>NC_057810.1:728079791-728402291 GCF_018294505.1 Triticum aestivum
TCCTAGCGTGACATTTCCTCCCAGTCTGACTTATGCCGCGATTCAGGAACACCAATCGGCTTTAGGTCAGGAATAAAGTCAATACAAAATTCAATGACCTCCTCATTTTCATGGCCCTAGGAGATGCTTCCTTCTGGCCTAGCACAGTTATGTACATATTTCTTTAAGACTCCCATGAACCTCTCAAAGAGTAACATATTGTGGAGAAATACAGGACCCAGAATGCTAATCTCTTCGCATAAGTGAACTAGGACATGCGTCATGATGTTGAAGAAGGATGGTGGGAACACCAACTTAAGACTGACAAGACATTGCACCAAATCATTTTCTAACCTTGGTATGATTTCTAGATCAACAATTGAGTGTCCACGTACACATCCATCATGGATGGGGCATGCATGAATTATTTGTATTTAGGTAGCTCCCTCCCTCCCTACCGCCCTCCCTCCCGTAATTGGTTAATTAACCACCACATCACCACTGCCGTTTGGATTGATTGATCATAATTAGTCCAAATCAATCTCGGCGTCTTGCTCGTGCAACACGCCGAGTGGTGGATGAACATTTCCTTTTGCATGCATGTGTATGTCTGCGTCTGCGTCTGTGTTTTTGAAAGAAAAAAATGGAATGAAGAAACATTCGTGATCGACAAAATCAAGCAGAGCTGGCAGCTGGGTGAGCTGAAAATGACATGTCTACTATTTCCATGCAACGTGGCATTGTTCGGGAAGCGCGAGGCTCATATATAATAGTCCATCTCGTGCACTTGTTAAGAAATTAATAATTGCACTCCATGTTCCAGCCGACCAACCTCGCCCTCTTAAGTCTTAATTCTACTGAGAACCCTAGGTAGCTACTACCTTCTCGTCCTGGTTTATTGGTCCCATACTATTTTATGCCAAATTTATATAATGAATTTAATTAATAAATTGTAAATGCATGTTACAAAGCTATGATTTTGGATGTTGAGGGGCATCGGGCTTACTAAGCGACGAGAGATATCCATTGAGGACATAAGTGAGAGAGATGTAGAAATGGGCATGATAGCACACTAGGGGTTGGGACATGCGGCTGCGGTTGGGACGTCAAAGGATTCTACCTAGTTTCCACAAGCCTGATCACTAACCAATTATTTAAAAAGAACTGACGTTGATACTTGAGTATGACTTCAATTCTTTCTAAAAACGCACAACGATGCATTATTTCCTATGAATCGACAGTGATACCTCTATATAAATCGCAGATCCAAAGCAACTTGTAGTGATGACTTTCTGTATCAATGGGACAATAATCTGTGTTGAAAAAAATAAATTGAGCAAAAGTATGTTGCAATAAGATGCACTTATTTAAACACACAGGTTTCTATGTGGTGATCCTATGCAAACGTACATCTAAGATCAGATGCGTAGATGCTATTTTAACTTACATGCTTATGCATGCATTATTGTGTCATCGGCATCGTTACTCTCTATGAAAGGGGGATATGCTGATGCTTCTTAATCAATCAAGTAAAATGCATCGGTCCTTGTAATCAGCATCGTTAGTCTTGACAAGCAGTGGATATGCTGATGTTCCTTAATTAATGAAGACAAATTAATGCATTGTTATCATCGACATCCTTAATTTGGACAAGGAGTGCATATGCTGATGCATCTTATAAATTAACTATGAACAAAATGCATGCATTGTTATAATCGACATGGCGTAAGCTATGCAAATGGGAGTGCGCTCATACATTTGTATTTATAAACACACATACCTTGAACACAAGATCATCGCCACCAGAAAAGCAAAGGTTCTGTTAGGTATAGCAGCCTCTTCTTCCCTAAAGGTTGGCACGCATTTTTTATTATCGCATACATTTTCCATTAAATATTTCAGTAGACTGATTACTGTTTGGTTAGCAGATAATGCTTTCGATTATGACATCTTATAGGCTTAGAGCATGTTTCCCATCTCTTTATCAGTTAATACCAGAGATTATTTTGACATATTATTATTATTATTATTATTATTATTATTATTATTATTATTATTATTATAAAAATGAAACACCATGCATGTTTCTCTTGATTATCTATGTATTTCTCCATTATTGATGCTTGTCGTTAATTAACAGTTTCGAAAGGGAGGAAGGCTCGGGTTATTGCGTGATAAGGGTAGTCATGCCTGGTCCGGTGCCTGAATCGTGGCCGGGTTTGATTGGTACTGAACTGAATGCAGCAGTTCAGATCATCCATCAGGAGAGGCCTGATGTCAGAATTGCCCGAGTACTACCTCCAGGAGAGGCTCCATCCCCACCACCACAAGACCAAGTACGCGTCATCATTTACAACGGTGTCGGCCCGGCGCCTAATACATATGTGGTTGTTGCTCCTGCTCCATACATTGGCTAGCTAGCCTGCCTTACATGGCAGGCTATATCTTTTGTGCCTTTATTATTAAAGGCTAGAATCGATTGAATAAAGTGAGTGAGTGTGATATCGATCTCCATGCGTTAATAATTATAGAAAGTCTATGTGGGCATGTCTGAATTATATTGTTTACTCATATATGTATTAGTGTGATAAATCTACAAATATTTCAATGAGTGTACTATTTGGCAATGGAATAATGAATAATGTATTTTATTCTTTTTCGATGAGTGGCTTGCTTTATCTTGTATGTCTCATAATATTTGTGCCATGTCATACTCAAGTATCAATGTACGTTTTCAGAAAAAATTGAATTCATACCCAAGTATCAATGTCAGTTCTTTTTAGAGAACCGATAGTGATAATGCGGGATTTCGTGCTGAACATTTTGATATATTATATGTTTTTTTCCGACATCGTATGCAAAATTTATAGCCATTTTACTTTTTCATAACATTTTTTGCAAAACATGTCCAAATTTAAGTTTTTTAATTTTCCTAACTAGTAGATGTAGTAATATAACTACATCTTGAAGGATTTTATTTTTTGAAGTTTTTATCATTTTCTTTTGTTTTTTCAAAACAGAAATGGCGATACACGCAGGGGGGGGGGGCGGTAGAGGTCGAGACATGAATCCCTTTAGTCCCGGTTTGAGACACGAACTAGGACTAAAGGGCATCACACCCTTTAGTCTCGGTTAGTGTCTCAAACCGGCACTAAAGGTCTAATCTTTAGCTCCGGTTTTAGATACGAACCGGGACTAAAGGGCATCGCACTCTTTAGTCCCGGTTCGTGTCTCAAACCGGGACTAATTAAAGGGCTGATTTAAACCGGGACTAATGCCGTTAGCTGCTCGAACCGGGACTAATGCTCACATTAGTCCCGGTCCGTAATGCAACCAGGACTAATGTGTATATTAAGCTGTGACCAAAGCCCTCTTTTCTACTAGTGGTATTCCCATTTATCTCGTACCCTTGGAAAGTCATTATATTCGATGATGGTAACTGGGACAGCATGTACAGGTCATCTTCAACAGCGGCGTCATGCATGGCACGTGTCTGCAACCAACCGGTGAAAGTTCCCGTTTGTTCACGTGTAGTCCAGTCGTCAGACTACTCTGGGTATTTGGAGCGTAGAATATTCTTGTGTTCCTCCATATACGGGGCCACCAAGGCAGAATTTCGTAGAAATGTGCAGTGTGCTTGAGTGAGAGAATGCCCATCCATACATATTATTTGTTTCGATCCTAGCGTGACATTTCCTCCCAGTCTGACTTATGCCGCGATTCAGGAACACCAATCGGCTTTAGGTCAGGAATAAAGTCAATACAAAATTCAATGACCTCCTCATTTTCATGGCCCTTGGAGATGCTTCCTTCTGGCCTAGCACGGTTATGTACATATTTCTTTAAGACTCCCATGAACCTCTCAAAGAGTAACATATTGTGTAGAAATACAGGACCCAGAATGTTAATCTCTTCGCATAAGTGAACGAGGACATGCGTCATGATGTTGAAGAAGGATGGTGGGAACACCAACTTAAGACTGACAAGACATTGCACCAAATCATTTTCTAACCTTGGTATGATTTCTAGATCAACAATTGAGTGTCCACGTACACATCCATCATGGATGGGGCATGCATGAATTATTTGTATTTAGGTAGCTCCCTCCCTCCCTACCGCCCTCCCTCCCGTAATTGGTTAATTAACCACCACATCACCACTGCCGTTTGGATTGATCGATCATAATTAGTCCAAATCAATCTCGGCGTCTTGCTCGTGCAACACGCCGAGTGGTGGATGAACATTTCCTTTTGCATGCATGTGTATGTCTGCGTCTGCGTCTGTGTTTTTGAAAGAAAAAAATGGAATGAAGAAACATTCGTGATCGACAAAATCAAGCAGAGCTGGCAGCTGGGTGAGCTGAAAATGACATGTCTACTATTTCCATGCAACGTGGCATTGTTCGGGAAGCGCGAGGCTCATATATAATAGTCCATCTCGTGCACTTGTTAAGAAATTAATAATTGCACTCCATGTTCCAGCCGACCAACCTCGCCCTCTTAAGTCTTAATTCTACTGAGAACCCTAGGTAGCTACTACCTTCTCGTCCTGGTTTATTGGTCCCATACTATTTTATGCCAAATTTTGATAATAAATTTAATTAATAAATTGTAAATGCATGTTACAAAGCTACGATTTTTGATGTTGAGGGGCATCGGACTTACTAAGCGACGAGAGATATCCATTGAGGACATAAGTGAGAGAGATGTAGAAATGGGAAGGATAGCACACTAGGGGTTGGGACATGCGGCTGCGGTTGGGACGTCAAAGGATTCTACCTAGTTTCCACAAGCCTGATCACTAACCGATTATTTAAAAAGAACTGACGTTGATACTTGAGTATGACTTCAATTCTTTCTAAAAACGCACAACGATGCATTATTTCCTATGAATCGACAGTGATACCTCTATATAAATCGCAGATCCAAAGCAACTTGTAGTGATGACTTTCTGTATCAATGGTACAATAATCTGTGTTGAAAAAAATAAATTGAGCAAAAGTATGTTGCAATAAGATGCACTTATTTAAACACACAGGTTTCTATGTGGTGATCCTATGCAAACGTACATCAAAGATCAGATGCGTAGATGCTATTTTAACTTACATGCTTATGCATGCATTATTGTGTCATCGGCATCGTTACTCTCTATGAAAGGGGGATATGCTGATGCTTCTTAATCAATCAAGTAAAATGCATCGGTCCTTGTAATCAGCATCGTTAGTCTTGACAAGCAGTGGATATGCTGATGTTCCTTAATTAATGAAGACAAATTAATGCATTGTTATCATCAACATCCTTAATTTGGACAAGGAGTGCATTTGCTGATGCATCTTATAAATTAACTATGAACAAAATGCATGCATTGTTATAATCGACATGGCGTAAGCAATGCAAATGGGAGTGCGCTCATACATTTGTATTTATACACACACATACCTTGAACACAAGATCATCGCCACCAGAAAAGCAAAGGTTCTGTTAGGTATAGCAGCCTCTTCTTCCCTAAAGGTTGGCATGCATTTTTTATTATCGCATACTATTTCCATTAAATATTTCAGTAGACTGATTACTGTTTTGTTAGCAGATAATGCTTTCGATTATGACATCTTATAGGCTTAGAGCATATTTCCCATCTCTTTATCAGTTAATACCAGAGATTATTTTGACATATTATTATTATTATTATTATTATTATTATTATTATTATTATTATTATTATTATTATTATATTAATAAAAACGAAACACCATGCATGTTTCTCTTGATTATCTATGTATTTCTCCATTATTGATGCATGTCGCTAATTAACAGTTTTGAAAGGGAGGAAGGCTCGGGTTATTGCGTGATAAGGGTAGTCATGCCTGGTCCGGTGCCTGAATCGTGGCCGGGTCTGATTGGTACTGAACTGAATGCAGCAGTTCAGATCATCCATCAGGAGAGGCCTGATGTCAGAATTGCCCGAGTACTACCTCCAGGTGAGGCTCCATCCCCACCACCACAAGACCAAGTACGCGTCATCATTTACAACGGTGTCGGCCCGGCGCCTAATACATATGTGGTTGTTGCTCCTGCTCCATACATTGGCTAGCTAGCCTGCCTTACATGGCAAGCTATATCTTTTGTGCCTTTATTATTAAAGGCTAGAATCGATTGAATAAAGTGAGTGAGTGTGATATCGATCTCCATGCGTTAATAATTATAGAAAGTCTATGTGGGCATGCCTGAATTATATTGTTTACTCATATATGTATTAGTGTGATAAATCTACAAATATTTCAATGAGTGTACTATTTGGCAATGGAATAATGAATAATGTATTTTATTCTTTTTCGATGAGTGGCTTGCTTTATCTTGTATGTCTCATAATATTTGCGCCATGTCATACTCAAGTATCAATGTACGTTTTCAGAAAGAATTGAATTCATACCCAAGTATCAATGTCAGTTCTTTTTAGAGAACCGATAGTGATAATGCGGGATTTCGTGCTGAACATTTTGATATATTATATGTTTTTTTCCGACATCGTATGCAAAATTTATAGCCATTTTACTTTTTCATAACACTTTTTTGCAAAACATGTCCAAATTTAAGTTTTTTTAATTTTACTAACTAGTAGATGTAGTAATATAACTACATCTGGAAGGACTTTATTTTTTTGAAGTTTTTATCATTTTCTTTTGTTTATTTCAAAACAGAAATGGCGATACACGCAGGGGGGGGGGCGGTAGAGTTCGAGACATGAATCCCTTTAGTCCCGGTTTGAGACACGAACTAGGACTAAAGGGCATCCCACCCTTTAGTCCCGGTTAGTGTCTCAAACCGGCACTAAAGGTCTAATCTTTAGCTCCGGTTTTAGATACGAACCGGGACTAAAGGGCATCACACTCTTTAGTCCCGGTTCGTGTCTCAAACCGGGACTAATTAAAGGGCTGATTTAAACCGGGACTAATGCCGTTAGCTGCTCGAACCGGGACTAATGCTCACATTAGTCCCGGTCCGTAATGCAACTAGGACTAATGTGTATATTAAGCTGTGACCAAAGCCCTGTTTTCTACTAGTGGTATTCCCATTTATCTCGTACCCTTGGAAAGTCATTATATTCGATGATGGTAACTGGGACAGCATGTACAGGTCATGTTCAACAGCGGCGTCATGCATGGCATGTGTCTGCAACCAACCGGTGAAAGTTCCCGTTTGTTCACGTGTAATCCAGTCGTCAGACTACTCTGGGTATTTGGAGCGTAGAATATTCTTGTGTTCCTCCATATACGGGGCCACCAAGGCAGAATTTCGTAGAAATGTGCAGTGTGCTTGAGTGAGAGAATGCCCATCCATACATATTATTTGTTTCGATCCTAGCGTGACATTTCCTCCCAGTCTGACTTATGCCGCGATTCAGGAACACCAATCGGCTTTAGGTCAGGAATAAAGTCAATACAAAATTCAATGACCTCCTCATTTTCATGGCCCTAGGAGATGCTTCCTTCTGGCCTAGCACAGTTATGTACATATTTCTTTAAGAATCCCATGAACCTCTCAAAGAGTAACATATTGTGGAGAAATACAGGACCCAGAATGTTAATCTCTTCGCATAAGTGAACTAGGACATGCGTCATGATGTTGAAGAAGGATGGTGGGAACACCAACTTAAGACTGACAAGACATTGCACCAAATCATTTTCTAACCTTGGTATGATTTCTAGATCAACAATTGAGTGTCCACGTACACATCCATCATGGATGGGGCATGCATGAATTATTTGTATTTAGGTAGCTCCCTCCCTCCCTACCGCCCTCCCTCCCGTAATTGGTTAATTAACCACCACATCACCACTGCCGTTTGGATTGATCGATCATAATTAGTCCAAATCAATCTCGGCGTCTTGCTCATGCAACACGCCGAGTGGTGGATGAACATTTCCTTTTGCATGCATGTGTATGTCTGCGTCTGCGTCTGTGTTTTTGAAAGAAAAAAATGGAATGAAGAAACATTCGTGATCGACAAAATCAAGCAGAGCTGGCAGCTGGGTGAGCTGAAAATGACATGTCTACTATTTCCATGCAACGTGGCATTGTTCGGGAAGCGCGAGGCTCATATATAATAGTCCATCTCGTGCACTTGTTAAGAAATTAATAATTGCACTCCATGTTCCAGCCGACCAACCTCGCCCTCTTAAGTCTTAATTCTACTGAGAACCCTAGGTAGCTACTACCTTCTCGTCCTGGTTTATTGGTCCCATACTATTTTATGCCAAATTTATATAATGAATTTAATTAATAAATTGTAAATGCATGTTACAAAGCTATGATTTTGGATGTTGAGGGGCATCGGGCTTACTAAGCGACGAGAGATATCCATTGAGGACATAAGTGAGAGAGATGTAGAAATGGGCATGATAGCACACTAGGGGTTGGGACATGCGGCTGCGGTTGGGGCGTCAAAGGATTCTACCTAGTTTCCACAAGCCTGATCACTAACCAATTATTTAAAAAGAACTGACGTTGATACTTGAGTATGACTTCAATTCTTTCTAAAAACGCACAACGATGCATTATTTCCTATGAATCGACAGTGATACCTCTATATAAATCGCAGATCCAAAGCAACTTGTAGTGATGACTTTCTGTATCAATGGGACAATAATCTGTGTTGAAAAAAATAAATTGAGCAAAAGTATGTTGCAATAAGATGCACTTATTTAAACACACAGGTTTCTATGTGGTGATCCTATGCAAACGTACATCTAAGATCAGATGCGTAGATGCTATTTTAACTTACATGATTATGCATGCATTATTGTGTCATCGGCATCGTTACTCTCTATGAAAGGGGGATATGCTGATGCTTCTTAATCAATCAAGTAAAATGCATCGGTCCTTGTAATCAGCATCGTTAGTCTTGACAAGCAGTGGATATGCTGATGTTCCTTAATTAATGAAGACAAATTAATGCATTGTTATCATCGACATCCTTAATTTGGACAAGGAGTGCATATGCTGATGCATCTTATAAATTAACTATGAACAAAATGCATGCATTGTTATAATCGACATGGCGTAAGCTATGCAAATGGGAGTGCGCTCATACATTTGTATTTATAAACACACATACCTTGAACACAAGATCATCGCCACCAGAAAAGCAAAGGTTCTGTTAGGTATAGCAGCCTCTTCTTCCCTAAAGGTTGGCATGCATTTTTTATTATCGCATACATTTTCCATTAAATATTTCAGTAGACTGATTACTGTTTGGTTAGCAGATAATGCTTTCGATTATGACATCTTATAGGCTTAGAGCATGTTTCCCATCTCTTTATCAGTTAATACTAGAGATTATTTTGACATATTATTATTATTATTATTATTATTATTATTATTATTATTATTATTATTATTATTATTATTATTATTATTATAAAAATGAAACACCATGCATGTTTCTCTTGATTATCTATGTATTTCTCCATTATTGATGCTTGTCGTTAATTAACAGTTTCGAAAGGGAGGAAGGCTCGGGTTATTGCATGATAAGGGTAGTCATGCCTGGTCCGGTGCCTGAATCGTGGCCGGGTTTGATTGGTACTGAACTGAATGCAGCAGTTCAGATCATCCATCAGGAGAGGCCTGATGTCAGAATTGCCCGAGTACTACCTCCAGGAGAGGCTCCATCCCCACCACCACAAGACCAAGTACGCGTCATCATTTACAACGATGTCGGCCCGGCGCCTAATACATATGTGGTTGTTGCTCCTGCTCCATACATTGGCTAGCTAGCCTGCCTTACATGGCAGGCTATATCTTTTGTGCCTTTATTATTAAAGGCTAGAATCGATTGAATAAAGTGAGTGAGTGTGATATCGATCTCCATGCGTTAATAATTATAGAAAGTCTATGTGGGCATGCCTGAATTATATTGTTTACTCATATATGTATTAGTGTGATAAATCTACAAATATTTCAATGAGTGTACTATTTGGCAATGGAATAATGAATAATGTATTTTATTCTTTTTCGATGAGTGGCTTGCTTTATCTTGTATGTCTCATAATATTTGTGCCATGTCATACTCAAGTATCAATGTACGTTTTCAGAAAGAATTGAATTCATACCCAAGTATCAATGTCAGTTCTTTTTAGAGAACCAATAGTGATAATGCGGGATTTCGTGCTGAACATTTTGATATATTATATGTTTTTTTCTGACATCGTATGCAAAATTTATAGCCATTTTACTTTTTCATAACATTTTTTGCAAAACATGTCCAAATTTAAGTTTTTTAATTTTCCTAACTAGTAGATGTAGTAATATAACTACATCTTGAAGGATTTTATTTTTTGAAGTTTTTATCATTTTCTTTTGTTTTTTTCAAAACAGAAATGGCGATACACGCAGGGGGGGGGGGGGCGGTAGAGGTCGAGACATGAATCCCTTTAGTCCCGGTTTGAGACACGAACTAGGACTAAAGGGCATCACACCCTTTAGTCCCGGTTAGTGTCTCAAACCGGCACTAAAGGTCTAATCTTTAGCTCCGGTTTTAGATACGAACCGGGACTAAAGGGCATCGCACTCTTTAGTCCCGGTTCGTGTCTCAAACCGGGACTAATTAAAGGGCTGATTTAAACCGGGACTAATGCCGTTAGCTGCTCGAACCGGGACTAATGCTCACATTAGTCCCGGTCCGTAATGGAACCAGGACTAATGTGTATATTAAGCTGTGACCAAAGCCCTCTTTTCTACTAGTGGTATTCCCATTTATCTCGTACCCTTGGAAAGTCATTATATTCGATGATGGTAACTGGGATAGCATGTACAGGTCATCTTCAACAGCGGCGTCATGCATGGCACGTGTCTGCAACCAACTGGTGAAAGTTCCCGTTTGTTCACGTGTAATCCAGTCGTCAGACTACTCTGGGTATTTGGAGCGTAGAATATTCTTGTGTTCCTCCATATACGGGGCCACCAAGGCAGAATTTCGTAGAAATGTGCAGTGTGCTTGAGTGAGAGAATGCCCATCCATACATATTATTTGTTTCGATCCTAGCGTGACATTTCCTCCCAGTCTGACTTATGCCGCGATTCAGGAACACCAATCGGCTTTAGGTCAGGAATAAAGTCAATACAAAATTCAATGACCTCCTCATTTTCATGGCCCTTGGAGATGCTTCCTTCTGGCCTAGCACGGTTATGTACATATTTCTTTAAGACTCCCATGAACCTCTCAAAGAGTAACATATTGTGTAGAAATACAGGACCCAGAATGTTAATCTCTTCGCATAAGTGAAGTAGGACATGCGTCATGATGTTGAAGAAGGATGGAGGGAACACCAACTTAAGACTGACAAGACATTGCACCAAATCATTTTCTAACCTTGGTATGATTTCTAGATCAACAATTGAGTGTCCACGTACACATCCATCATGGATGGGGCATGCATGAATTATTTGTATTTAGGTAGCTCCCTCCCTCCCTACCGCCCTCCCTCCCGTAATTGGTTAATTAACCACCACATCACCACTGCCGTTTGGATTGATCGATCATAATTAGTCCAAATCAATCTTGGCGTCTTGCTCGTGCAACACGCCGAGTGGTGGATGAACATTTCCTTTTGCATGCATGTGTATGTCTGCGTCTGCGTCTGTGTTTTTGAAAGAAAAAAATGGAATGAAGAAACATTCGTGATCGACAAAATCAAGCAGAGCTGGCAGCTGGGTGAGCTGAAAATGACATGTCTACTATTTCCATGCAATGTGGCATTGTTCGGGAAGCGCGAGGCTCATATATAATAGTCCATCTCGTGCACTTGTTAAGAAATTAATAATTGCACTCCATGTTCCAGCCGACCAACCTCGCCCTCTTAAGTCTTAATTCTACTGAGAACCCTAGGTAGCTACTACCTTCTCGTCCTGGTTTATTGGTCCCATACTATTTTATGCCAAATTTTGATAATGAATTTAATTAATAAATTGTAAATGCATGTTACAAAGCTACGATTTTTGATGTTGAGGGGCATCAGACTTACTAAGCGACGAGAGATATCCATTGAGGACATAAGTGAGAGAGATGTAGAAATGGGCAGGATAGCACACTAGGGGTTGGGACATGCGGCTGCGGTTGGGACGTCAAAGGATTCTACCTAGTTTCCACAAGCCTGATCACTAACCAATTATTTAAAAAGAACTGACGTTGATACTTGAGTATGACTTCAATTCTTTCTAAAAACGCACAACGATGCATTATTTCCTATGAATCGACAGTGATACCTCTATATAAATCGCAGATCCAAAGCAACTTGTAGTGATGACTTTCTGTATCAATGGTACAATAATCTGTGTTGAAAAAAATAAATTGAGCAAAAGTATGTTGCAATAAGATGCACTTATTTAAACACACAGGTTTCTATGTGGTGATCCTATGCAAACGTACATCAAAGATCAGATGCGTAGATGCTATTTTAACTTACATGCTTATGCATGCATTATTGTGTCATCGGCATCGTTACTCTCTATGAAAGGGGGATATGCTGATGCTTCTTAATCAATCAAGTAAAATGCATCGGTCCTTGTAATCAGCATCGTTAGTCTTGACAAGCAGTGGATATGCTGATGTTCCTTAATTAATGAAGACAAATTAATGCATTGTTATCATCAACATCCTTAATTTGGACAAGGAGTGCATATGCTGATGCATCTTATAAATTAACTATGAACAAAATGCATGCATTGTTATAATCGACATGGCGTAAGCAATGCAAATGGGAGTGCGCTCATACATTTGTATTTATACACACACATACCTTGAACACAAGATCATCGCCACCAGAAAAGCAAAGGTTCTGTTAGGTATAGCAGCCTCTTCTTCCCTAAAGGTTGGCATGCATTTTTTATTATCGCATACTATTTCCATTAAATATTTCAGTAGACTGATTACTGTTGTGTTAGCAGATAATGCTTTCGATTATGACATCTTATAGGCTTAGAGCATGTTTCCCATCTCTTTATCAGTTAATACCAGAGATTATTTTGACATATTATTATTATTATTATTATTATTATTATTATTATTATTATTATTATATTAATAAAAACGAAACACCATGCATGTTTCTCTTGATTATCTATGTATTTCTCCATTATTGATGCATGTCGTTAATTAACAGTTTTGAAAGGGAGGAAGGCTCGGGTTATTGCGTGATAAGGGTAGTCATGCCTGGTCCGGTGCCTGAATCGTGGCCGGGTCTGATTGGTACTGAACTGAATGCAGCAGTTCAGATCATCCATCAGGAGAGGCCTGATGTCAGAATTGCCCGAGTACTCCCTCCAGGAGAGGCTCCATCCCCACCACCACAAGACCAAGTACGCGTCATCATTTACAACGGTGTCGGCCCGGCGCCTAATACATATGTGGTTGTTTCTCCTGCTCCGTACATTGGCTAGCTAGCCTGCCTTACATGGCAGGCTTTATCTTTTGTGCCTTTATTATTAAAGGATAGAATCGATTGAATAAAGTGAGCGAGTGTGATATCGATCGCCATGCATTAATAATTATAGAAAGTCTACGTGGGCATGCCTGAATTATATTGTTTACTCATATATGTATTAGTGTGATAAATATACAAATATTTCAATGAGTGTACTATTTGGCAATGGAATAATGAATAATGTATTTTATTCTTTTTCGATGAGTGGCTTGCTTTATCTTGTATGTCTCATAATATTTGCACCACGTCATACTCAAGTATCAATGTACGTTTTCAGAAAGAATTGAATTCATACCCAAGTACCAATGTCAGTTCTTTTTCGAGAACTGATAGTGATAATCCGGGATTTCGTGTTGAACATTTTGATAAATTATATGTTTTTTCCGACACCTTATGCAAAATTTATAGCCATTTTACTTTTTCATAACACTTTTTTGCAAAACATATCCAAATTTAAGTTTTTTAATTTTCCTAACTAGTAGATGTAGTAATATAACTACATCTTGAAGTATTTTATTTTTTTGAAGTTTTTATCATTTTCTTTTTTTTTCAAAACTGAAATGGCGATACACTCGGGGGGGGGGGGGGGGGAGGTAGAGTTCGAGACACGAATCCCTTTAGTCCCGCTTTGAGACATGAACCGGGACTAAAGGGCATCGCACCCTTTAGTCCCGGTTAGTGTCTCAAACCGGCACTAAAGGTCTAATCTTTAGTTTCGGTTTGAGATACGAACCGGGACTACAGGGCATCACACTCTGTAGTCCCGGTTTGTGTCTCAAGCCGAGACTAAAGGGCTCATTTGAACCGGGACTAGTGCCGTTAGCCGCTCAAACCGGGACTAATGCTCACATTAGTCCCGATTCATAATGCAACCGGGACTAATGTGTATATTGAGCTGTGACCAAAGCCCTGCTTTCTACTAGTGGTATTCCCATTTATCTCGTACCCTTCGAAAGTCATTATATTCGAAGATGGTAACTGGGACAGCAAGTGCAGTGCATCTTCAACAGCGGAGTCATGCATGGCATGTGTCTGGAACCAAGCGGTGAAAGTTCCCGTTTGTTCACGTGTAATCCAGTCGTCAGACTACTCTGGTTATTTGGAGCGTAGAATATTCTCGTGTTCCTCCATATACGGAGCCACCAAGGCAAAATTTCATAGAACTGTGCAGTGTGCTTGAGTGAGAGAATGCCCGTCCATACATATTATCTGTTTCGATCATAGCGTGCCATTTCCTCCCAGTCTGACTTATGCCGCGATTCAGGAACACCAATCGGCTTTAGGTCAGGAATAAAGTCAATACAAAATTCAATGACCTCCTCATTTTCATGGACATTGTAGATGCTTCCTTCTAGCCTAGCACGGTTATGAACATATTTCTTTAAGACTCCCATGAACCTCTCAAAGGGTTACATATTGTGTAGAAATACAGGACCCAGAATGTTAACCTCTTCGCATAAGTGAACTAGGACATGCGTCATGATGTTGAAGAAGGATGGTGGGAACACCAACTTGAGACTGACAAGACATTGCACCAAATCATTTTCTAACCTTGGTATGATTTCTAGATCAACAATTGAGTGTCCACATACACATCCATCATGGATGGGGCATGCATGAACTATTTGTATTCAGGTAGCTCCCTCCCTCCCAACCGCCCTCCCTCCTGTAATTGGTTAATTAACCACCACATCACCACTGCCGTTTGGATTGATCGATCATAATTAGTCCAAATCAATCTCGGTGTCTTGCTCGTGCAACACGCCGAGTGGTGGATGAGCATTTCCGTTTGCATGCATGTGTATGTCTACGTCTGCGTCTGTGTTTTTGAAAGAAAAAAGTGGAATGAAGAAACACTCGTGATCGACAAAATCAAGCAGAGCTGGTAGCTGGGTGAGCTGAAAATGGCATGTCTACTATTTCCATGTAACGTGGCATTGTTCGGGAAGCGCGAGGCTCATATATAATAGTCCATCTCATGCACTTGTTAAGAAATTAATAATTGCACTCCATGTTCCAGCCGACCAACCTCGCCCTCTTAAGTCTTAATTCTACTGAGAACCCTAGGTAGCTACTACCTTCTCGTCCTGGTTTATTGGTCCCATACTATTTTATGCCAAATTTTGATAATGAATTTAATTAATAAATTGTAAATGCATGTTACAAAGCTACGATTTTTGATGTTGAGGGGCATCGGGCTTACTAAGCGACGAGAGATATCCATTGAGGACATAAGTGAGAGAGATGTAGAAACGAGCAGGATAGCACACTAGGGGTTGGGACATGCGGCTGCGGTTGGGACGTCAAAGGATTCTACGTAGTTTCCACAAGCCTGATCACTAACCAATTATTTAAAAAGAACTGACATTGATACTTGAGTATGACTTCAATTCTTTCTAAAAACGCACAACGATGCATTATTTCCTATGAATCGACAGTGATACCTCTATATAAATCGCAGATCCAAAGCAACTTGTAGTGATGACTTTCTGTATCAATGGGACAATAATCTGTGTTGAAAAAAATAAATCGAGCAAAAGTATGTTGCAATAAGATGCACTTATTTAAACACACAGGTTTCTATGTGGTGATCCTATGCAAACGTACATCTAAGATCAGATGTGTAGATGCTATTTTAACTTACATGCTTATGCATGCATTATTGTGTCATCGGCATCGTTACTCTCTATGAAAGGGGGATATGTTGATGCTTCTTAATCAATCAAGTAAAATGCATCGGTCCTTGTAATCAACATCATTAGTCTTGACAAGCAGTGGATATGATGATGTTCCTTAATTAATGAAGTCAAATTAATGCATTGTTATCATCGACATCCTTAATTTGGACAAGGAGTGCATATGCTGATGCATCTTATAAATTAACTATGAACAAAATGCATGCATTGTTATAATCGACATGGCGTAAGCTATGCAAATGGGAGTGCGCTCATACATTTGTATTTATACACACACATACCTTGAACACAAGATCATCGCCACCAGAAAAGCAAAGGTTCTGTTAGGTATAGCAGCCTCTTCTTCCCTAAAGGTTGCATGCATTTTTTATTATCGCATACATTTTCCATTAAATATTTCAGTAGACTGATTACTGTTTGTTAGCAGATAATGCTTTCGATTATGACATCTTATAGGCTTAGAGCATGTTTCCCATCTCTTTATCAGTTAATACCAGAGATTATTTTGACATATTATTATTATTATTATTATTATTATTATTATTATTATTATTATAAAAACGAAACATCATGCATGTTTCTCTTGATTATCTATGTATTTCTCCATTATTGATGCTTGTCGTTAATTAACAGTTTCGAAAGGGAGGAAGGCTCGGGTTATTGCGTGATAAGGGTAGTCATGCCTGGTCTGGTGCCTGAATCGTGGCCGGGTCTGATTGGTACTGAACTGAATGCAGCAGTTCAGATCATCCATCAGGAGAGGCCTGATGTCAGAATTGCCCGAGTACTCCCTCCAGGAGAGGCTCCATCCCCACCACCACAAGACCAAGTACGCGTCATCATTTACAACGGTGTCGGCCCGGCGCCTAATACATATGTGGTTGTTGCTCCTGCTCCATACATTGGCTAGCTAGCCTGCCTTACATGGCAGGCTTTATCTTTTGTGCCTTTATTATTAAAGGATAGAATCTATTGAATAAAGTGAGCGAGTGTGATATCGATTGCCATGCATTAATAATTATAGAAAGTCTATGTGGGCATGCCTGAATAATATTGTTTACTCATATATGTATTAGTGTGATAAATCTACAAATATTTCAATGAGTGTACTATTTGGCAATGGAATAATGAATAATGTATTTTATTCTTTTTCGATGAGTGGCTTGCTTTATCTTGTATGTCTCATAATATTTGCGCCACGTCATACTCAAGTATCAATGTACGTTTTCAGAAAGAATTGAATTCATACCCAAGTATCAATGTCAGTTCTTTTTCGAGAACTGATAGTGATAATCCGGGATTTGGTGTTGAGCATTTTGATAAATTATATGTTTTTTCCGACACCGTATGCAAAATTTATAGCCATTTTACTTTTTCATAACACTTTTTTGCAAAGCATGTCCAAATTTAAGTTTTTTAATTTGCCTAACTGGTAGATGTAGTAATATAACTACATCTTGAAGTATTTTATTTTTTGAAGTTTTTATCATTTTCTTTTGTTTTTTTCAAAACTGAAATGGCGATACACTCGGGGGGGGGGGGAGGTAGAGTTCGAGAGACGAATCCCTTTAGTCCCGCTTTGAGACACGAACCAGGACTAAAGGGCATCGCACCCTTTAGTCCCGGTTAGTGTCTCAAACCGACACTAAAGGTCTAATCTTTAGTTTCGGTTTGAGATACGAACCGGGACTACAGGGCATCATACTCTTTAGTCCCGGTTCGTGTCTCAAGCCGAGACTAAAGGGCTGATTTAAACCGGGACTAATGCCGTTAGCCGCTCGAACCGGGACTAATGCTCACATTAGTCCCGATTCATAATGCAACCGGGACTAATGTGTATATTGAGCTGTGACCAAAGCCCTGTTTTCTACTAGTAGTATTCCCATTTATCTCGTACCCTTCGAAAGTCATTATATTCGAAGATGGTAACTGGGACAGCAAGTGCAGTGCATCTTCAACAGCGGATTCATGCATGGCATGTGTCTGGAACCAAGCGGTGAAAGTTCCCGTTTATTCACGTGTAATCCAGTCGTCAGACTACTCTGGTTATTTGGAGCGTAGAATATTCTCGTGTTCCTCCATATACGGAGCCACGAAGGCAGAATTTCGTAGAACTGTGTAGTGTGCTTGAGTGAGAGAATGCCCGTCCATACATATTATCTGTTTCGATCCTAGCGTGCCATTTCCTCCCAGTCTGACTTATGCCGCGATTCAGGAACACCAATCGGCTTTAGGTCAGGAATAAAGTCAATACAAAATTCAATGACCTCCTCATTTTCATGGCCCTTGGAGATGCTTCCTTCTGGCCTAGCACGGTTATGAACATATTTCTTTAAGACTCCCATGAACCTCTCAAAGGGTTACATATTGTGTAGAAATGCAGGACCTAGAACGTTAATCTCTTCGCATAAGTGAACAAGGACATGCGTCATGATGTTGAAGAAGGATGGTGGGAACACCAACTTGAGACTGACAAGACATTGCACCAAATCATTTTCTAACCTTGGTATGATTTCTAGATCAACAATTGAGTGTCCACATACACATCCATCATGGATGGGGCATGCATGAATTATTTGTATTTAGGAAGCTAACTCCCTCCCTACCGCCCTCCCTCCCGTAATTGGTTAATTAACCACCACATCACCACTGCCGTTTGGATTGATCGATCATAATTAGTCCAAATCAATCTCGGCGTCTTGCTCGTGCAACACGCCGAGTGGTGGATGAACATTTCCTTTTGCATGCATGTGTATGTCTGCGTCTGCGTCTGTGTTTTTGAAAGAAAAAAATGGAATGAAGAAACATTCGTGATCGACAAAATCAAGCAGAGCTGGCAGCTGGGTGAGCTGAAAATGACATGTCTACTATTTCCATGCAACGTGGCATTGTTCGGGAAGCGCGAGGCTCATATATAATAGTCCATCTCGTGCACTTGTTAAGAAATTAATAATTGCACTCCATGTTCCAGCCGACCAACCTCGCCCTCTTAACTCTTAATTCTACTGAGAACCCTAGGTAGCTACTACCTTCTCGTCCTGGTTTATTGGTCCCATACTATTTTATGCCAAATTTTGATAATGAATTTAATTAATAAATTGTAAATGCATGTTACAAAGCTACGATTTTTGATGTTGAGGGGCATCGGGCTTACTAAGCGACGAGAGATATCCATTGAGGACATAAGTGAGAGAGATGTAGAAATGGGCAGGATAGCACACTAGGGGTTGGGACATGCGGCTGCGGTTGGGACGTCAAAGGATTCTACCTAGTTTCCACAAGCCTGATCACTAACCAATTATTTAAAAAGAACTGACGTTGATACTTGAGTATGACTTTCATTCTTTCTAAAAACGCACAATGATGCATTATTTCCTATGAATCGACAGTGATACCTCTATATAAATCGCAGATCCAAAGCAACTTGTAGTGATGACTTTCTGTATCAATGGGACAATAATCTGTGTTGAAAAAAATAAATTGAGCAAAAGTATGTTGCAATAAGATGCACTTATTTAAACACACAGGTTTCTATGTGGTGATCCTATGCAAACGGACATGAAAGATCAGATGCGTAGATGCTATTTTAACTTACATGCTTATGCATGCATTATTGTGTCATCGGCAACGTTACTCTCTATGAAAGGGGCATATGCTGATGCTTCTTAATCAATCAAGTAAAATGCATCGGTCCTTGTAATCAGCATCGTTAGTCTTGACAAGCAGTGGATATGCTGATGTTCCTTAATTAATGAAGACAAATTAATGCATTGTTATCATCGACATCCTTAATTTGGACAAGGAGTGCATATGCTGATGCATCTTATAAATTAACTATGAACAAAATGCATGCATTGTTATAATCGACATGGCGTAAGCTATGCAAATGGGAGTGCGCTCATACATTTGTATTTATACACACACATACCTTGAACACAAGATCATCGCCACCAGAAAAGCAAAGGTTCTGTTAGGTATAGCAGCCTCTTCTTCCCTAAAGGTTGGCATGCATTTTTTATTATCGCATACAATTTCCATTAAATATTTCAGTAGACTGATTACTGTTTTGTTAGCAGATAATGCTTTCGATTATGACATCTTATAGGCTTAGAGCATGTTTCCCATCTCTTTATCAGTTAATAACAGAGATTAATTTGACATATTATTATTATTATTATTATTATTATTATTATTATTATTATATTAATAAAAACGAAACACCATGCATGTTTCTCTTGATTATCTATGTATTTCTCCATTATTGATGCATGTCGTTAATTAACAGTTTTGAAAGGGAGGAAGGCTCGGGTTATTGCGTGATAAGGGTAGTCATGCCTGGTCCGGTGCCTGAATCGTGGCCGGGTCTGATTGGTACTGAACTGAATGCAGCAGTTCAGATCATCCATCAGGAGAGGCCTGATGTCAGAATTGCCCGAGTACTCCCTCCAGGAGTGGCTCCACTCCCACCACCACAAGACCAAGTACGCATCATCATTTACAACGGTGTCGGACCGGCGCCTAATACATATGTGGTTGTTTCTCCTGCTCCGTACATTGGCTAGCTAGCCTGCCTTACATGGCATGCTTTATCTTTTGTGGCTTTATTATTAAAGGATAGAATCTATTGAATAAAGTGAGCGAGTGTGATATCGATCGCCATGCATTAATAATTATAGAAAGTCTATGTGGGCATGCCTGAATTATATTGTTTACTCATATATGTATTAGTGTGATAAATCTACAAATATTTCAATGAGTGTACTTTATTCTTTTTCGATGAGTGGCTTGCTTTATCTTGTATGTCTCATAATATTTGCACCACGTCATACTCAAGTATCAATGTACGTTTTCAGAAAGAATTGAATTCATACCCAAGTATCAATGTCAGTTCTTTTTCGAGAACTGATAGTGATAATCCGGGATTTTGTGTTGAACATTTTGATAAATTATATGTTTTTTCCGACACCGTATGCAAAATTTATAGCCATTTTACTTTTTCATAACACTTTTTTGCAAAACATATCCAAATTTTAGTTTTTTAATTTTCCTAACTAGTAGATGTAGTAATATAACTACATCTTGAAGTATTTTATTTTTTTGAAGTTTTTATCATTTTTTTTTCAAAAATGAAATGGCGATACACTCGGGGGGGGGGGGGGGTAGAGTTCGAGACATGAATCCCTTTAGTCCCGCTTTGAGACATGAACCGGGACTAAAGGGCATCGCACCCATTAGTCCCGGTTAGTGTCTCAAACCGGAACTAAAGGTCTAATCTTTAGTTTCGGTTTGAGATACGAACCGGGACTACAGGGCATCACACTCTGTAGTCCCGATTTGTGTCTCAAGCCGAGACTAAAGGGCTCATTTGAACCGGGACTAATGCTGTTAGCCGCTCGAACCGGGACTAATGCTCACATTAGTCCCGATTCATAATGCAACCGGGACTAATGTGTATATTGAGCTGTGACCAAAGCCCTGTTTTCTACTAGTGGTATTCCCATTTATCTCGTACCCTTCGAAAGTCATTATATTCGAAGATGGTAACTGGGACAGCAAGTGCAGTGCATCTTCAACAGCGGAGTCATGCATGGCATGTGTCTGGAACCAAGTGGTGCAAGTTCCCGTTTGTTCACGTGTAATCCAGTCGTCAGACTACTCTGGTTATTTGGAGCGTAGAATATTCTCGTGTTCCTCCATATACGGAGCCACCAAGGCAGAATTTCATAGAACTGTGCAGTGTGCTTGAGTGAGAGAATCCCCGTCCATACATATTATCTGTTTCGATCCTAGCGTGCCATTTCCTCCCAGTCTGACTTATGCCGTGATTCAGGAACACCAATCGGCTTTAGGTCAGGAATAAAGTCAATACAAAATTCAATGACCTCCTCATTTTCATGGCCATTGTAGATGCTTCCTTCTGGCCTAGCACGGTATGAACATATTTCTTGAAGACTCCCATGAACCTCTCAAAGGGTTACATATTGTGTAGAAATACAGGACCCAGAATGTTAACCTCTTCGCATGAGTGAACTAGGACATGCGTCATGATGTTGAAGAAGGATGGTGGGAACACCAACTTGAGACTGACAAGACATTGCACCAAATCATTTTCTAACCTTGGTATGATTTCTAGATCAACAATTGAGTGTCCACATACACATCCATCATGGATGGGGCATGCATGAACTATTTGTATTCAGGTAGCTCCCTCCCTCCCAACCGCCCTCCCTCCCGTAATTGGTTAATTAACCACCACATCACCACTGCCGTTTGGATTGATCGATCATAATTAGTCCAAATCAATCTCGGTGTCTTGCTCGTGCAACACGCCGAGTGGTGGATGAGCATTTCCGTTTGCATGCATGTGTATGTCTACGTCTGTGTCTGTGTTTTTGAAAGAAAAAAGTGGAATGAAGAAACATTCGTGATCGACAAAATCAAGCAGAGCTGGTAGCTGGGTGAGCTGAAAATGACATGTCTACTATTTCCATGCAACGTGGCATTGTTCGGGAAGCGCGAGGCTCATATATAATAGTCCATCTCATGCACTTGTTAAGAAATTAATAATTGCACTCCATGTTCCAGCCGACCAACCTCGCCCTCTTAAGTCTTAATTCTATTGAGAACCCTAGGTAGCTACTACCTTCTCGTCCTGGTTTATTGGTCCCATACTATTTTATGCCAAATTTTGATAATGAATTTAATTAATAAATTGTAAATGCATGTTACAAAGCCAAGATTTTTGATGTTGAGGGGCATCGGGCTTACTAAGCGACGAGAGATATCCATTGAGGACATAAGTGAGAGAGATGTAGAAACGAGCAGGATAGCACACTAGGGGTTGGGACATGCGGCTGCGGTTGGGACGTCAAAGGATTCTACGTAGTTTCCACAAGCCTGATCACTAACCAATTATTTAAAAAGAACTGACGTTGATACTTGAGTATGACTTCAATTCTTTCTAAAAACGCACAACGATGCATTATTTCCTATGAATCGACAGTGATACCTCTATATAAATCGCAGATCCAAAGCAACTTGTACTGATGACTTTCTGTATCAATGGGACAATAATCTGTGTTGAAAAAAATAAATCGAGCAAAACTATGTTGCAATAAGATGCACTTATTTAAACACACAGGTTTCTATGTGGTGATCCTATGCAAACGTACATCTAAGATCAGATGTGTAGATGCTATTTTAACTTACATGCTTATGCATGCATTATTGTGTCATCGGCATCGTTACTCTCTATGAAAGGGGGATATGTTGATGCTTCTTAATCAATCAAGTAAAATGCATCGGTCCTTGTAATCAACATCATTAGTCTTGACAAGCAGTGGATATGATGATGTTCCTTAATTAATGAAGTCAAATTAATGCATTGTTATCATCGACATCCTTAATTTGGACAAGGAGTGCATATGCTGATGCATCTTATAAATTAACTATGAACAAAATGCATGCATTGTTATAATCGACATGGCGTAAGCTATGCAAATGGGAGTGCGCTCATACATTTGTATTTATACACACACATACCTTGAACACAAGATCATCGCCACCAGAAAAGCAAAGGTTCTGTTAGGTATAGCAGCCTCTTCTTCCCTAAAGGTTGGCATGCATTTTTTATTATCGCATACATTTTCCATTAAATATTTCAGTAGACTGATTACTGTTTTGTTAGCAGATAATGCTTTCGATTATGACATCTTATAGGCTTAGAGCATGTTTCCCATCTCTTTATCAGTTAATACCAGAGATTATTTTGACATATTATTATTAATATTATTATTATTATTATTATTATTATTATAAAAACAAAACATCATGCATGTTTCTCTTGATTATCTATGTATTTCTCCATTATTGATGCTTGTCGTTAATTAACAGTTTCGAAAGGGAGGAAGGCTCGGGTTATTGCGTGATAAGGGTAGTCATGCCTGGTCCGGTACCTGAATCGTGGCCGGGTCTGATTGGTACTGAACTGAATACAGCAGTTCAGATCATCCATCAGGAGAGGCCTGATGTCAGAATTGCCCGAGTACTCCCTCCAGGAGAGGCTCCATCCCCACCACCACAAGACCAAGTACGCTTCATCATTTACAATGGTGTCGGCCCGGCGCCTAATACATATGTGGTTGTTGCTCCTGCTCCATACATTGGCTAGCTAGCCTGCCTTACATGGAAGGCTTTATCTTTTGTGCCTTTATTATTAAAGGATAGAATCTATTGAATAAAGTGAGCGAGTGTGATATCGATCGCCATGCATTAGTAATTATAGAAAGTCTATGTGGGCATGCCTGAATAATATTGTTTACTCATATATGTATTAGTGTGATAAATCTACAAATATTTCAATGAGTGTACTATTTGGCAATGGAATAATGAATAATGTATTTTATTCTTTTTCGATGAGTGGCTTGCTTTATCTTGTATGTCTCATAATATTTGCGCCACGTCATACTCAAGTATCAATGTACGTTTTCAGAAAGAATTGAATTCATACCCAAGTATCAATGTCAGTTCTTTTTCGAGAACTGATAGTGATAACCCGGGATTTCGTGTTGAACATTTTGATAAATTATATGTTTTTTCCGACACCGTATGCAAAATTTATAGCCATTTTACTTTTTCATAACACTTTTTTGCAAAGCATGTCCAAATTTAAGTTTTTTAATTTTCCTAACTAGTAGATGTAGTAATATAACTACATCTTGAAGTATTTTATTTTTTTGAAGTTTTTATCATTTTCTTTTTTTTTTCAAAACTGAAATGGCAATACACTCGGGGGGGGGGGGGAGGTAGAATTCGAGACATGAATCCCTTTAGTCCCGCTTTGAGACATGAACCGGGACTAAAGGGCATCGCACCCTTTAGTCCCGGTTAGTGTCTCAAACCGGCACTAAAGGTCTAATCTTTAGTTTGGGTTTGAGATACGAACCGGGACTACAGGGCATCACACTCTGTAGTCCCGGTTTGTGTCTCAAGCCGAGACTAAAGGTCTCATTTGAACCGGGACTAATGCCGTTAGCCGCTCGAACCGGGACTAATGCTCACATTAGTCCCGATTCATAATGCAACCGGGACTAATGTGTATATTGAGCTGTGACCAAAGCCCTGTTTTCTACTAGTGGTATTCCCATTTATCTCGTACCCTTCGAAAGTCATTATATTCAAAGATGGTAACTGGGACAGCAAGTGCAGTGCATCTTCAACAGCGGAGTCATGCATGGCATGTGTCTGGAACCATGCGGTGAAAGTTCCCGTTTGTTCACGTGTAATCCAGTCGTCAGACTACTCTGGTTATTTGGAGAGTAGAATATTCTCGTGTTCCTCCATATATGGAGCCACCAAGGCAAAATTTCATAGAACTGTGCAGTGTGCTTGAGTGAGAGAATGCCCGTCCATACATATTATCTGTTTCGATCATAGCGTGCCATTTCCTCCTAGTCTGACTTATGCCGCGATTCAGGAACACCAATCGGCTTTAGGTCAGGAATAAAGTCAATACAAAATTCAATGACCTCCTCATTTTCATGGCCATTGTAGATGCTTCCTTCTGGCCTAGCACGGTTATGAACATATTTCTTTAAGACTCCCATGAACCTCTCAAAGGGTTACATATTGTGTAGAAATACAGGACCCAGAATGTTAACCTCTTCGCATAAGTGAACTAGGACATGCGTCATGATGTTGAAGAAGGATGGTGGGAACACCAACTTGAGACTGACAAGACATTGCACCAAATCATTTTCTAACCTTGGTATGATTTCTAGATCAACAATTGAGTGTCCACATACACATCCATCATGGATGGGGCATGCATGAACTATTTGTATTCAGGTAGCTCCCTCCCTCCCAACCGCCCTCCCTCCCGTAATTGGTTAATTAACCACCACATCACCACTGCCGTTTGGATTGATCGATCATAATTAGTCCAAATCAATCTCGGTGTCTTGCTCGTGCAACACGCCGAGTGGTGGATGAGCATTTCCGTTTGCATGCATGTGTATGTCTACGTCTGCGTCTGTGTTTTTGAAAGAAAAAAGTGGAATGAAGAAACATTCGTGATCGACAAAATCAAGCAGAGCTGGTAGCTGGGTGAGCTGAAAATGACATGTCTACTATTTCCATGCAACGTGGCATTGTTCGGGAAGCGCGAGGCTCATATATAATAGTCCATCTCATGCACTTGTTAAGAAATTAATAATTGCACTCCATGTTCCAGCCGACCAACCTCGCCCTCTTAAGTCTTAATTCTACTGAGAACCCTAGGTAGCTACTACCTTCTCGTCCTGGTTTATTGGTCCCATACTATTTTATGCCAAATTTTGATAATGAATTTAATTAATAAATTGTAAATGCATGTTACAAAGCCACGATTTTTGATGTTGAGGGGCATCGGGCTTACTAAGCGACGAGAGATATCCATTGAGGACATAGTGAGAGAGATGTAGAAACGAGCAGGATAGCACACTAGGGGTTGGGACATGCGGCTGCGGTTGGGACGTCAAAGGATTCTACGTAGTTTCCACAAGCCTGATCACTAACCAATTATTTAAAAAGAACTGACGTTGATACTTGAGTATGACTTCAATTCTTTCTAAAAACGCACAACGATGCATTATTTCCTATGAATCGACAGTGATACCTCTATATAAATTGCAGATCCAAAGCAACTTGTAGTGATGACTTTCTGTATCAATGGGACAATAATCTGTGTTGAAAAAAATAAATCGAGCAAAAGTATGTTGCAATAAGATGCACTTATTTAAACACACAGGTTTCTATGTGGTGATCCTATGCAAACGTACATCTAAGATCAGATGTGTAGATGCTAATTTAACTTACATGCTTATGCATGCATTATTGTGTCATCGGCATCGTTACTCTCTATGAAAGGGGGATATGTTGATGCTTCTTAATCAATCAAGTAAAATGCATCGGTCCTTGTAATCAACATCATTAGTCTTGACAAGCAGTGGATATGATGATGTTCCTTAATTAATGAAGTCAAATTAATGCATTGTTATCATCGACATCCTTAATTTGGACAAGGAGTGCATATGCTGATGCATCTTATAAATTAACTATGAACAAAATGCATGCACTGTTATAATCGACATGGCGTAAGCTATGCAAATGGGAGTGCGGTCATACATTTGTATTTATACACACACATACCTTGAACACAAGATCATCGCCACCAGAAAAGCAAAGGTTCTGTTAGGTATAGCAGCCTCTTCTTCCCTAAAGGTTGGCATGCATTTTTTATTATCGCATACATTTTCCATTAAATATTTCAGTAGACTGATTACTGTTTTGTTAGCAGATAATGCTTTCGATTATGACATCTTATAGGCTTAGAGCATGTTTCCCATCTCTTTATCAGTTAATACCAGAGATTATTTTGACATATTATTATTAATATTATTATTATTATTATTATTATTATAAAAACGAAACATCATGCATGTTTCTCTTGATTATCTATGTATTTCTCCATTATTGATGCTTGTCGTTAATTAACAGTTTCTAAAGGGAGGAAGGCTCGGGTTATTGCGTGATAAGGGTAGTCATGCCTGGTCCGGTGCCTGAATCGTGGCCGGGTCTGATTGGTACTGAACTGAATGCAGCAGTTCAGATCATCCATCAGGAGAGGCCTGATGTCAGAATTGCCCGAGTACTCCCTCCAGGAGAGGCTCCATCCCCACCACCACAAGACCAAGTACGCGTCATCATTTACAACGGTGTCGGCCCGGCGCCTAATACATATGTGGTTGTTGCTCCTGCTCCATACATTGGCTAGCTAGCCTGCCTTACATGGCAGGCTTTATCTTTTGTGCCTTTATTATTAAAGGATAGAATCTATCGAATAAAGTGAGCGAGTGTGATATCGATCGCCATGCATTAATAATTATAGAAAGTCTATGTGGGCATGCCTGAATAATATTGTTTACTCATATATGTATTAGTGTGATAAATCTACAAATATTTCAATGAGTGTACTATTTGGCAATGGAATAATGAATAATGTATTTTATTCTTTTTTGATGAGTGGCTTGCTTTATCTTGTATGTCTCATAATATTTGCGCCACGTCATACTCAAGTATCAATGTACGTTTTCAGAAAGAATTGAATTCATACCCAAGTATCAATGTCAGTTCTTTTTCGAGAACTGATAGTGATAATCCGGGATTTGGTGTTGAACATTTTGATAAATTATATGTTTTTTCCGACACCGTATGCAAAATTTATAGCCATTTTACTTTTTCATAACACTTTTTTGCAAAGCATGTCCAAATTTAAGTTTTTTAATTTTCCTAACTGGTAGATGTAGTAATATAACTACATCTTGAAGTATTTTATTTTTTGAAGTTTTTATCATTTTCTTTTGTTTTTTTCAAAACTGAAATGGCGATACACTCGGGGGGGGGGGGGGGGAGGTAGAGTTCGAGACACGAATCCCTTTAGTCCCGCTTTGAGACACGAACCAGGACTAAAGGGCATCGCACCCTTTAGTCCCGGTTAGTGTCTCAAACCGACACTAAAGGTCTAATCTTTAGTTTCGGTTTGAGATACGAACCGGGACTATAGGGCATCATACTCTTTAGTCCCGGTTCGTGTCTCAAGCCGAGACTAAAGGGCTCATTTGAACCGGGACTAATGCCGTTAGCCGCTCGAACCGGGACTAATGCTCACATTAGTCCCGATTCATAATGCAACCGGGACTAATGTGTATATTGAGCTGTGACCAAAGCCCTGTTTTCTACTAGTAGTATTCCCATTTATCTCGTACCCTTCGAAAGTCATTATATTCGAAGATGGTAACTGGAACAGCAAGTGCAGTGCATCTTCAACAGCGGATTCATGCATGGCATGTGTCTGGAACCAAGCGATGAAAGTTCCCGTTTATTCACGTGTAATCCAGTCGTCAGACTACTCTGGTTATTTGGAGCGTAGAATATTCTCGTGTTCCTCCATATACGGAGCCACCAAGGCAAAATTTCGTAGAACTGTACAGTGTGCTTGAGTGAGAGAATGCCCGTCCATACATATTATCTGTTTTGATCCTAGCATGCCATTTCCTCCCAGTCTGACTTATGCCGCGATTCAGGAACACCAATCGGCTTTAGGTCAGGAATAAAGTCAATATAAAATTCAATGACCTCCTCATTTTCATGGCCCTTGGAGATGCTTCCTTCTGGCCTAGCACGGTTATGAACATATTTCTTTAAGACTCCCATGAACCTCTCAAAGGGTTACATATTGTGTAGAAATACAGGACCTAGAATGTTAATCTCTTCGCATAAGTGAACAAGGACATGCGTCATGATGTTGAAGAAGGATGGTGGGAACACCAACTTGCGACTGACAAGACATTGCACCAAATCATTTTCTAACCTTGGTATGATTTCTAGATCAACAATTGAGTGTCCACATACACATCCATGATGGATGGGGCATGCATGAATTATTTGTATTCAGGTACCTCCCTCCCTCCCTACCGCCCTCCCTCCCATAATTGGTTAATTAACCACCACATCACCACTGCCGTTTGGATTGATCGATCATAATTAGTCCAAATCAATCTCGGTGTCTTGCTCGTGCAACACGCCGAGTGGTGGATGAGCATTTCCGTTTGCATGCATGTGTATGTCCGCGTGTGCGTCTGTGTTTTTGAAAGAAAAAAGTGGAATGAAGAAAAATTCGTGATCGACAAAATCAAGCAGAGCTGGCAGCTGGGTGAGCTAAAAATGACATGTCTACTATTTCCATGCAACATGGCATTGTTCGGGAAGCGCGAGGCTCATATATAATAGTCCATCTCGTGCACTTGTTAAGAAATTAATAATTGCACTCCATGTTCCAGCCGACCAACCTCACCCTCTTAAGTCTTAATTCTACTGAGAACCCTAGGTAGCTACTACCTTCTCGTCCTGGTTTATTGGTCCCATACTATTTTATGCCAAATTTTGATAATGAATTTAATTAATAAATTCTAAATGCATGTTACGAAGCGATGATTTTTTATGTTGAGGGGCATCGGGCTTACTAAGCGACGAGAGATATCCATTGAGGACATAAGTGAGAGAGATGTAGAAACGGGCAGGATAGCACACTAGGGGTTGGGACATGCGGCTGCGGTTGGGACGTCAAAGGATTCTACGTAGTTTCCACAAGCCTGATCACTAACCAATTCTTTAAAAAGAACTGACATTGATACTTGAGTATGACTTCAATTCTTTCTAAAAACGCACAACGATGCATTATTTCCTATGAATCGACAGTGATACCTCTATATAAATCGCAGATCCAAAGCAACTTGTAGTGATGACTTTCTGTATCAATGGGACAATAATCTGTGTTGAAAAAAATAAATTGAGCAAAAGTATGTTGCAATAAGATGCACTTATTTAAACCCAAGGTTTCTATGTGGTGATCCTATGCAAACGTACATCTAATATCAGATGCGTAGATGTTATTTTAACTTACATGCTTATGCATGCATTATTGTGTCATCAGCATCGTTACTCTCTATGAAAGGGGGATAAGCTGATGCTTCTTAATCAATCAAGTAAAATGCATCGGTCCTTGTAATCAGCATCGTTAGTCTTGACAAGCAGTGGATATGCTGATGTTTCTTAATTAATGAAGACAAATTAATGCATTGTTATCATCGACATCCTTAATTTGGTAGACAAGCAGTGGATATTCTTAATTAATGAAGACAAATTAATGCATTATTATTATTATTATAAAAACGAAACACCATGCATGTTTCTCTTGATTATCTATGTATTTCTCCATTATTGATGCTTGTCGTTAATTAAAAGTTTCGAAAGGGAGGAAGGCTCGGGTTATTGCGTCATAAGGGTAGTCATGCCTGGTCCGGTGCCTGAATCGTGGCCGGGTCTGATTGGTACTGAACTGAATGCAACAGTTCAGATCATTCATCAGGAGAGGCCTAATGCCAGAATTGCCCGAGTACTCCCTCCAGGAGAGGCTCCATCCCCACCACCACAAGACCAAGTATGCGTCATCATTTACAACGGTGTCGGCCCGGCGCCTAATACATATGTGGTTGTTGCTCCTGCTCCATACATTGGCTAGCTAGCCTGCCTTACATGGCAGGCTATATCTTTTGTGCCTTTATTATTAAAGGCTAGAATCGATTGATTAAAGTGAATGAGTGTGATATCGATCGCCATGCATTAATAGTTATAGAAAGTCTTTGTGGGCATGCCTTAATTATATTGTTTACTCATATATGTATTAGTGTGATAGATCTAAAAATATTTCAATGAGTGCACTATTTGGCAATGGAATAATGAATTATGTATTTTATTCTTTTTCGATGAGTGGCTTTCTTTATCTTGTATGTCTCATAATATTTGCGCCATGTCATACTCAAGTATCAATGTACGTTTTTAGAAAGAATTGAATTCATACCCAAGTATCAATGTTAGTTCTTTTTCGAGAACCGATGATAGTGATAATGCGGGATTTCGTGCTGAACATTTTGATATATTTTATTTTTTTCCAACATTGTATGCAAAATTTATAGCCATTTTACTTTTTCATAACACTTTTTTGCAAAACATGTCCAAATTTAAGTTTCTTAATTTTACTAACTAGTAGCTGTAGTAATATAACTACATCTTGAAGGATTTTATTTTTGAAGTTTTTATCATTTTCTTTTGTTTGTTTCAAAACTGAAATGGCGATACATGGGCGGGGGGGGGGGGGGGGGGGGGGGCAGAGTTCGAGACACGAATCCTTTTAGTCCCGGTTTGAGACACGAACCGGGAATAAAGGGCATCACACCCTTTAGTCCCGGTTAGTGTCTCAAACCGGCACTAAGGGTCTAATCTTTAGTTCCGGTTTGAGATACAAACCGGGACTAAAGGGCATCGCACTCTTTAGTCCCGGTTCGTGTCTCAAACCGGGACTAGAGGGCTCATTTGAACCGGGACTAATGTCATTAGCCGCTCGAACCGGGACTAATGGTCACATTAGTCCCCGTTCGTAATGCAGCCGGGACTAATGTGTATATTAAGCTGTGACCAAAGCCCTGTTTTCTACTAGTGGTATTCCCATTTATCTCGTACCCTTGGAAAGTCATTATATTCAAAGATGGTAAGTGGGACAGCAAGTACATGTCATCTTCAATAGCGGCGTCATGCATGGCACGTGTCTGCAACCAACCGGTGAAAGTTCCCGTTTGTTCACATGTAATCTAGTCGTCAAACTACTCTGGGTATTTGGAGCATAGAATATTCTTGTATTCCTCCATATACGGAGCCACCAAGGTAGAATTTCGTAGAACTGTGCAGTGTGCTTGAGTGAGAGAATGCCCGTCCATACATATTACTAGATCATTGCTGGCGCGCGTTGCCGCGCCCGTCTATTTTGACGGTAGAATGATATGATTTGTCATCGATATATGAAGGCAAAATCTAAACAAAACTAAAATGAAAACTGCGGGGAAACTAAAATATGCTAAAATAACATGTTCCACACATTTTTCCCATTTTGTTTTGATATGAGTACTCCCATCAGTAGTAAGTAGAAACTGAAAAGAGAAATACATTTTGTTCGGAATAACATTATTTTACTGAAAATGCCCAACACTTGAACTCTTTTCTATCAGTTTATACATGATGTGATACACTTATTAAGCATCTACACAATCCTACATCTAGAGCACCGGTCAAAGCACGGGCAACTTCACCGTCGAATAAGACTTGTAGTTCATAATATATCAATAAATCGTTTGCAGTTACAATGCGAAGAAGGGGATCTTCCATAGTTGTAGTATTTAGTAGTGACCATCAAATTTAGACATTAGAAAGCTGCAAAATTGTGCACATGAATCTACAATGTGTCGTGATTTGGAGAGGGGCATATGCTGCAAAATCTGAATACTAAAGATATTTGTGTGAAAGGATCTAGCTTTTCGTCCTCGAGGCTACTCATTCCAAAATCCTTTCTATAATTCTGCTGCCCGCGTAAACAAGAACAAGATTATATCCAGGTGAGATTGATAAAACGAGATATAAAGATTATCATTAAATGTGATGCAAGTAATTTGTTATTTGTTATCATCCTACCTTCATGAGCTTGAGTGTTGATTGCAGATCAGCCTTCTCATACCGTAACTTCCAATGTGGAGAACATGGAAAACATAAAATACTGGAATTAAATGATATATTAGTACGTTGAAAAATCATTGAGCTAAGAAATATAGCAATCAACAATACTCAAATGCGAGAAAACTTCTCTTTGGTACTCAATACTCATAGGTTTAGAGAAAGATAATCCACCGGATGATGGCAACATGAATTTAAGATGACGATAAGACTCTTGTATACTGTGCAATATAATTAACTAATTCCAGCATATATAGTCAGTATTTGCTTTCTACTGTAAAAAACATACCTGTTGATTTGCTTTTAGTTGCTTAATCTGCAAAAAAGGGGAAGGAAAATGCAGGAAAATACAAATTGAAAATACAAAAAGAACGTGAAAATACTATCTTCTAGAGGGAGAGGTCAATATAAAGCTTGCATTGCAAAGTAAGCAATCCAGCATCACGTACTTGCACTGTAATTAAGTTGCTGCTCGCACGGTGGAATTAAGTCACCATTATGAAATATTAATAAACCTGAAATACAAATTCATCACACCCAATATTATTTCATCCAAATGCAAACCAAGAGAAGTCACCTCATGTGGATGGTCTCTGTTTGTGGGAAATCGGCTTAGCGACAGAGTGATACACCCTGGCATGGCATTTCTGAAATAAAGAACAATTAATCTCCGCTTATCAGATAAATGGAAATAAACAAACACATAAGAAACAGACAATTCACAAAAAATTATGATAAAGAAAAACTCTGTTGATGTATATTTTATTATGAGAAAAGGTGTTATGGCTTGCATGAAACAGAAGTGAAAGGAATCACAAAATATAAAAAAGGAATAAAAAAGTAATGAGCATATATGGCACTTTCATTTGGATTGAAGGGATTTCAAATGGCATACCATGAGAAGCAAATGGTCTGATGGCTACAAATCCTAACCAAGAACAGTTTGTTCAAACCCCGCGATAGGAAATGGGAAAATAAACCATCAAACATATCTTTTAGGGGGGTGACGGAGTGAAAGACAGGTATAAACTGAAGCACGTTCGTATGAATTTGAAACCTGATTTCTGGTCACCAATGGCAAGGTAGCAACACGTAGAAATAACGAAATGGTTTAATTAAGGCAAGTAAAATACTTAGGATTTATCACCTTACTTTCATAACAGTAATTATTGAAGAGGGAATTTGAGTTAAACATCAGTACAAATAGGGTATTTAGTCTTCAAAATATTAGGTTTACAGAGAAAATTATTAGGTTTAGAGAGGAGAGTAGAATCAACAGAAATAATTGCCTCGGCGCTAATATATTTAGTAGTAACAAGTGTAGAATGTATGTACACGCAGGATTAGTTTGAGGATTTTAGCGCAACGATTCGAGGCGAGACTAACAGTAAATCTGACGGCCGAAAACGTCCCAAAGTGGTGATCCAAAGGCTGAAAATGTTAATAGCCTCAAAGGGCTGGAAAGATGCTCAGTTATAATATATCTAAATTTGTTTCGATCCTAGTGTGCCATTTCCACCCACAACGAAAACGATGGGTCCTAGCAAACACAACGATTCGAGGCGAGACTAACAGTAAATCTGACGGCCGAAAACGTCCCAAGGTGGTGATCCAAAGGCTGAAAATGTTAATAGCCTCAAAGGGCTGGAAAGATGCTCAGTTATAAAAACGAAACACCATGCATGTTTCTCTTGATTATCTATGTATTTCTCCATTATTGATGCTTGTCGTTAATTAACAATTTCCAAAGGGAGGAAGGGTCGCGTTATTACGTGATAAGGGTAGTCATGCCTGGTCCGGTGCCTGAATCGTGGCCGGGTTTGATTGGTACTGAACTGAATTCAGCAGTTCAGATCATCCATCAGGAGAGGCCTGATGTCAGAATTGCCCGAGTACTCCCTCCAGGAGAGGCTCCATCCCCACCACCACAAGACCAAGTACGCGTTATCATTTACAATGGTGTCGGCCCGACGCCTGATACATATGTGGTTGTTGCTCCTGCTCCATACATTGGCTAGCTAGTCTGCCTTACATGGCAGGCTTCATCTTTTGTGCCTTTATTATTAAAGGCTAGAATCGATTGAATAAAGTGAGCGAGTGTGATATCTATCGCCATTGTAACGCCCGGATAATTATGCTATAGTAAAACTCTGTATTGATGCCACGTCACCTTCGTTATTGTTGCTAATCTTTCATTAGTTCAAAACCGGTCCAAAAAAATCAAAATTCAAAATATGACAAACAACAAAAGTTTTCAAACATCAAAACAAAAATGTTCGGGCAGTGCCAAATATTACACAGGTAATTATGGTGGAGTAAACACATTTTTAGAAACTGACTAAATACTTTAAAATGAAATAAAACAGAAAAGAAAAATAAAGAAAAGAAAGAAGGAAAGAGAAAGAAAAACCCCCCAAACCCCCTGGGCCAACTGGCCTAGCTAAACCAGCCTGGCCGGCCCACCTGGCCCATCCGGCCGAACCGGCCCGCCTCCCCCTGCCGCCTCCCTTCCCTGTTCTCCCGACCCGGGTCGGAATATGGGCGCATCCCCGCCGCACCCTCTCGCCGGCGACGACGAGTGGATAAGGACGCCGACGCCGCGCCCCTCGGTCTCTCCTCCCACTCGCCCCCACTCTTCCCTCGGCCCCCGCGCCTCCCCCCTCAGATCCACCTCGCTCTCTCCCTCGTTCCCCACCACGTCCGAACGCCACCATGGACCCGCCATCGTGAATCGCGCGGCCACAGCCATCGCCTCGCCGTGCCTGTGTGTCCGTCGTCACCATCGTCGTCCTCCTCGTCGACTGGTGGCCACAGCTGGAGCTCGGAGGCGCTGCTGCAACGCCCCCCCCTTCTTCCACATCTCCGCTCGCCGCCGTTCTTCTTCATCTCCGACCACGCCCCTGCTGCTACTAAACTACCACGGGCCATCTTGCGTGCCGCACGGTGAGCCCCTATTCCTCTCCCATCTCTCTGTCCCCTCTCGCGCGCCCTCTAGCGCCCCCTACCACTATGGCCGAACCTACTGCCGCGCGAGCTCGTCGCCGGCATGGCCGCGGTGACCTTTTGGTCCCGTGCGTGACCCCGTTGCATTCGCGGCATCGTGTAGACGCCGTAGACGCCACACGCTGTTCGTTTAGCGCATCGTAACTCCGAACCCGTCGACGACCGAACTCCGGCGGACGCCTCTCTGCTCGCTGTCGCCGCTCCGGTGCGTCTCCGGCGTCGCCACCACCCTTACACGTTCGAACGAGCCCAGGCGCACGGATCCGTGCCCTGTGCAAAATTTCCGGCGAACTCCGGCGGGTCTGCGCCGTGCCTTTGGTCGCCGGCGGCGAGAGCCGGCCCTGCTGACCTGGCACCGCGGGTCCCACCACTGGGTCACCGAGTGGTGGGCCCAGGGCCCCCCTGTTGACCAGTTGACTGAGTCAACTGCTGACTGGGCCGCCCCTGTCTCACTGACCTATGGGCCCCACCTTAATAAACAAATAAAAATAAATAGATAATTTGCTAATTAATTAAATTAGTTAATTAAACACTAACCTCTCACTGACTACCGGACCCACCCGCTAATTAACCCATTTAGTTAGGTTAAACCCCCCTGTTAGTGTCCTAACAATGACATGTGGGTCCCACTGGACCCACCTGTCTGTTTTGACTGGTCAACCGACCGGTTGACCTGCTGACATCACTCTGATGTCATGCCTGCATCATCATTCACTATTTTGGATAATGTTGGATTTAAATGAATAAATAAAATCAGAAAATGATTTAAATCTTTAGAAAATCATATATTTTAATCCGTAACTCGGATGAAAATACTTTCTACATGAAAGTTGCGCAGAACGACGAGACGAATCCGGATAGGCAGCCCGTTCGTCCGCCACACGCCCGTAGCATGCCGAACACGCAACTTTCCCCCTCCGGTACCTCCGCCCGAGAACGCGGAACCCCGGGGATACTTTCCCGGATGTTTCCCCACATTCGTCGGTACCACCTACTACCGCGATTGGGCACACCTAGCATTGTTACTTGTCATGTTATGCATCGATATGCATCTGTTTGCATGGTATTCATTGTTTCTTCCCCCTCTTCTCTCCGGTAGACTATGAGGCCGACGCTGCTGCTGCCTAGTTCAACTACCGAGTTGACGACCCCTCCTTCTTGCCAGAGCAACTAGGCAAGCCCCCCTTGATCACCAGATATCACCTATTCTTCTCTATACTACTTGCATTAGAGTAGTGTAGCATGTTACTGTTCGGTTACTCCTATTCTGTTGCATAGCCTGTCATTGTTGCTACAGTCATTGATACCCTACCCGCAATCCTAAATGCTTAGTATAGGATGCTAGTTTATCATCATTGGCCCTACATTCTTGTCAGTCTGCCTTGCTATACTATTGGGCCGTGATCACTCGGGAGGTGATCACGGGTATATACTATACATACATACATATTATACAGATGGTGACTAAAGTCGGGTCAGCTCGTTGAGTACCCGCAAGTGATCTTGATGTGGGGGCTGAAAGGACAGGTGGCTCCATCCCGGTAGAGGTGGGCCTGGGTTCCCGATGGCCCCCGACTGTTACTTTGTGGCGGAGCGACAGGGCAGGTTGAGACCACCTAGGAGACAGGTGGGCCTGGCCCTGGTCGGCGTTCGCGGATACTTAACACGCTTAACGAGATCTTGGTATTTGATCTGAGTCTGGCTACTGGCCTATATGCACTAACCAACTACGCGGGAACAATTATGGGCACTCGGCGTCGTGGTATCAGCCGAAGCCTTCGTGACGTCAGGGATCGAGCGGTGCGCGCCAGATTGGACCGCCTAACGTGACTTCCTTAGTAATGGAGGTTGCTAGGTCTGCTTCCGGCCGCCCACGCAACGTGCAGGTGTGCAATGGGTGATGGGCCCAGACCCCTACGCGCATAGGATTTAGACCGGCGTGCTGACCTCTCTGTTGTGCCTAGGTGGGGCTGCGACGTGTTGATCTTCCGAGGCCGGACATGACCCAAGAAAGTGTGTCCGGCCAAATGGGATCCAGCGTGTTGGGTTATGTGGTGCACCCCTGCAGGGAAGTTAATCTATTCAAATAGCCGTGATCTTCGGTAAAAAGACGACTTGGAGTTGTACCTTGACCTTATGACAACTAGAATCGGATACTTAATAAAACACACCCTTCCAAGTGCCAGATACAACCCGGTGATCGCTCTCTAACAGTGCGACGAGGAGAGGATCGCCGGGTAGGATTATGCTATGCGATGCTACTTGAAGGACTTCAATCTACTCTCTTCTACATGCTGCAAGATGGAGGCTGCCAGAAGCGTAGTCTTTGATAAGACTAGCTATCCCCCCCTTATTCTGGCATTCTGCAGTTCAGTCCACCGATATTGCCTCTTTACACATATACCCATGCATATGTAGTGTAGCTCCTTGCTTGCGAGTACTTTGGATGAGTACTCACGGTTGCTTTTCTCCCCCTTTCTCCCCCTTCCCTTCTACCTGGTTGTCGCAACCAGATGTTGGAGTCCAAGAGCCAGACGCCGCCGCTGCCGACGACTCCTACTACACCGGAGGTGCCTACTACTACGTGCTGCCCGCAGACGACGGCCAGGAGTAGTTAGGAGGATCCCAGGCAGGAGGCCTGCGCCTCTTTCGATATGTATCCCAGTTTGTGCTAGCCTTCTTAAGGCAGACTTGTTTACTTATGTCTGTACTCAGATATTGTTGCTTCCGCTGACTCGTCTATGATCGAGCACTTGTATTCGAGCCCTCGAGGCCCCTGGCTTGTATTATGATGCTTGTATGACTTATTTATGTTTTTAGAGTTGTGTTGTGATATCTTCCCGTGAGTCCCTGATCTTGATCGTACACGTTTGCGTGCATGATTAGTGTACGATTGAATCGGGGGCGTCACAAGTTGGTATCAGAGTCGACTGCCTGTAGGAATCCCCCTTCCACACTCCTTGGCCGAAGTCGAGTCTAGTCACTACTAAAATTTTACTAACTTGGTTGTGTGCCTTACGGGCCCACGTCGCCATTGGGTGGTATTAGGATCTTTTACTCCTCGACCTTTACTCTGGGGCTCTGAGCTCTCTCCTACTCGGGTTAAACGAATTTACTAACTCTAACATTAGGATCCCGTTACCACGTTCACCCCAGAGTTGGATAAGCCATAGTTATTCTGTAGGATAGTATTTTGAATAGTACCCACATTGTCATTTGACTCCATTGAAACATCTTTGTTTTCAGATGAAACCCACGAGGCAGGTCGTGCGCCACATGGCGGCCATTGGTGCCTCAGGATCACATGCTGTGCTAGCTAAAATGATGACCTATCTGGGTTATCGCTGGCACCCTGAGTACACCGTCTATGAGGAGTACCAGGACTTTAACCAGGAGCAGTACCGTGCCATCGTCCACCTCTACTCTCGGGAGTATGACTCCACTACTGTGCTGCACACCGCTCATGGTGTTGGAGTGACCATCGAGATGGCAGTTCACGATGCTGCCTATGCTGCTCTGACACGTCTTCGTGGAGAGTATCAGGCGTTGGACATTTCCCCTTTCAGGCACATTGCTATCGCATCCGACATTGGTGCGAAGGGGTACTACACTGCTGCCTACTCCACCGTCACTCGAGAGCCCTTCCACCAACAGAGCCTGGTTCTGCATGCTGATGGGTTGGACCGAGCTAACCGAGCTCTTCACCACGAGTTGTACACCACTCGTCGGCACCTTTACAGGTCTCTGACGCTGTTGCGCCCCTTTGTTCTATCTAGACAGCTACCGCATTCTGCGATGTACCCAGCTAGGACCGTGATGCCCGACGGTGTCGGTTGGCCAAAGGTGGGAGGCTACTCTCCCGCACTTGGTCCTCTTCTGCCACCTGAGCGTCGGGCTCTACACCAGAGTATCCGCGGCCCCCAGGCCGCTGACGTGGACTATCCGTTGCCTCACTACCAGTTGTCAGGCTACGACTACCTCCAGAGTACCTCCTGGGACTGATGTAGTCTTGCTTATTAGTATTAGATGCATTCGCCGCGAGCCTGCGTGCCGCCTATGATGACTTAGTCTATGTACTGAACTTTGTGTACTGAACTCTTTGTCCGACCCCTTTTGTAAGTTATGCCGACTACTATGTGGTATCTGTCGTGCTCCTTTCATTATGCATGTTTCATCATGAATGACTCTTGTCTATGCAAATTTCTCAATGTTGAACTACCCCTGTTATATATTAGCAGGATGGTTAGACCAGCTGGTCGTGGTCGTGGCGGCAACGCCCCACCACCGCCTGAGTACATGGCTGGTATGGTCCAACAACTCGAGATGAATCGCCAGTTCATGGAGAATATGATGGCTCAGTTCCCTCGCCCCAATATGAAAGAGCAGCCAGCCCAAGTGACTCTGCAGGATTTCATGCGCCTCAACCCAACCGTGTACCGCAGCTCAACTCAGCCGCTGGATGCTGATGACTGGCTCCGTGACATCACCTATGAGATGGAGTCTGCTGAGGTAGCCCCTGCCCGCTATGTCACCTTTGCTTCCTTCTTTCTAAAGGGACCCGCAGCTCAATGGTGGGACAGCCACAGGCATACTCTGCCAGTTGGGACAATCATCACCTGGCCAGACTTTCAAGCTGCCTTCCGTGCTTGCTTTATTCCTCAGGGGATCATGGACAGGAAGAAGCGTGAGTTCCGCAACCTCACCCAGGGCAACAAAACTGTGGAAGCTTATCAGCGGGAGTTTCTGGACTTGTCCCGCTATGCTGAAGAAGACATTGCAACTGATGCACGTAGACAGGAGAAGTTCCATGATGGCCTTCAAGCTGACATCAAGCTCGCACTTCTGGTGCATGACTTTGCCGATTTCGCCACCTTGGTGAACAAGGCTATCAATGTCGAGACTGGTCTGCAGGAACACCAGAGCTCTCACAGGCGCAACCGTGACACGGGCTCATCTTTGGGCCCGCCCTCGCAGAAGCGTAAGATATGGCTCCCGAATAGCATGTACCGTCCAAATGCACCTGCCCCAAGGCAGACCTATGCTGCACCTCGTTTGCCTCCTCCACCATCTAGGCAGCCAAGGCTTCCAGCTCCACCACCTGGAGCACCTGTTCCCACTCCCAATAATGGTCTGTGCTACAAGTGTGGTCAACCAGGTCACCTTGTTAGGAACTGCTATCAGAATCAGAACCAGAATCAACTGGCCCTTCCAGCAGCTGGCCGTGGAAACAACCAGGCCCGCAACAACAATGCCAAGTCCTATGGTCGTGTTCATGCCAACCACGTTGATCTAAACGAAGCTCAAGACTAGCCTGCTACCGTGATGGGTACTCTTCTCGTAAATTCAATACCAGCATCCGTTTTATTTGATACAGGTGCATCGCATTCATTGATGTCAGAAGATTTTGCATGCTTGCACGACAATAAATGTGAGGACATGAACGCTTTGCTATTAGTGCACACCCCTGTGGGCCAATGTCGGACCTCCATGATTTGCAACGACGTCCCTGTTGAAATCGAAGGACTAGAATTCCTTGTCTCTCCCATCGTACTGAAGTCCTGTAGCATTGATCTCATTCTGGGAATGAATTGGTTAAAAGCGCATACTGCTTCTATCGTTTGCGCCACCAAGACCGTCCATCTGCTACACCCTTCTGATGAAATAATAAGCTACAATGCTCGTCTGGTTCAGAATGCCGAGGCAAGGCTCTATGCATTGAATGCATTGAACGCCGCACCACTCGAGGGCATTGAAAACATTCCTGTCGTGCGTGACTTCCTCGACGTCTTTCCTGAAGAACTCCCAGGGATTCCCCCTGCTAGAGCTGTCGAATTCATCAACTTGAAACCAGGCACCACTCCTATAGCCAAGCGACCCTACAAGATGCCGCCGCATGAACTCCTTGAGCTTAAGGAGGAAATCGACAAATCTCTTCGAAGTGGTTTCATTCGCCCTAGTTGCTCTCCTTGGGGAGCACCTTCTCTCTTTGTCAAGAAGAAAGATGGGACAAACCGATTAGTCCAAGACTACCGACCTATAAACCAAGCTACCATTCAGAACAAATACCCTCTTCCTCGGATCAATGATCTATATGATCAACTGGCTGGTTCGTCAGTGTTCTCTAAACTCGACTTGAGGTTGGGTTACCACCAGATCCGTGTTCCTGAAGAGGATATCCCAAAGACTGCCTTCGTGACTCGTTATGGTTCATATGAGTACACCGTCATGTCTTTCGGCTTAACCAATGCTCCAGCCACCTTCTCCCGACTGATGAACTATATATTCATGGATTACCTCGACAAGTTCATCGTGGTGTATCTGGACGATATCCTGGTATTTTCCAAGAATGAAGAAGAGCATGCTGAACATCTTCGTCTTGTGCTGGAAAAGCTACGAGAGCATCAGCTATATGCCAAGTTCTCCAAGTGTGAATTCTGGCTACCCGAAGTGACCTAGCTCGGGCATGTCATCTCTAAGGATGGTATTCCCGCCAACCCTGAAAGAGTCCAGGCTATTCTTGATTGGACTCCTCCGAAGAACGTTAAGCAAGTCAGAAGTTTTCTCGGTCTCACCAGCTATTGCCGTCGATTCGTCGAGAACTTCTCCAAGATCGCCAGGCCTCTGACTAACCTGTTGCATAAGGGCGTCAAGTTCCAATGGATAGACAAATGTCAGGAAAGCTTCCAGGCACTCAAAGACAAGTTGACTTCTGCCCCAGTACTAGCTCCACCTGATACTAAGAAGGACTTCGTCATTTACTGCGACGCTTCTTGTCAAGAATTAGGCTGTGTCCTAATGCAGGAGTGCAAAGTGATTGCCTATGCCTCTCGTCAATTGCGCCCTCATGAAGAGAACTACCCAGTTCACGACCTCGAGCTCGCTGCTGTTATCCATGCACTAAAATAGTGGAGACATTACCTTCTCAGTAATCGTTGCGAGATCTTCACCGACCACCAAAGTCTGAAGTATCTGTTTACTCAGCCAGACCTGAACCTCCGTCAGCAGAGGTGGATGGAGATTGTTGCAGACTTTGACTTGGGTATTTCCTATACACCAGGCAAGGCTAATGTAATGGCTGATGCCTTGAACCGCAAGTCTTACTGCAACCACCTCCAGATTCACAAAGTTCAGCCCTCACTTGTTGAAGAATTCAGAAAGCTGAACCTCCATATTGTTCCTCCGGGTACACTCGCTCCCCCTCCTGAGGAGTTTCATAAGATGAATCTCCGTGTTGTTTCCCAGGGTTCCCTCTATACCCTGGCTGTCGAACCCGATCTCGTGAGCTCCATCAAGACCATACAGGGATATGACTCTGAAGCCCACAAGATTAAGCGCGACCTCAAAGAAGGAAAGCACTCTTTCTTCACTATTGCTGATGATGGCGCCTTGTACTTCAAAGGCCGCCTAGTGGTGCCGTGTAAGGAGGAAAACCTGAATATGACTCAGAAGGTTATGAAAGAAGCTCATGATACGCCTCTATGTATCCATCCTGGTAGTACAAAGATGTACCAGGACATTCGTCAAAGATTCTGGTGGTCTAACATGAAGCAAGACATTGCTCGCTATGTTGGTGAGTGTGACATTTGCCGTCGTATCAAAGCAGAACATCAAAGGCCTGTTGGAACTCTGCAACCTATCTCTATTCCTGAATGGAAATGGGACCATGTTGAAATGGACTTCGTCACTGGATTCCCCAAATCGCAGAAAGGTAATGATGCTATTCTTGTCGTCATTGACCGGCTTTCAAAATTTGCACATTTTCTGGCTGTCAAGGAAACGATCACTGCTAGTCAGCTGGCAAACCTCTACATGTCCAGAATTGTCTCGCTTCACGGTATTCCATTAGTAATCAGTTTAGACCGTGGCAGCTTATTCACTTCAAGATTCTGGGCAAGTTTCCAAGAAGCTATGGGGACTCACTTATCTTTCAGTACTGCGTTTCATCCGCAGTCACAAGGGCAAGTTGAACATGTCAACCAAGTTCTCGAAGACATGCTTCGAGCTTGTGTTATTTCCTTCGGCAAGAAATGGGAGGAATCTCTCCCGTATGCTGAGTTCTCTTATAACAATAGCTATCAAGCTAGTCTGAAGATGGCCCCCTTCGAAGTGTTATATGGACGAAAGTGCCGAACCCCTCTGAACTAGTCAGAAACTGGGGAACGTTCACTCTTCGGTCCGGATATTATCCAACATGCCGAAGAAGAAGTTCGCATTATTCGCGAGAATCTCAAGACTTCTCAGTCACGTCAAAAGAGTCAGTATGACCGTCATCATAAAGACATGGTCTATCAACCTGGCGAAAAGGCCTATCTTCGCGTTACACCAATGAAGGGTGCTCACCGCTTCGGGATCAAGGGAAAGCTAGCTCCTCGCTATATTGTCCCATTCACTATTCTGGAAAGGCGTGGAAAAGTGGCATACCAACTGGAGCTTCCGCCGAACCTTTCTCAGGTTCACGATGTGTTCCACGTGTCACAGCTCCGTCGTTGCTTCAAGGACCCAATCCGAGGAGTGGATCATGAAGTGCTCGAATTACAACAGGACCTCTCCTATAAAGAGCATCCGGTCCGCATTCTTGACCAAGCTGAACGCCGCACACGTCAAAAGGCAATCAAATTCCTCAAAGTTCAGTGGTCGCACCATTCTGAAGATGAAGCCACTTGGGAACGCAAGGATCGTCTGCGCAAAGAATACCCCGCACTGTTTCCTTCTACCTCTTAAATCTCGGGACGAGATTTCTTGTAGTGGAGGAGATTTGTAACGCCCGGATAATTATGCTATAGTAAAACTCTGTATTGATGCCACGTCACCTTCGTTACTGTTGCTAATCTTTCATTAGTTCAAAACCGGTCCAAAAAAAATCAAAATTCAAAATATGACAAACAACAAAAGTTTTCAAACATCAAAACAAAAATGTTCGGGCAGTGCCAAATATTGCATAGGTAATTATGGTGGAGTAAACACATTTTTAGAAAATGACTAAATACTTTAAAATGAAATAAAACAGAAAAGAAAAATAAAGAAAAGAAAGAAGGAAAGAGAAAGGAAAACCCCCCAAACCCCCTGGGCCAACTGGCCTAGCTAAACAAGCCTGGCCGGCCCACCTCGCCCATCCGGCCGAACCAGCCCGCCTCCCCCTACTGCCTCCCTTCCCTGTTCCCCGACCCGGGTCGGAACAGGGGAGCGTCCCTGCCGCACCCTCTCACCGGCGATGACGAGTGGATAAGGACGCCGACGCCGCGCCCCCTCGGTCTCTCCTCCCACTTGCCCCCACTCTTCCCTCGGCCCCCGGGCCTCCCCCCTCAGATCCACCTCGCTCTCTCCCTCGTTCCCCACCACGTCCGAACGCCACCATGGACCCGTCGTCGTGAATCGCGCGGCCACAGCCATCGCCTCGCCACGCCTGTGTGTCCGTCGTCACCACCGTCGTCCTCCTCGTCGACTGGTGGCCATAGCTGGAGCTCGGAGGCGCTGCTGTAACGCCCCCCCTTCTTCCACATCTCCGATCGCCGCTGTTCTTCTTCATCTCCGGCGACGCCCCTGCTGCTACTAAACTACCACGGGCCATCTTGCGTGCCGCACGGTGAGCCCCTATTCCTCTCCCATCTCTCTGTCCCCTCTCGCGCGCCCTCTAGCTCCCCCTACCACTACGGCCGAACCTACTGCCGCGCGAGCTCGTCGCCGGCATGGCCGCGGTGACCTTTTGGTCCCGTGCGTGCCCCCGTTGCATTCGCGGCATCGTGTAGACGCCGTAGACGCCACACGCTGTTCGTTTAGCGCATCGTAACTCCGAACCCGTCGACGACCGAACTCCGACGGCCGCCTCTCTGCTCGCTGTCGCCGCTCCGGTGCGTCTCCGGCGTCGCCACCACCCTTACTAGATGCGCCTCTGCGCGCTAGTTCGAACAAGCCCAGGCGCACGCGGATCCGTGCCCTGTGCAAAATTTCCGGCGAACTCCGGCGGGTTTGCGTCGTGCCTTTGGTCGCCGACGGCGAGAGCCGGCCCTGCTGACCTGGCACCTCGGGTCCCACCACATGGGTCACCGACTGGTGGGCCCAGGGCCCCCCTATTGACCAGTTGACTGAGTCAACTGCTGACTGGGCCGCCCCTGTCTCACTGACCTATGGGCCCCACCTTAATAAACAAATAAAAATAAATAGATAATTTGCTAATTAAATAAATTAGTTAATTAAACACTAACCTCTCACTGACTACCGGGCCCCACCTGCTAATTAACCCATTTAGTTAGGTTAAACCCCCCTGTTAGTGTCCTAACAATGACATGTGGGTCCCACTGGACCCACCTGTCTGTTTTGACTGGTCAACCGACCAGTTGACCTGCTGACATCACTCTGATGTCATGCCTGCGTCATCATTCACTGTTTTGGATAATGTTGGATTTAAATGAATAAATAAAATCAGAAAATGATTTAAATCTTTAGAAAATCATATCTTTTAATCCATAACTCGGATGAAAATACTTTCTACATGAAAGTTGCTCAGAACGACGAGACAAATCCGGTTACGCAGCCCGTTCGTCCGCCACACGCCCGTAGCATGTCGAACACGCAACTTTCCCCCTCCGGTACCTCTGCCCGAGAATGCGGAACCCCGGGGATACTTTCCCGGATGTTTCCCCCCCATTCGTCGGTACCACCTACTACCGCGATTGGGCACACCTAGCATTGTTACTTGTCATGTCATGCATCAATATGCATCTGGTTGCATGGTATTCATTGTTTCTTCCCCCTCTTCTCTTCGGTAGACTATGAGGCCGACGCTGCTGCTGCCTATTTCGACTACGGAGTTGACGACCCCTCCTTCTTGCCAGAGCAACCAGGCAAGCCCCCCCTTGATCACCAGATATCGCCTATTCTTCTCTATACTGGTTGCATTAGAGTAGTGTAGCATGTTACTGTTCGGTTACTCCTATTCTGTTGCATAGTCTGTCATTGTTGCTATAGTCATTGATACCCTACCTGCAATCCTAAATGCTTAGTATAGGATACGAGTTTATCATCATTGGCCCTACATTCTTGCCAGTCTGCCTTGCTATACTATTGGGCCGTGATCACTCGGGAGGTGATCACGGGTATATACTATACATACATACATATTATACAGATGGTGACTAAAGTCGGGTCAGCTCGTTGAGTACCCGCAAGTGATCCCGATGTGGGGGGCTGAAAGGACAGGTGGCTACATCCCGGTAGAGGTGGGCCTGGGTTCCCGACGGCCCCTGACTGTTACTTTGTGGCGGAGCGACAGGGCAGGTTGAGACCACCTAGGAGACAGGTGGGCCTGGCCCTGGTTGGCGTTCGCGGATACTTAAAATGCTTAAGAGATCTTGGTATTTGATCTGAGTCTGGCTACTGGCCTATACGCACTAACCAACTACGCGGGAACAGTTATGGGCACTCGGCGTTGTGGTATCAGCCGAAGCCTTCGTGACGTCAGCGACCGAGCGGCGCGCGCCAGATTGGACCGCGTAACATAACTTCCTTAGTAATGGAGGTTGCTAGGTCTGCTTCCGGTCGCCCACACAACGTGCAAGTGTGCAATGGGCGATGGGCCCAGACCCCTGCGCGCATTGGATTTAGACCGGCGTGCTGACCTCTCTGTTGTGCCTAGGTGGGGCTGCGACGTGTTGATCTTCCGAGGCCGGACATGACCCAGGAAAGTGTGTCCGGCCAAATGGGATCGAGCATGTTGGGTTATGTGGTGCACCCCTACAGGGAAGTTAATCTATTCGAATAGCCGTGATCTTCGGTAACAGGACGACTTGGAGTTGTACCTTGACCTTATGACAACTAGAACTGGATACTTAATAAAACACACCCTTCCAAGTGCCAGATACAACCCGGTGATCGCTCTCTAACAGGGCGACGAGGAGAGGATCGTCGGGTAGGATTATGCTATGCGATGCTACTTGGAGGACTTCAATCTACTCTCTTCTACATGCTGCAAGACGGAGGCTGCCAGAAGCGTAGTCTTCGATAAGACTAGCTATCCCCCCCTTATTCTGGCATTCTGCAGTTCAGTCCATCGATATTGCCTCTTTACACATATACCCATGCATATGTAGTGCAGCTCCTTGCTTGCGAGTACTTTGGATGAGTACTCACGGTTTGCTTTTCTCCCCCCTTTTCCCCCTTCCCTTCTACCTGGTTGTCGCAACAAAAAGTCGGAGTCCAGGAGCCAGACGCCACAGCCGCCGACGACTCCTACTACACCGGAGGTGCCTACTACTACGTGCTTCCCACTGACGATGGCCAGGACTAGTTAGGAGGATCCCAGGCAGGAGGCCTGCGCCTCTTTCGATCTGTATCCCAGTTTGTGCTAGCCTTCATAAGGCAAACTTGTTTACTTATGTCTGTACTCAGATGTTGTTGCTTCCGCTGACTCGTCTATGATCGAGCACTTGTATTCGAGCCCTCGAGGCCCCTGGCTTGTATTATGATGCTTGTATGACTTATTTATGTTTTTAGAGTTGTGTTGTGATATCTTCCCGTGAGTCCCTGATATTGATCGTACACGTTTGCGTGCATGATTAGTGTACGATTGAATCGGGGGCGTCACAGCCATGCATTAATAATTATAGAAAGTCTATGTGGGCATGCTTGAACTATATTGTTTACTCATATAATGTATTAGTGTGATAAATCTACAAATATTTCAATGAGTGTCCTATTTGGCAATGGAATAATGAATTATGTATTTTATTATTTTTCGATGAGTGGCTTGCTTTATCTTGTATGTCTCATAATATTTGCGCCATGTCATACTCAAGTATCAATGTACCTTTTCAGAAAGAATTGAATTCATGCCCAAGTATCAATGTCAGTTCTTTTTCAAGAACCGATAGTGTTAATGCGGGATTTCGTGCAGAACATTTTGATATATTATATGTTTTTTTCCGACATCGTATGCAAAAGTTGTAGCCGTTTTACTTTTTCATAACACATTTTTGCAAAACATGTACAAATTTAAGTTTTTAAATTTTCTAACTAGTAGATGTAGTAATACAACGACATCTTCAAGGATTTTATTTTTTGAAGTTTTTATCATTTTATTTTGTTTTTTAAAAAACTGAAATGGTGATACACAGGGGGTGGGGGCGGTAGAGTTTGAGACACGAATCCCTTTAGTCCCAATTTGAGACACGAACCGGGACTAAAGGGCATCACACCCTTTAGTCCATGTTTGTGTCTCAAACCGGCACTAAATGTCTAATCTTTAGTCCCAGTTTGAGATACGAATCGGGACTAAAGGGCATCGCACCCTTTAGTCCCGGTTCATGTCTCAAACCGGGACTAAAGGGCTCCGAGATTAATGCCGTTAGCCGCTCGAACCGGGACTAATACTCACATTAGTCGCGGTTCGTAATGCAACCGGGACTAATGTGTATATTGAGCTGTGACCAAAGCCCTATTTTCTACTAGTAGTATTCCCATTTATCTCATACCCTTGGAAAGTCATTATATTCGAAGATGGTAATTGGGACAACAACTACAGGTCATCTTCAACAGCGGTGTCATGCATGGCACGTGTCTACAACCAACCGGTGAAAGTTCCCGTTTGTTCACGTATAATCCAGTCGTCAGACTACCCTGAGTATTTGGAGCGTCGAATATTCTTGTGTTCCTCCATATACAGAGCCACCAAGGCGGAATTTAGTAGAACTATGCGGTGTGCTTGAGTGAGAGAATGCCCATCCATACATATTATTTGTTTCGATCCTAGCGTGCCATTTTCACCCAGTTTGACTTATGTCGCGATTCAGGAACACCAATCGGCTTAAGGTTAGGAATAAAGTCAATACAAAATTCAATGACCTCCTCATTTTCATGGCCCTTGGAGATGCTTCCTTCTGGCCTAGCACGATTATGAACATATTTCCTTAAGACTCCCATGAACCTCTCAAAGGGGAACATATTATGTAGAAATACAGGACCCAGAACGTTAATCTCTTCGCATAGGTGAAATAGGACATGCGTCATGATCTTGAAGAAGGATGGTGGGAACACCAACTTGAAACTGACAGGACATTGCACCAAATCATTCTCTAACCTTGGTATGATTTGTAGATAGATTACCTTCTGAGAAATTGCATTGAGGAATGCACATAACTTCACAATGACTAATTGAAAGTTTTCCGGTAGAAGCCCCCTCAATGCAACCAAAAGCAGTTGTGTCATAATCACGTGGCATTCATGAGATTTTAGGTTCTGGAATTTTTTTCTCTGCCATATTTATTATTCCCTTTATATTCGACGAGACGCCAAATGGGACCTTCATACTAAGCAGGCATTCAAAAAATATTTCCTTCTCTTCTTTAGTAAGGGTGTAGCTGGCATGACCATGATGTATGCTGTCTTTTCTATGCATACCTTTCTGGTCCTCCCGTACCTTCAGTGTATGTTTTGTCTTCCCATACACGCCCAAGAAGCCAAGCAGGGTCATGCAAAGATTCTTTGTCACGTGCATTACGTCGATTGCAGAGCAGACCTCTAGGTCTTTCCAATAGGGCAGGTCCCAAAATATAGATTTCTTCTCCCACATGGGTGCACGTCCGTCAACGTCATTCAAAATAGATTGTCCGCGAGGACCCTTTAAAAAATTACCTTCAAATTCTTGCCATATCATGTACATCATCACCTGTACGGTGGCGAGGCTTCGTCCGGTGAAGGAACAACATGGGGGAGAGAGAGATCAATAACTGAGTGTCCACGTATACATCCATCATGGATGGGGCATGCATGAATTATTTGTATTCGGGTAGCTCCCTCCCTCCATATCGCCCGCCCTTCCTTAATTGGTTAATTAACCACAGCATCACCACTGCTGTCTGAATTGATTGATCATAATTAGTCCAACTCAATCTCGGCGTCTTGCTCGTGCAACACGCCGAGTGGTGGATGAGCATTTCCTCTTGCATGCATGTGTATGTCTGCTTCTGCGTTTGTGTTTTTGAAAGAAACAAATGGAATGAAGAAACATTCGTGATCGAAAAAATCAAGCAAAGCAGGCAGCTGGGTGAGCTGAAAATGACATGTCTACTATTTCCGTGCAATGTCGCATTGTCCGGGAAGCGCGAGGCTCATATATAATAGTCCATCTCGTGCACTTGTTAAGAAATTAATAATTGCACTCCATGTTCCAGCCGACCAACCTCGCCCTCTTAAGTATTAATTCTACTAAGAACCCTAGGTAGCTACTACCTTCTCGTCCTGGTTTATTGGTCCCATACTATTTTATGCAAAATTCTGATAATGGATTTAATTAATAAATTGTAAATGCATGTTACAAAGCGACGATTTTTGATGTTGAGGGGCATCGGGCTTACTAAGCGATGAGAGATATCCATTGAGGACATAAGTGAGAGAGATGTAGAAACGGGCAAGATAGCACACTAGGGGTTGGGACATGCGGCTGCGGTCGGGACGTCAAAGGATTCTATGTAGTTTCCACAAGCCTGATCACTAACCAATTATTTAAAAATAACTGACGTTGATACTTGAGTATAACTTCAATTCCTTCTAAAAGCGCACAACGATGCATTATTTCCTATGAATCGACAGTGATACCTCTATATAAACTGCATATCCAAAGCAACTAGTAGTGATGACTTTCTGTATCAATGGGACAATAATCTGTGTTGAAAAAAATACATTGAGCAAAAGTATGTTGCAATAAGATGCAATTATTTAAACAAATAGGTTTCTATGTGGGGATGCTCTGCATACATACATCTAAGATCAAATGCGTACATGCTATTTCAACTTACACGCTTATGCATGCATTATTGTGTCATCAGCATCGTTACTCTCTACAAAAGGGGGATATGCTGATGTTTCTTCATCAATCAAGTAAAATGCATGGGTCCTTGTAATCAACATCGTTAATCTTGACAAGCAGTGGATATGCTGATGTTTCTTTATTAATGAAGACAAATTAATGCATTGTTATTATCACATCCTTAATTTCGACAAGGAGTGCATATCCTGATGCTTCTTATAAATTAACTATGAACAAAATGCATGCATTGTTATAATCGACATGGCATAAGCTATGCAAATGGGAGTGCACTCATACATTTGTATTTATACACACAAATACCTTGAACACAAGATCATCGCCAGCAGAAAAGCAAAGGTTCTGTTAGGTATAGCAGCCTCTTCTTCCCTAAAGGTTGGCATGCATTTTTTACTATCGCATACATTTTCCATTAAATATTTCAGTAGACTGATTACTGTTTGGTTAGCAGATAATGCTTTCGATTATGACATCTTATAGGCTTAGAGCATGTTTCCCATCTCTTTATCAGTTAATACCAGAGATTATTATGACATATTATTATTATTATTATTATTATTATTATTATTATTATTATTATTATTATTATTATAAAAATGAAACACCATGCATGTTTTTCTTGATTATCTATGTATTTCTCCATTATTGATGCTTGTCGTTAATTAACAGTTTCGAAAGGGAGGAAGGCTCGTGTTATTGCGTGATAAGGGTAGTCATGCCTGGTCCGGTGCCTGAATCGTGGCCGGGTTTGATTGGTACTGAACTGAATGCAGCAGTTCAGATCATCCATCAGGAGAGGCCTGATGTCAGAATTGCCCGAGTACTCCCTCCAGGAGAGGCTCCATCCCCACCACCACAAGACCAAGTACGTTTTATCATTTACAACGGTGTCGGCCCGGCGCCTAATACATATGTGGTTGTTGCTCCTGCTCCATACATTGGCTAGCTATCCTGCCTTACATGGCATGCTTTATCTTTTGTGCCTTTATTATATTAACGGCTAGAATCGATTGAATAAAGTGAGCGAGTGTGATATCGATCGCCATGCATTAATAATTATAGAAAGTCTATGTGGGCATGCCTGAATTATATTGTTTACTCATTGTCGGGGAAACTGATCCACGAACACCTATGGGACCAGCGGACCGAGCCCCTTTCGGTTCGGCAGGGGGCGGAGATCGCACGAAGAGCAGATCGAGGCGAAGCACACGAGCAGTTTACCCAGCTTCGGAGCTCTCCGGAGAGATAATACTCCTACTGCTGCATGTCTGGTTGTATTGTGTTCTTGCTCGAGAGCGCTGAGTGCTACAGTACACTCGAGAGCGAGCGTGAGTGTGTTCTGGCTTCGAACCCCCTCTCTACGTTGCGTATGGGCCTCCTTTTATATGCTCAAGGGCTCACCGACAGGTGGCAACTCATGCAAGGGTAAAAATGGAAAAGTGTTGCGGTTGGTACAACTACCTGCACAGTGTATCCTACCTAACCCTGACGGCAGGGGACAAAGGCATTAAATGTCCGTCTGTGTCGCCCAAACAGTGCAGAAAAGGACCGCCAGGGACACCACCGCTTGCCACGATGGCTATCTTGTCATCGCCGCTCGCCACTGCGCACCGCTGGCTGCACAGCCTCTCGCCACGCGCGCCTGGAAAGGCCCCAGGGCGACACGTTGGTGGATGTGCTGGAGCGCGGGTGCGGAGTGGTCGCTTGCCGTGGCAAGTGCCTTGCCGCGGTCGTTGTCTTGTCGCGCCCGGAAGCTTGTCGCTCATCGAGCCTTGCCGGGACGCGTGGCGCGACGCGGTAAGTTCCTTGAGATGCCTTGGTTGGCCTTCCTGGCAAGCTCCTCTTGTCGGGGCCTTGTCTCCTTGGCTTGAATACTTTGGTTGGCCTTCCCGGCAAGCTCCTCTTGCCGGGTCCTTGTCTTGAATACTTTGTTCTTGAATGGCTCCAAAGGAACCACGGAGGACTTGCCGTGGGGTGCTGCGACTGCCCGTGCACAAGTTCGGGATACTAGGGTACCCCTACTCTAGTGCACCGACGGGAGCCCCCGGGCCTGGGCCACACACGGTGCCGAGCGCTGTTGGGCCAGGCCCAAAACAGGGCACGGGCACGCGCGGCCTGGGTTTCGCCGTATCTCACTCCGTATCCGCCGCGCCCTCCCGAATGGCACGCGTCGAATGCGGCGTCGTGGGAGAGATCGTGGGTGGTTTCTTTATTCAGAAAGGCGTAATGTCCACCCCCTCCCTCTTTATAAGCAGAGGAAACAGGGGCAGTTCGCCCATATCGCCGGTTGCTACCCCAAAATCTCCGCCGCTCCTCCCTTCTTCCCAAAGCCAAAAGAGAGCAGCGCTCCGCCCCCCATCGCCATCAGTACCACCAACGCCGTCGACCTCTCCCACCACCTCCGCCATGGCTCCGAAAGCCGACAAGGGGAAGGGCGTGAAGTCGGCCGAGGCGCAGCGGCTCACGGCGCTGCGAAAGGAGCGGGCAATCCCCCCCCCCCCCAGCTCGCCGCGAAGGAGCTGAGGGAGTACTACTACCTCTTCTGGTCGATGCAGACGCGAGCACATCCGTGCACGAAGGTACTCTCAGCTGCCGCTTCGGAACTGGCTCCGAATGGGTATCCCTTCTTCGCGCTATTCTTCTACTGCGGGCTCTGCCCGCCTTTCTCTGAATTCTTCTATGATATCATGAACACCTACGGGTTCCATCTCCTTGACTTCACCCCCAATGTCGTTCTGACCATGGCAGTTTTCGCACATCTCTGCGAAAACTTTGTCGGAGTCTATCCCAATGTAGCCCTTTTCCGCCACTTCTTTATGCCTCGGGTTGAGAGAGGAGAGCCCTTATCTGGTGGAATCGCCTGGATCTCGAGGACCGGCAAGAGGGAAGCCTATCTGAAAGGAGAGCTCTGCAGCAAGTGGGATGAGTGGAGAGCAGATTGGTGGTGGATTGTCGAGGAGAACCCGCAGCCATTCACCGCCCAGCGCCAAGCCCCTGTAGTGCACGGCAACGATTGGAGTAGCGTGGCCCCGGAAGACGCTAGGCTGAAGATTGCCGTCACCAGGATCCTACGCCTCAGACTTGCCGGGCTCACTGTAGGCGCCGTTGGTGCAGACTTTCTCCACCGCCGCATCGCCCCCTTGCAGGAGAGGAGGAGACCCGCCTGGGAGTTCCAAAACGCGGCGGATATCATGAGGCTGCGCCCGGGCCTCAACTTCAACTTTACCGTCTTGGAACTAGATGCAATGCTCTTGGAGCTGTTATAGCATGATCCTGAGCATCCCGGAGCATTCAGGTTGCCGAGGAGCGTCGTTCCATTGTGCAACAATTCCTCGCTCGACCGCATCCGTGCAATGATGCCGCTGTGCGACTCACATGGAATCGTCCCCACTTGGCAAGAGCCTGCCGACGATGTCGTGCAGGAGTTCTTTGACGGGTTGGTGGAAGTTGCGGTCCGCCCCGATGAGCAGAAGAGCCTCACCCGTGACACCACCGATGACGAGATGCAGCGCATCGCCACCAGGCTGGAAGAGGCGGCAGCAGCCGCTGCCGCAGGCCAGTTTGGATTCACAGTGGAGGAGGCAGAGGCAGCAGAGGCGGCAAGCCTTGCCGAGCGAGAGGAGCTTGCCGGCGAGGAAGAGCTTGTCGGGCCTGAAACTGAGTCGAGCGAGCCTGCCGAGGGCGCGGGCGACTCGTTGAAGATCGGCTCCTCCTCTTCCCCACCTTCAGCCAGCCCGCCGCAAGCGAAGCCCCCAGCTCCACCAAGAAGGCGTCTCCGCAAGGCCGGGGACATAGCGGGGCGGCAGACGAGTCAGCAGCCGATGCGCCGCGCGACACGCTCTACCGCGGCAAGCACTATTGCCGCGGGAGCACCTCACACCGCTGCAGCAACTGGAGCGGGGTCCTCTCGCACCACCGCCACTGCCCCCGCCAAGCGGCCAAGGGGAACTACTCCTCCGCCTCGTCGCGCCGGAGGCGAGCCGGACTTCGACCTCTCCGCGCTCAGCTCCGACGAGGAAGAAGAAGAGTAAGATTCTCTGCTGTACTTGTAGTTCTTCAATTCTTGTTGTTTTGTCTTGTATCTGACTTGCTTCACTCTGAACCCATTCCTTTTCAGGACGCTGGCCCAGAGAGCGGCGAAGAGAGCCAAGGCCCCGGTGTTTGTCATCGAGGATGAACCCACCGCGACAGCAGGGGATGTGCCTGAGACTACCCTGTCGGACTCGGCAACTACTCCCCAAATCAGCCCCCAGCGCAGCCCCCAGTGTAAGTATATGGTTTACTTCTTACTGTTAGGTGGGTATGGGTGCTCTTTATTTGCTGATATCTTGATTGCTGGGTTGTGTAGGAGCAGAGCAGCTTCACCAGGAGTGCCCGGAAGCCGCTCCCGAAATGCTATCTGCTTCAACTACACCGCCAAGGGAGGATTCCCCGGCAAGGGAGCGTTCTCCGGCAAGGGAGAATTCTCCGGCAAGGGACAGTTCTCCGGCAAGGAATAGCACCAGCGACCCTCCGGTGGTGGAGACCACGACTGTGGATCCCAGTACAGGTAATCCTCTTGCCTGAAAACTTCCCTTGGGTTCTTCTTCTTCTGATTTTCTTTTTGAATATTTGCTTGACTTTTCTCCCTCTTCCGGTCGTCAGATCCTTCTGCCACAGAGCCAATGGAAACCGAGGTCGCCGGCAAGGAGAACGCGCGTGGCAACGCCGACGATGCCGTGGCCACCGAAGAAGGAGCCGGCGCTGATGAGCCCGCCGGAGAGGAGGCCGCCAAAGCTGCCATCGCAGAAGCTGGCGAGGGATCCGGCGATCGCACTAACGGCCCTGAGGCCGCAGGAGCGCCAGGCGCTACACCGACCGCCGATCCCTCCGCCGCTGCCGCAGCGTCAGGCTCCGAAGAGCCCCAGCCCGGCGCCTATCTGAAGGCCGGCGATGGTATCTTCATCAAGCTCCCCTGGGCGTCAAGCTCCAGGGCGCCGGTCAAAGGAGAAATCCTGGACGGAGAGGTGCTCGCCTCCGCTAGGCTGACGCTGGTCGACGCGCCAAGGAGCAGCAGCGGCGAGCCTGAGGAGGAGCGGCTGCTGCGGAAGCTGATGTCGCTCTACCGTGCCCGACAAGCCAAGCTGGAATCGCGAGAGGCGCTTGTCGCGAAGGCGGGAGTGGATATTGAGAAGCGTGCGGAGGAGCTCCGGGGTCTGAGGCAGGAGGCTCTCCGGTTCCTGTCAGAGGAGCGGGAGCAACTCGCCGAGGAGCGGAAAGCCTTCCTCCTCGAGAAGGCGGAAGCTGAAGAGCAACAGCGGCTGGCTGCCGAGAAGCTATTTGCGCAGGAGGGTGAGTTGGCGCAGCGCAAGGTTAACCTTGACAGCCATGAGGAGGAGCTTGCCGCGCCCGAGCAATCAGTTGGCGGGGCTCTAAAGGAAGCAAAGGATGCTGCCGCAACTGCCGAGGCCGCCAAGAAGGAGCTGGAGACGAAGGTGGCGCAGCTGGAGGCCGATCTCAAGGCGAGCGGAGAGGAGCTTGCCGCGCTCAAGCTTGAGCGCGAGAAGGATGCTGCCGCCCATGGCGAGCTGCAGGGTCTTCTTGCCGAGAGGAGCAAAGAGCTAAGCGCCGCCAAGGACTCCAACGCTGATCTTGAGCTGAAGCTGGCCACCTTGACCCAGACGCTGGACGGTGCCAGGGAGCGGGAGGTGGCCTTGACGGAGAAGACCAAGGCCGACGTGGCACTGCTGGCAAGTGCCGCCGCCGCCCAGAACACCTTCAGGGAGAATGTGGAGCACTGGACGGAGGGTCTTGTGGATGTTGCCGCCGCCATCGACGGGGAGCTGGCGCAGCTGGGGATGAAGGATCTCGGGTACTCCTCCGATGAGCGCCTCCAACCCAGCGCCAAGCCCAGCTTGTTCTTCAAAGGCGTGGGGACGGTGCTCCAGTGACTCCGGGAGAGGATCCCAAAGCAGCTGGCCGACGAGTCGCGCAAGATCTGTGCGGGAGCTCTTCAGAAGGTGCTGGTGAAGGTGGCCTTCCACAACCCAGGCCTCAACCTCACCAACGTCCTCAGGTCCTTGCCGTCGGACGCTGATCTGGAAGCGCTCAAGGCCCTTGTCGCACCCATTGTGGACAAGGTGAGCGGGATCAAGAGGGTTGAGGGCGATCGCGTAGATTAGGCCGCCCGTTTTCTCTTTTCCTTGTCGCTGTTGGTCATGTCATGAGAACACTCTGTTAGAGCTGCGACAAGCTATCTTGTAATATAACTCTATTTTGGATATCGATTGCTGTGTTATTCCCTCTACTTAATTCCTTCCTTTGTATGTTTTTGCCCTACGCTTTTAGGGAACTTGTCGGCGCAGGCACCTTGGCCGCGAGCGCTGAGTGCGGAACGTCAGCAGCCTGCTAGTGGTGCCGCTACCGACAAGAAACCTTGTCGCAACTAGTCGCAGCTCACTTAAGTTGTTGAGCGGACTCGAAACAAAGTAAGGGCGCAACTAGCTACGAGTTGGTTCCTCCGCGCACAAGTTTTCCATACAAAGCACGGTCGTTCGAGGAAGATAACTTAAAAATTAAAAAACTGATTGCTCAAACTTTGGCAACTTAGCTTTTCTGTCATTTGCTTCCCGGTAGGGCGAAACTTTCTTGAATGACGCCTGGTCCACACCATTATCTTCTCCTTTCCCCCCGGAAAACTTGTGGGCGAGGGAACCTTCCTTTCTCTGAGAAAAAGAAAGAAGAGAAAATGAAGATATGGAGCCTTACGGCTCGTTATTGCTTACCGGGGGTAGGCGCTGCACAAAGTGTCAGATAATACATGCAAAAAAGAGAAAGCATGAAATTGACAAGATGTGCGGAGCACATGAGCTTTATTTATGCACGGGGTCTGCGCTCGGCTTTGTACGAAGGATTACATGCAACATCGGCAAGACTTGTACAAAAGGTGGTTGCCGGAACAGGTTCCGGCAACCGCGCCCTACGGGTAAAACTTACGAAGATGCTCAATGTTCCAAGAGTTGCTCACCGGAATGCCATCTTCGGTCTCAAGGCGGACAGCGCCAGGCCTAGTGACTCGTTTCACCCGGTAAGGGCCTTCCCACTTCGGCGTCAACTTGTTGGAATTCTTGGCGGACTGAACGCGCCGAAGAACAAGGTCTCCTTCCTCGAAACTTCTGGCATTAACTTTGGGGCTATGGTAGCGGCGCAAAGCTTGCTGGTATCGAGCAGCTCGTACAGCGGCCTGAAGACGGTCTTCCTCAAGGAGCAGCGCGTCATCTTGTCGCAGCTGCTCTTGCTCAAGCTCATCATAAGCGAGCACTCGAGGTGACCTGTATACGAGTTCCATGGGGAGAACTGCCTCTGCTCCATAGACTAGAGCGAAAGGTGTCTGGCCAGTGGCTCGATTTGGCGTCGTTCTGATCGACCAAAGAACCACTGGCAGCTCCTCAATCCAGTTCTTTCCGCACCTGTGCAGCCTGTCGAAAGTTCTGGTCTTGAGCCCGCGCAGCACTTCAGCATTTGCCCTCTCCGCTTGACCGTTGCTTCTCGGATGAGCAACAGAAGCGAAGCAGACCTTGGAGCCAAGATCTTGGACATACTACATGAAGGTGCGGCTCGTGAATTGCGTGCCGTTATCGGTGATGATCCTGTTACGGATCCCGAAACGGCAAACAATCGACCTGAAGAACTTGACTGCTGACTGTGCTGTCACCTTCCTCACTGGTTCCACTTCCGGCCACTTTGTGAACTTGTCGATTGCAATGTACAAGTACTCAAAGCCCCAACAGCTCGGGGGAAGGGGCCGAGGATGTCGAGCCCCCATACCGAAAATGGCCAGGATAAAGGGATCGTCTGGAGAGCTTGAGCTGGCTGGTGTATTTGCTTGGAATGGAACTGGCATGCTTCACACTTGGTTACTTGTGCAGTTGCATCCTGGAGGGCTGTCGGCCAAAAGAAACCTTGCCGGAACGCTTTGCCGGCAAGTGCTCTTGCGCCAATGTGGTGACCACATATGCCTCCATGTATCGCTGCCAACAGCTGTTGTCCGTCTTCCCGGCGAATACACTTCAATTTCACACCGTTGAGTCTTCTTCTGTACAGTATGTTGTCGACAAACTTGTACATACTTGACTGCTGGGCTACTCTTTCCGCTTCTTCTTGCTCTTCGGGAAGTTCTCCTGTCTGAAGGAAATGGACAATCTGCTGTGCCCATGCTGGAGCTTGCGGCTCGACAACAAGGACTAAAGGCACATCTGCTGCTGCGGGAACATCCGCTTCTACGGCGAGAACTTGCGGCTCAGCCGGAGCTTGATGTTCCCCAGCAAGCTTGCCGGAGCAAAACTTGTCGGGAGTGTCTGCTTCAACGGAACAAACCCTAGGGCTTGCTGGAGCAGACTGCTCCTCAGCACTCTTGGTGTTGATCTTGGGGACCTTCTTGGCGGCGGCTTCGGGGAGCTCTGCTGGAAAATAGTCACCAGAAATCAACTTCCTCTTCTTGCTCTGTCCAGTTGATGGCGTTACAGACGGTTGAATCAGCTTGAGCACAAAAATCCCTGGTTCCACAGGTAACTTAAGTGCGGCGCACTTTGACAGGCCGTCGGCAATGTCGTTCTGAGCTCTTGGAACATGTTCCATCTGTAGGCCGTCAAAGTGCTCTTCTAGCTTTCTCACTTCATCGACGTAAGCTTCCATCAACGGACTCTGATAATTCTTGTTCACTTGGCGGACAACAAGCTGTGAGTCACCCCTGACAACGAGCTTCTTGATTCCAAGGTCTGCTGCGATCCTGAGATCGGCAAGCAAACCTTCATACTCTGCAGTATTGTTCGTTGCTTGCTCCTTGGGAAAGTGCATCTGGACTACGTACTTGAGGTGCTCTCCGGTGGTTGCAACAAGTAGCACGCCTGCATCGGTGCCTTGCAGCGAGAAGGCACCATCAAAGTACATCAGCCACTCTTTGCTTGCTTCCTTGGCGGGGATGCTCGTTTCTGAAATTTCTTCATCTGGTGTTGGCGTCCACTCTGCTATGAACTCTGCCAATACTCTGCTTTGGATCGTTGAAGTGCTCTCAAACTTGAGGCCAAAGCTTGACAGTTCCTGTGCCCACTCGACTATCCTACTTGTTGCTTCTGGATTTTGCAGTATCCTCTTCAGCGGAAAACGAGTGACGACTGTGATCTCATGTGCTTGGAAGTAATGGCGCAGCTTTCTGGATGCCATGAGAAGACCGAAAAGCAATTTCTGCACACCAGAGTACCTTGACCTAGCCCCCTGCAGAAGGGAACTGACAAAGTAAACTGGGCGCTGCACCATTCTCTTCTGCATCTCCTCACGCGGCTGCGTAGATCCATCTTTGTCGAGACCAGAGCTTGTCGACGAAGCCCCCTGCTTGTCGCTGGATGCATCTGCCGTGGTTGCTGGCTCATCATCCGCCTCCCTCTCCGCCACTAACGCAGCACTAACCACTTGATTGGTTGCCGCTATATACAGCAGCAACTTCTCTTGTGGCCTAGGTGCGACAAGTGTTGGAGTGGAGGACAGGTATCTCTTCAAGTCCTGCAGCGCAACCTCCGCTTCTGGAGTCCATTTCATTGGACCTACCTTTTTCAATATTTTGAAAAATGGCAGGGCGCGCTCAGCAGACCTAGAGATAAACCTGCTGAGAGCAGCCACGCAACCGGCAAGTCTTCGTACATCCTTGACGCGCTTTGGTGCTTCAATCTGCTCAATGGCTTTGATCTTGTCGGGATTGGCTTCAATTCCCCGCTGAGACACGAAGAACCCGAGAAGCTTGCCGGAGGGGACTCCAAACACACACTTCTCAGGGTTAAGCTTGAGGTTGATCTTGCACAGATTTGCAAAGGTTTCGTCTAAATCTTGAATCAGAGTCGCCTTGTCCTTGCTCTTGACCACTATGTCGTCCATGTAGGCTTCCACATTTCTATGCATTTGTGGCTCAAAAGCGACATGGACTACTCTTGCAAATGTCGAACCAGCATTCTTTAAACCGAAAGGCATCCGTATGAAACAATATGTGCCACATGGGGTGATGAATGCGGTCTTCTCCTCATCTTCTTCTGCCATGAAGATCTGATGGTATCCTGAGTATGCATCAAGAAATGAAAGCAAATCACATCCGGCCGTGGAGTCAACAATCTGGTCAATGCGCGGCAAGGGAAATGGGTCTTTGGGACAAGCTTTATTGACATCGGTAAAGTCGATACAAAGTCTCCATTTCCCGTTAGCCTTGCGCACGACTACAGGATTGGCCAACCACGTATGATGGAGCACTCCTTTGACAAGGCCTGCTGCTTCCAACTTCTTGATTTCTTCTACGATGAATTCTTGGCGCTCCACTGCCTGTTTCCTGACTTTCTGCTTGACGGGCCGCGCATGAGGACAGACGGCAAGATGGTGCTCGATTACTTTCTTGGGAACACCGGGGATGTCAGAGGTTTGCCACGCAAACACGTCGACGTTCGCCCGCAGGAAAGCAACGAGCGCGCTTTCCTATTTAGGGTCGAGAGTGGCACTGATGGTGAAAGTACCACCAGTTCCGTCCTCCTTGGCGGGCACCTTCTTGGTTTCTAGTGGAGCTACCATTGTCTTCTTACACTTGCCGGTGGAGCTCGATGGTGCGTCCTCGATGGTAGCGCGGCACTCCAAAGAGGTGCGCTTGCCGCAGTGGGCATCAGAGCTCTTACCGGACTTGGTCTTCTTCTTCCCCTCGGGAGCTTCAACGGCAAGTGGCTTGCGACTTGTTGCGGCTGCTGCTTCCCGGTAGATCTTGTCGGCGCAGATAAGAGCATCCTTCTTGTCGCCAGGGACAGAGATGACACTTATCGGGCCGGGCATCTTCAGCATGTTGTATGCATAGTGAGAGGCTACCATGAATTTGGCGAGTGCTGGACGGCCGAGTATCCCATTGTAAGGCAATGGAAAGTCAGCAACGTCAAAAGTGACCCTCTCAGTCCTAAAGTTCAGCTCACTGCCAAATGTCACCGGCAGCATGATCTTTCCCTTCGGCTTGCTCCTTCCCGGATTGATTCCTTGGAATGTGCCGGTCTCTTCGAGCTCGCTGTCAGGGATCTGGAGCTTCTGGAGTACCGCGGAGGAGATCAGGTTCAAGCCGGCCCCACCGTCAACTAGCATCTTAGTGACCTTGAGGTTGCGGATAGTTGGTGAAACCAACATCGGCAAGCACCCGACCGCAGTTATGCGATGAGGGTGATCCTCAATATCGAAGACGATAGGCGTGCTGGACCATTTCAGAGGCCTGCGTGACTCGATGGGTGGCTCTGCTGCATTAACTTCCCGCACCCACTGCTTGAGCTGGCGGTGTGAAGTATGCAGAGAAGCACCACCGTCAACGCACAGGACCTCTGTGGCTTTCTAGAACTCCTGCTCGTCGGCCTCGTCATCATCCATATCTTCGTCGTCGTCGTCATCTTCATCCTTGTCGCGGCCGCGGGGAGGTCTGTCTCCTTGTCGCTGCTTGGCCTTGCCGCGGCGTCCTCCTCGGCCGGGGCGTTTCTTGCCGGCTTCTCCAGCACCTTCCTGGGCCTTCTCCTTGTCGCGTCGCTCGTATTCAGCCTTTTGTTGCTCAACAACTTGCTCGACCTTCTTGCAGCTCTGGAGGTCATGGCCCTTGGTGCGGTGGATCTTGCAGTACTGCTTGCTGGTGCTGTCCTGTTTGTCGGCGACCGCCACAGCCTGCTCGCCGGAGGTACCAGCTTTGGCTTTCTTGGCGCCACCTCCATTGCCGGACTGCTCAACAACTAGCACATCTTTTCCCTTCTTCTTCTTGTTGTTCCGCCGCCGGTTTTTCTTTGCCGGGGCAGCATCCTCACTATCAGATCCTCCTGCTACTGTATTCTCTCCGGGGAGTTTCCTCCCTTTCTCAGCACGTGCACACTTGTCGGCTAGGGCATATAGCTCACTGATGTCTCTGATCTTGCACATCGCCATCTCCTCCCGCATCCTGCGGTTTCGCACGTTCTGATGGAACGCGCTGATGACCGCGGCAGGGTGGACATCTAGAATGTTGTGCTGTACATGGCTGAATCTCTGAATATACTTGCGCAGGGGCTCTCCTTCCTTCTGGGCGAGCAGATGAAGGTCGCTCTCTTGGCCATGGGGCTTGTGGCCGCTTGTAAAGGCACCGACAAACTGATGGCATAGGTCTGCCCAAGAGGATATGGAGTTACCCGGCAAGTGCATGAGCCAGGATCTGACATTGGGCTTGAGCACCAGCGGGAAGTAGTTGGCAAGGATCTTGTCGTCTCGTCCCTCGGCAGCTTGCACCGCGATGGTGTAGATGCTGAGGAACTCCGACGGATGCGACTTGCCGTCGTACTTCTCTGGTACATCTGGCTTGAAATTCTTCTTGCTGGGCCACTAGACTTGCCGCAGCTCACGAGTGAACGCAGGGCAGCCTACCGCGTACGGCAGGTCGCTTGGTTCCCCTGGCGCATGCATGTCGACAGAGGGCCCAGCGCGCTGGTCTGATTGACGCCGCGCTTCTCTTCGGCGCTCGATGCGAGTACGAGCGTCTTCGTGTTGTCGTTCGTGAAGAACTTGGCGCTGATCGCGACGAGCTTGTGGATCCGATGATGCTGTGGAGTCGCTGTCGAGGTGGATCCGGCGAGTCGGCGTTCTTGGCCTTCGGGGTGGAGAGTGCATGGTGGTTGCACCCCCACCGGTTTCGTCGCCATCGTCTCGCGCCTGGCGGTCCTGCCGCGGCAGCGATGTGCTCGGCTGCCGCGGAGTGTCGCCGTTGGCGAAGCCGATGAGACTCTGAATGGTGGCCCTCCATTCGTCGGTCTTGTCTGCCGTTGGAGGGTAATCCAGGAGCAGTTGAGCTCGCGCCAAAGCTTCTGCTGGAGTGGTGGGCGGCAGTGGCGAACGGTGCGAGGAGCGGGATATGCTCGGACTTCTAACTATGTTAGAAGGAGCAGTATCCCGTCTAGGCGACCGTGCCTCGCTCGTGTCAGCATGTTGGCGTGCATGCTGGTCTTGAGCACCCCGAGATCCACCGGCTCGATCTTGGTTCAACGGACGCATGGCACTGCGAGTACCATGACGTTGTCGGTCCTGCGCCTCCTGAGATGGGCACGGTGCACGTACGAACGCTGAGGTTTGCGCAGCCTTGTCCTTGGACCCGGCAGCACCGTGATCTCCCTTGTCGACGCCTGTTCTTCCGTCGGCATCTATCCCACCACCCGTTTGCTCCGGTGGCGGTGGGATCGACGCGGACGGAACAGCCGCCTCCGAAGCCTCCTTCTTCGGTGGCATGTTGATGAAGAAAATGAAGATCTAGCTCGTGTGAACGCCGGATCAGGTTCACAGAACCTCGACGCCCCCCTACCTGGCGCGCCAAAGATGTCGGGGAAACTGATCCACGAACACCTATGGGACCGCGGACCAAGCCCCTTTCGGTTCGGCGGGGGGCGGAGATCGCACGATGAGCAGATCGAGGCGAAGCACACGAGCAGTTTACCCAGCTTCGGAGCTCTCCGGAGAGATAATACTCCTACTGCTGCATGTCTGGTTGTATTGTGTTCTTGCTCGAGAGCTCTGAGTGCTACAGTACACTCGAGAGCGAGAGTGAGTGTGTTCTGGCTTCGAACCCCCTCTCTACGTTGCGTATGGGCCTCCTTTTATATGCTCAAGGGGTCACCGACAGGTGGCAATGCATGCAAGGGTAAAAATGGAAAAGTGTTGCGGTTGGTACACTACCTGCATAGTGTATCCTACCTAACCCTGACAGCAGGGGACAAAGGCATTAAATGCCCGTCTGTGTCGCCCAAACAGTGTAGAAAAGGACCGCCAGGGACACCACCGCTTGCCACGATGGCTATCTTGTCAGCGCCGCTCGCCACTGGGCACCGCTGGCTGCACAGCCTCTCGCCACGCGCGCCTGGAAAGGCCCCAGGGCGACACGTTGGTGGATGTGCTGGAGCGCGGGTGCGGAGTGGTCGCTTGCCACGGCAAGTGCCTTGCCGCGGTCGTTGACTTGTCGCGCCCGGAAGCTTGTCGCTCACCGAGCCTTGCCGGGACGCGTAGCGCGATGCGGCAAGTTCCTTGAGATGCCTTGGTTGGCCTTCCCGGCAAGCTCCTCTTGCCGGGGCCTTGTCTCCTTGGCTTGAATACTTTGGTTGGCCTTCCCTGCAAGCTCCTCTTGCTGGGGCCTTGTCTTGAATACTTTGTTCTTGAATGGCTCCAAAGGAACCACGGAGGACTTTGGCGGTCACCGCGGCAAGCCTTGTCGCGGGGTGCTGCGACTGCCCGTGCACAAGTTCAAGATACTAGGGTACCCCTACTCTAGTGCACCGACACTCATATATGTATTAGTGTGATAAATCTACAAATATTTCAATGAGTGTACTATTTGGCAATGGAATAATGAATTATGTATTTTATTCTTGTTCGATGAGTGGCTTGCTTTATCTTGTATGTCTCATAATATTTGCGCCATGTCATACTCAAGTATCAATGTACGTTTTCAGAAAGAATTGGATTCATACCCAAGTATCAATGTCAGTTCTTTTTCGAGAACCGATAGTGATAATGCGGGATTCGTGCTGAACATTTTGAAATATTATATATTTTTTTCCGACATCGTATGCAAAAGTTATAGTTGTTTTACTTTTTCATAACACTTTTTTGCAAAACATGTCCAAATTTAAGTTTTTAAATTTTTCCTAACTAGTAGATGTAGTAATATAACTACATCTTGAAGGATTTTATTTTTTGAAGTTTTTATCATTTTCTCTTGTTTTTTTTCAAAACTAAAATGGCGATACACAGGGGGGGCGGTGCAGTTTGAGACACGAATCCTTTTAGTCCCGGTTTGAAACATGAACCGGGATTAAAGGGCATCGCACCCTTTAGTCCATGTTCGTGTCTCAAACCGGCACTAAAGGTCTAATCTCTAGTCCCGGTTTGAGATACGAACCGGGACTAAAGGGCATCGCACCCTTTAGACACGGTTCTTGTCTCAAACCGGGATTAAAGGGCTCCGATACTAATGTCGTTAGCCGCTCGAACCGGGACTAATACTCACATTAGGCGCGGTTCATAATGCAACCGGGATAATGTGTATATTGAGCTGTGACCAAAGCCCTATGTTCTACTAGTAGTATTCCCATTTATCTCGTACCCTTGGAAAGTCATTATATTTCAAGATGGTAACTGGGATAGCAAGTACAGATCATCTTCAACAGCGGCGTCATGCATGGCATGTGTCTGCAACCAACCGGTGAAAGTTCCCGTTTGTTCACGTGTAATCCAGTTGTCAGACTACTCTGGGTATTTGGAGTGTAGAATATTCTTGTGTTCCTCCATATACGGAGCCACCAAGGCGGAATTTCGTAGAAATGTGCAGTGTGCTTGAGTGAGAGAATGCCCGTCCATACATATTATTTGTTTCGATCCTAGCGTGCCATTTCCAACCAGTCTGACTTATGTCGCGATTCAGGAACACCAATCGTCTTAAGGTCAGGAATAAAGTCAATACAAAATTCATGACCTCCTCATTTTCATGGCCCTTGGAGATGCTTCCTTCTGGCCTAGCACGGTTGTGAACATATTTCTTTAAGACTCCCATGAACCTCTCAAAGGGGAACATATTGTGTAGAAATACAGGACCCAGAACGTTAATCTCTTCGCATAGGTTAACTAGAACATGCGTCATGATGTTGAAGAAGGATGGTGGGAACAACAACTTGAAACTGACAAGACATTGCACCAAATCATTCTCTAACCTTGGTATGATTTCTAGATCAACAATTAAGTGTCCACGTATGAGGGAGTCCTAGACTAGGGGGTATCCGGACAGCCAGACTATCATTGTCCGCTGGACTCCAAGACTATGAAGATACAAGATTGAAAACTTCGTCCCGTGTCCGGATGGGACTTTCCTTGGCGTGGAAGGCAAGCTTGGCAATACGGATATGTAGATCTCCTACCATTGTAACCGACTCTGTGTAACCCTAGCCCTCTCCGGTGTCTATATAAACCGGAGGGCTTTAGTCCGTAGGACACAACAACCATTACAACAATCATACCATAGGCTAGCTTCTAGGGTTTAGCCTCCTTGATCTCGTGGTAGATCCACTCTTGTACTACCCATATCATCAATATCAATCAAGCAGGAGTAGGGTTTTACCTCCATCGAGAGGGCCCGAACCTGGGTAAAAACATCGTGTCCCTTGTCTCCTGTTACCATCCACCTAGACGCACAGTTCGGGACCCCCTACCTGAGATCCGCCGGTTTTAACACCGACATTGGTGCTTTCATTGAGAGTTCCTCTGTGTCGTCACCGATAGGCTTGATGGCTCCTCCAATCAACAACAACACCATCCAGGGTGAGAATTTTCTCCCCGGACAGATCTTCGTATTCGGCGGCTTCGCACTGCGGGCCAATTCACTTGGCCATCTGGAGCAGATCGAAAGCTACGCCCCTGGCCGTCAGGTCAGATTTGGAAGCCTAAACTTCACAGCGGATACCCGCGGAGACTTGATCTTCGACGGATCCGAGCCGCAGCCGAGCGTGCCGCACTGTCACGATGGGCATGATCTAACTCTGCCGTTGGAAAGTACCTTGGAGGCCGCACATGAATCCGCTCCGACCCATAGTCCGGAGCCGATTGCGCAGATCGAGGACGGATGGTTGGACACCACCTCGGGGGCTGTGACGTCCACGGCGATGGAGCCGAATACCGACCCTGTCCCTTATAAAGCTTGTGACTCCGAGGTGCCGGACTCCTTGCCGGACTCCGAACCTCCCGCACCCCTGCCAATCGAATCTGATTGGGCGCCGATCATGGAGTTCACCGCCGCGGACATCTTCCAACACTCACCCTTCGGCGACATCCTAAATTCGCTAAAGCATCTCTCGCTATTCGGAGAGCCCTGGCCGGACTACGGCCAGGATGGTTGGGATGCGGACGACGAAGAAATTCAAAGCCCACCCACCACCCACTTTGTAGCCACTATCAACGATCTAACCGACATGCTAGACTATGACTCCGACGACATCGACGGTATGGATGACGATGCCAGAGAAGAACAAGAACCAGCACCTACAGGGCACTAGAAGACCACCTCGTCATATGACATATACATGGTGGACACCCCAAAAGATGGGGACGGCGAAGAAGCAGCGGAGGCAGATTCCTTAAAGAAACTGCCCAAGCGCCGACGTCAGCGGCACCGCTCTAAATCCCGCCATAGCAAGAATGGAGATTCCGGCACAGGAGATAATAACACCCCAGAAAGTGCCAAAGACAATCCCCTCCAGCAAGATTCAGTGTAGGAGGATGCAGAAGCAAGCCCTCACGAGAGAGCGGCAAACGAAGAGGTCGAGGATGATAATTGCATACCTCCCTCCGGAGACGAGGCAAGCCTCGACGACGAGGAATTCGTCGTACCCGAGGATCCCATCGAACAAGAGCGTTTCAAACGCAGGCTAATGGCCACAGCAAACAACCTATAGAAAAAGCAGCAGCAGCTTCAAGCTGATCAAGACCTGCTGGCCGACAGATGGACCGAGGTCCTCGCGGCCGAAGAGTATGAACTCGAACGTCCCTCCAAGAGTTACCCAAAACGCAAGTTGCTCCCCCGATTAGAGGAAAAAGCATACACACCTTCATCACCAGCGCACAATACGGCCGACCGACCACCCCGTGGTCGCGACAGAGAGGCATCCAGGCCCTCCACCAAGACCGTACCCCGCATCGCTCCAAAAGTACGAAGCCACGAGGGAACGCGCCGGACTTGCAAGATATATTGGAGGACAAAGCAAAGCAATCCAGATCCATCTATGGATCACGTGGGCGCCCCACGACCCACGACGAATATCGTCGCGCCGGATACAACAACTCTGGCCGGGCCGAACACAGCAGACAACGCTCCCTTGAGCTACGTCGTGATATTGCTCAATACAGAGGCGCCGCACACCCTTTATGCTTCACTGACGAAGTAATGGATCATCAAATCCCTGAAGGGTTTAATCCCGTAAACATTGAATCCTACGATGGCACGACAGACCCCGCGGTTTGGATCAAAGATTATCTCCTTCACATCCATATGGCCCGCGGAGACGATCTCCACGCCATCAAGTATCTCCCACTCAAGCTTAAAGGACCAACTCGGCATTGGCTTAACAGCTTGCCCGCAGAGTCAATTGGGTGTTGGGAAGACCTGGAAGCCACATTCCTCGACAACTTCCAGGGCACATATGTGCGACCACCAGACGCCGATGACCTAAGCCACATAATTCAGCAGCCAGATGAATCGGCCAGACAGTTCTGGACACGGTTCTTAACAAAGAAAAATCAAATCGTCGACTATCCGGATGCAGAGGCCCTCGCAGCCTTCAAACATAACATCCGCGACGAATGGCTAGCCCGGCACCTAGGACAGGAAAAGCAGAAATCCATGGCAGCCCTCACATCACTAATGACCCGCTTCTGCGCGGGAGAGGATAGCTGGCTAGCTCGCAGCAACAACCTTAGTAAAAATGTTGGCAGTCCGGATACCAAGGACCACAACGGCAGGTCGCGTCGAAGCAAAAAACAAACGCCGCGTTAACGGCAACAACAATGAGGATACGGCAGTTAACGCCGGATTCCGAGGCTCTAAACCTGGTCAGCGGAAGAAGCCATTCAAAAGAACCACTCCGGGTCCGTCCAATTTGGACCGAATACTCGACCGCTCATGCCAGATACATGGCACCCCCGAAAAGCCAGCTATCCACACCAACAGAGATTGTTGGGTATTCAAGCAGGCAGGCAAGTTAATCGCCGAAAACAGTGACAAGGAGCTGCATAGCGACGACGAGGAAGAGGCCCGGCCGCCGAACAATAGAGGACAGAAGGGTTTCCCCCCACAAGTACGGATGGTAAACATGATATACGCAACCCATATACCCAAGAGGGAGCGGAAGCGTGCACTAAGGGACGTATATGCGATGGAGCCAGCCGCCCCGAAGTTCAATCCATGGTCCTCTTGCCCGATCACTTTCGATCGAAGAGACCATCCGACCAGTATCCGCCATGGCGGATTCGCCACATTGGTTTTAGACCCAATCGTCGATGGATTTCACCTCACGAGAGTCCTGATGGACGGCGGCAGCAGCCTGAACCTGCTTTATCAGGATACAGTGTGCAAGATGGGCATAGACCCCTCAAGGATTAAACCTACAAAGACGACCTTCAAAGGTGTCATACCAGGTGTTGAGGCCAATTGTACAGGCTCGGTCACACTGGAAGTGGTCTTCGGATGCCCGGATAATTTCCAAAGCGAGGAGTTAATCTTCGACATAGTCCCGTTCTGCAGCGGCTATCACGCTCTGCTCGGACGAACCGCGTTTGCAAAGTTCAACATGGTGCCGCATTATGCATACCTCAAGCTCAAGATGCCAGGCCCTCGTGGAGTCATCACGGTCAACGGAAATACGGAACGCTCCCTCCGAACGGAGGAACATACAGCGGCTCTCGCAGCAGAAGTACAGAACAGCCTTTTAAGGCAATTTTTGAGTCCGGCCGTTAAACGACCGGACACGGCCAAACGCGCCCGGAGCAACATCAACCAAGACCACCTGGCCCGTTCCGAGCACGCGTAGCAATGCGGCCCCAACCCCAGCCCTCGCATGATTGCAAGACCAGCCCTCCGCGTACATCATTACGCTCTGGAGATACCATGGGCATAGGGGGAGGGGCACGGCCACAACAAAACCAGAGTGCGGCTCGACCACACCAGGGGCTCCCAAGTGTGTCACTCTTTCTATTTTTATTTTCCTTCTTTTTTATACACAGGACTCCGTTCACCAGAGGCCCTGTCCGGCGGTGAATCCGCCGAACTCACGATGCAACAGCCAGGGAGGAAAAAAGGCTGCGACGAACACTCAGGTGGTCTCCATTAAGAGCATTAAATTTTATTATACACACCAGTCCGCAGCCCACCCCTGGAGGGGGACATGTTTAATTAGTCCAATCCCTTGCTTTCCGCACTATTTGTATCATTCCGCACTCATAGCAGAATTCCTTAAATAAATAATGCAGCATTTTTTGCCTATAATTGCATCATTTTACATATATGTTCATTAATGACATCTTGCACCCGTATATTCTGGTACGGGCGAATACACCAGGGGCTTATGCTCCCGGCATTATGGTGTGATAAGTCCGAACACTTTCACAAGTGCGGCACCCCGAACTTATAGCATTATATGAATCGGCTCCGAATCATGTCTTGGGTCAATAGTTGGGTTTGCCCGGCTCCCATGTTTTGGTACCTTACGTTCTCTTTCGTCGGCTAAGGTAGCACTGGGAGAACCACCGCGATTGCGCCCCGGTTGAGCTGGGCGAGCGCCTCAGTGGAGAAAGCTAAAACTGACTGGCATGATAAGGCGAGAGACTGGTCGCTGTTCGAGAGGTCTTTTCGAGTCCCTAAAGACTTATGCCGCTTCGAGCGAAGAACCGGATCATGTCCGGCCAAGGCGTGGATAGCGCCCCGAACTCGGTCTTCCAAATACTAGGGGATTCGCTGAAATTTAAAATTATAGAATTCTATGGCTAAGTGAGAGTGATCAAGCATTATAAGTCCGATTGCCTTGTTCGTTGTGTTGAGCGCCTCCCTAGATGGACCCAAAAATGGGAACAAGAGTGCTCAAGTTTATCCCGAACACCCCAGCACTAGTGGCATGGGGGCTGAAGCCGACGACTTGCCATCTCTCAGATTTTATAAACGTCCGCACAGAAGGTAATATTTTAAATTAAACAAGTGTTGCTTAGCGCATATGAACAAAGTTTTCAGCGCACAGGATAATACATAGCGAGTTTACTCAATAATTACATCTCTGGGGCACTCATCCGCAATCTTGCGGGCACCCTTCAGGACAGTCTTATAATACATCTCGGGCGTACGATACTCCTTGCCTGCTGGCGGCGCGTCAGTGATCAGCCTCTCCGCATCCAGCCTGCCCCAATGCACCTTTGCGCGGGCAAGGGCCCGATGAGCACCTTCAATACAGGCGGAGCACTTGATGACCTCCACCCAGGGGCATGCATCCACCAGCCGCCGCACAAGGCCGAAGTAGCTCCCAGGCATGGCCTCTCCAGGCCACAGCCGGACTATGAGGCCCTTCATGGCCTGCTCGGCTACCTTGTGGAGCTCGACCAGCTGCTTCAGCTGGTCGCTAGGGGGCACCGGATGGCCGGCCTCAGCGTACTGAGACCAGAAGACCTTCTCCATTGAGCTCCCTTCCTCGGCTCGGTAGAATGCGGCGGCATCGGATACACTGCGAGGCAGATCTGCAAACGCCCCTGGAGAGCTCCGAATTCGGGTAAGTGTCAGGTAGTTTACATTAACATGCTTGCTTTGCATGAAAAATGCCTTACCCGCCGCTATTTTCTTCACATCCTCAACCTCCTGAAGGGCCTTATGGGCCTCGGCCTTGGCGGCTTTGGCACTTTCGAGAGCCGAGGCAAGCTCGGACTCTCGAGTCTTTGAGTCACGCTCCAAACTCTCATGCTTTTTCATGGGAGCCTGGAGCTCTTGCCGCACTTCCGCCACCCGCGCCTCCTGCTTCTCTCGCTCCGCTCATTCCGCGGCCGCATTGCGTTCAGCCACGGACACGGCCACCTTCAGGGCCGCCACCTCATTCGTGGCCCCTGCAGTACCCACGTTATCCTTGTTATTTTTATTGCAACCTAAATCCTTTTCTGTAAGGTAACTATTCAAAGTGGTGTTACTCACCTTCTTTGTCCTCGAGCTGCTTCTTGGCATGGCCGAGCTCTTGCTCGGACCGCTCGAGATCCTGCTTCAATGCACCGACCTCCGCAGTCAGTGCGGCAGAGGTCAGCAGTGCAGCCTGCAAACCCATATTGACATATTTTTTAGCAACCCTGCGTATATCATTTTTTTAGATCCTCAGTCCGGCTTTTCTTTCCGAACACCGAACCGAGCATCAGGGGCTACTGTCTATGTGGTATTACATTACATATTTTTAACTTCTTACCTCAAAGCCTGTTAGAAGGCTACTGCAGGCTTCGGTCAGCCCGCTCTTGGCGAGCTGAACCTTCTGAATCACCGCACTCATAATAGTGCGGTGTTCTTCCTCGATGGAAGCACCTTTGAGCGCCTCCAACAAGTTGTCCGGTGCCTCCGGTTGGACGGAGGCCGCCGATGTCACGGTCTTGCCCTTCTTGCGAAGGGGCCGCCTGCCGGACTCTGGAACCACTGCAGGTTCCGGTGTGGAGTCCGGCGCAAAGTCCGGGAGGCTGCCTTGCGGCGCCTCCGGAGCCTCCTCCTGATGGGAACCCTTCCCGGGATCCCACCTCGGCGTCCTCAGCGGCGCGAGGGGTAGAGGCAGTCGGGATGGAATCTACATCCGACGGAGCCAACGACCCGCTCGACGAAGCGGGGAGATCATCATCGGCCGGACTGCAGGCATTATGCGGCATTAGAAGGACACTATGTGACACAAAATAAATCGCAAATCGTTCAGGAATCCGGATACTTACGATCTTGCCGGAGGCCTGGCCCTTGAGGGCCACTCTTCATCACCAACGTTGGCGTTGGCGGAGCTGTCCGGGGGAGTAGTTCTTCCCCTCTTGGACCCTTCGGCCTCCCCTGTCGGGGAAGCCTTCCTCTTCCTCTCTCCTTCCTCTGGGAGAGAGTCTTCTTCCTCCTCCTCGCCATCGGGGGAGGAGTCCGCCCCGGAATCGCCGGACACCTGAAAATGGGAACTCTTTCGAGTACCCGTGGCCACCTTCTTGGCCTTCTTCTACGGCACCACATGCGGTGCCGGAACCAGCAGCCCCGCTAGACGGGCGTCTACTGGTTTTTCTGGCATGGGAGCCGGGCAGATGATCTGCCTGGCCTTCTTCATCCAGTCATGTCAAAGGAGAAGAAAGATTGAAACCTGCATAGGGTCAAACTATCAAAAACAAGTGTCCCGTAAAGGGGTAGAATCACTTACCTCGTCAGCTGGTCGCTGCGAGTGAAATCCGCGATCTTCAGCAGCGGATGCGGGAGCTTCGGCGCCCTTGAACAGCACCCTCCAGGCACCTTCGTACATCGTGTCGAAGAGCCCGCTCAATGCCTGGTGCTGTGCCAGATCGAACTCCCACAGGTCGAATGCCCGTTCTTGGCATGGGAGAATCCGACGGACGAGCATGACTTGGACCACATTAACAAGCCTGAGCTTCTTGTTCACCAGCTTCTGGATACAGGCTTGGAGTCCCGTCACCTCCTCTGAACTACCCCATAGCAAGCCCTTCTCTTTCCAGGAGGTGAGCTGCATGGGGATACCAGATCTGAACTTGGGGGCCGCCACCCACGTAGGGTCGCGCGGCTCGGTGATGTAGAACCACCCCGATTGCCACCCCTTGACGGATTCCACGAAGGCCCCTTCAAACCAGAGGACATTGGGCATCTTGCCCAACATGGCACCTCCGCACTCCGCTTGAGTGCCCTTCACTACCTTCGGCTTGACGTTGAAGGTCTTGAGCCACAAGCCGAAGTGGGGCTGGATGTAGAGGAAGGCCTCGCACACGACGATAAATGCCGAGATGTTGAGGATGAAGTTCGGCGCCAGATCGTGGAAATCCAGGCCGTAGTAGAACATGAGCCCCCGAACAAAGGGGTGAAGTGGAAAGCCCAGTCCGCGGAGGAAGTGGGGAAGGAAAACGACCCTCTCATGGGGCCTGGGGGTGGGGATGAGCTGCCCCTTGTCGGGCAGCCGGTGCGTGATGTCGCCGGAAAGGTATACGGCGCTGCACAGCTTTGTGATGTGCTCCTCCGTAACGGAGGAGTCCAACCATTTGCCTCCCACTCCGGACATGGTCGGAGAAGGTCGAGACGAGATGCGCGAACTTGGGCGCTGGAGCTCGAGTGCGCGGAGATGGATAAGCAAAGGAGGAAGAAGGCGTAGGTGAAAAGGTGGATCCTTATCCCTTATATATAGGTGGACGAAGACTATGCGTCCCCACCGGCCTGGTAAAACTCGCTTATCTCCCAAGCGCCACCATCAATGGCGCGGTTGGGTTACCCATGTCCGTATTGATGAGGATCCCGGAATAAGAGGGACACGATCTCTGCTTCGACAAGCCAAAGAAACCGCTTCGCTAAACGCGCTGAGGTGGTATAATAAAAAACGATTCAAGTAAAGGCTTGGTAGTGGCGTGATGTCATGCCACAAAATACATCAGCAGATTGAACTTGTGTACATATTATTCTCTCTACGGTGGAATGTGGAATTTATTTTGCAGAGCTGGACACTATCCTGGTGTTCACAATCTTCTATGGCTTATTCGGAGGAGGAACCCGCCTTGCAATGCCGAACATTATGCGCGCCGGACTCATCATCATTGAAGCCAGGTTCAGGGGCTACTGAGGGAGTCCTGGACTAGGGGGTATCCAGACAGCCGGACTATCATCGTCCGCTGGACTCCAAGACTATGAAGATACAAGATTGAAGACTTCGTCCCGTGTCCGGATGGGACTTTCCTTGGCGTGGAAGGCAAGCTTGGCAATACGGATATGTAGATCTCCTACCATTGTAACCGACTCTGTGTAACCCTAGCCCTCTCCGGTGTCTATATAAACCGGAGGGCTTTAGTCCGTAGGACACAACAACCATTACAACAATCATACCATAGGCTAGCTTCTAGGGTTTAGCCTCCTTGAGCTCGTGGTAGATCAACTCTTGTACTACCCATATCATCAGTATCAATCAAGCAGGAGTAGGGTTTTACCTCCATCGAGGGGGCCCGAACCTGGGTAAAAACATCGTGTCCCTTGTCTCATGTTACCATCCGCCTAGACGCACAGTTCACGACCCCCTACCCGAGATCCGCCGGTTTTGAGACCGACAACGTACACATCCATCATAGATGGGGCATGCATGAATTATTTGTATTCAGGTAGCTCCCTCCCTCCCTACCGCCCTCCCTCCCTTAATTGGTTAATTAACCACCGCATCACCACTGCCGTTTGGATTGATCGATCATAATTAGTCCAACTCAATCTCGGCGTCTTGCTCGTGCAACACGCCGAGTGGTGGATGAGCATTTCCTTTTGCATGCATGTGTATGTCTGCTTCTGCGTTTGTGTTTTTGAAAGAAAAAAATTGGAATGAAGAAAAATTCGTGATCGACAAAATCAAGCAGAGCAGGTAGCTGGGTGAGCTGAAAATAACATGTCTACTATTTCCATGCAACATGGCATTGTCCGGGAAGCGCGAGGCTCATATATAATAGTCCATCTCGTGCACTTGTTAAGAAATTAATAATTGCACTCCATGTTCCAGCCGACCAACCTCGCCCTCTTAAGTATTAATTCTACTAAGAACCCTAGGTAGGTACTACCTTCTCGTCCTGGTTTATTGGCCCCATACTATTTTATGCAAAATTCTGATAATGGATTTAATTAATAAATTGCAAATGCATGTTACAAAGCGACGATTTTTGATGTTGAGGGGCATCGGGCTTACTAAGCGATGAGAGATATCCATTGAGGACATAAGTGAGAGAGATGTAGAAACAGGCAAGATAGCACACTAGGGGTTGGGACATGCTGCTGCGGTCGGGACGTCAAACGATTCTACGTAGTTTCCACAAGCCTGATCACTAACGAATTCTTTAAAAATAACTGACGTTGATACTTGAGTATGACTTCAATTCCTTCTAAAAGCGCACAACGATGCATTATTTCCTATGAATCGACAGAGATACCTCTATATAAACAGCAGATCCAAAGCAACTTGTAGTGACGACTTTCTGTATCAATGTGACAATAATCTGTGTTGAAAAAAATAAATTGAGCAAAAGTATGTTGCAATAAGATGCATTTATTTAAACAAATAGGTTTGTATGTGGGGATGCTCTGCATACATACATCTAAGATCAAATGCGTACATGCTATTTCAACTTACATGCTTATGCATGCATTATTGTGTCATCGGCATCGTTACTCTCTACAAAAGGGGGATATGCTGATGTTTCTTCATCAGTCAAGTAAAATGCATGGGTCCTTGTAATCAACATCGTTAATCTCGACAAGCAGTGGATATGCTGATGTTTCTTAATTAATGAAGACAAATTAATGCATTGTTATTATCGACATCCTTAATTCGGACAAGGAGTGCATATCCTGATGTTTCTTATAAATTAACTATGAGCAAAATGCATGCATTGTTATAATCGACATGGCATAAGCTTTGCAAATGGGAGTGCACTCATACATTTGTATTTACACACACACATACCTTGAACACAAGATCATCGCCAGCAGAAAAGCAAAGGTTCTGTTAGGTATAGCAGCCTCTTCTTCCCTAAAGGTTGGCATGCATTTTTTACTATCGCATACATTTTCCATTAAATATTTCAGTAGACTGATTACTATTTGGTTAGTAGATAATGCTTTCGGTTATGACATCTTATACGCTTAGAGCATGTTTCCCATCTCTTTATCAGTTAATACCAGAGATTATTATGACATATTATTATTATTATTATTATTATTATTATTATTACTATTATAAAAATGAAACACCATGCATGTTTCTCTTGATTATCTATGTATTTCTCCATTATTGATGCTTGTCGTTAATTAACAGTTTCGAAAGGGAGGAAGGCTCGTGTTATTGCGTGACAAGGGTAGTCATGCATGGTCCGGTGCCTGAATCGTGGCCGGGTTTGGATGGTACTGAACTGAACGCAGCAGTTCAGATCATCCATCAGGAGAGGCCTGATGTGAGAATTGCCCGAGTACTCCCTTCAGGAGATGCTCCATCCCCACCACCACAAGACCAAGTACGCGTTATCATTTACAACGGTGTCGGCCCGGTGCCTAATACATATGTGGTTCTTGCTCCTGCTCCATACATTGGCTAGCTAGTCTGCCTTACATGGCAAGCTTTATCTTTTGTGCCTTTATTATGGAAGGCTAGAATCGATTGAATAAAGTGAGCGAGTGTGATATCGACCGCAATGCATTAATAATTATAGAAAGTCTATGTGGGCATGCCTGAATTATATGGTTTACTCATATATGTATTAGTGTGATAAATCTACAAATATTTCAATGAGTGTACTATTTGGCAATGGAATAATGAATTATGTATTTTATTCTTTTTCGATGAGTGGCTTGCTTTATCTTGTATGTCTCATAATATTTGCGCCATGTCATACTCAAGTATCAATGTACGTTTTCAGAAAGAATTGAATTCATGCCCAAGTATCAACATCAGTTCTTTTTCGAGAACCGATAGTGATAATGTAGGATTTCGTGCTGAACATTTTGATATATTATATATTTTTTTCCGACATCGTATGCAAAAGTTATAGCCATTTTACTTTTTAATAACACTTTTTTGCAAAACATGTCCAAATTTAAGTTTTTAAATTTTCCTAACTAGTAGATGTAGTAATAAAACTACATCTTGAAGGATTTTATTTTTTGAAGTTTTTATCGTTTTCTTTTGTTTTTTTCAAAACTGAAATGGCGATACATAGGGGGGGGGGTGGAGTTTGAGACACGAATTCCTTTAGTCCCGGTTTCAGACATGAACCGGGAATAAAGTGCATCGCACCCTTTAGTCCATGTTCGTGTCTCAAACCGGCACTAAAGGTCTAATCTTTAGTCCCGGTTTGAGATACGAACCGGGACTAAAGGGCATCGCACCCTTTAGACCCGGTTCTTGTCTCAAACCGGGACTAAAGGGCTCCAGGACTAATGTCGTGAGCCGCTCGAACCGGGACTAATACTCACATTAGGTGCGGTTCGTAATGCAACCGGGACTAATGTGTATATTGAGCTGTGACCAAAGCCCTATGTTCTACTAGTAGTATTCCCATTTATCTCGTACCCTTGGAAAGTCATTATACTCGAAGATGGTAACTGGGACAGCAAGTACAGGTCACCTTCAACAGCGGCGTCATGCATGGCATGTGTCTGCAACCAACCGGTGAAAGTTCCCGTTTGTTCACGTGTAATCCAGTCGTCAGACTACTCTGGGTATTTGGAGTGTAGAATATTCTTGTGTTCCTCCATATACGGAGCCACCAAGACGGAATTTCGTAGAAATGTGCAGTGTGCTTGAGTGAGAGAATGCCCGTCCATACATATTATTTGTTTCGATCCTAGCGTGCCATTTCCACCCAGTCTGACTTATGCCGCGATTCAGGAACACCAATCGGCTTAAGGTCAGGAATAAATTCAATACAAAATTCATGACCTCCTCATTTTCTTGGCCTTTGGAGATGCTTCCTTCTGGCCTAGCACGGTTATGAACATATTTCTTTAAGACTCCCATGAACCTCTCAAAGGGGAACATATTGTGTAGAAATACAAGACCCAAAACGTTAATCTCTTCGCATAGGTGAACTAGGACATGCGTCATGATGTTGAAGAAGGATGGTGGGAACAACAACTTGAAACTGACAAGACATTGCACCAAATAATTCTCTAACCTTGGTATGATTTCTAGATCAACAATTAAGTGTCCACGTACACATCCATCATGGATGGGGCATGCATGAATTATTTGTATTCAGGTAGCTCCCTCCCTCCCTACCACCCTCCCTCCCTTAATTTGTTAATTAACCATCGCATCACCACTGTCGTTTGGATTGATCGATCATAATTAGTCCAACTCAATCTTGGCGTCTTGCTCGTGCAACACGCCGAGTGGTGGATGAGCATTTCCTTTTGCATGCATGTGTATGTCTGCTTCTGCGTCTGTGTTTTTGAAAGAAAAAAATTGGAATGAAGAAACATTCGTGATCGACAAAATCAAGCAGAGCAGGCAGCTGGGTGAGCTGAAAATGACATGTCTACTATTTCCATGCAACGTGGCATTGTCCAGGAAGCGCGAGGCTCATATATAATAGTCCATCTCGTGCACTTGTTAAGAAATTAGTAATTGCACTCCATGTTCCAGCCGACCAACCTCGCTCTCTTAAGTATTAATTCTACTAAGAACCCTAGGTAGCTACTACCTCCTCGTCCTGGTTTATTGGCCCCATACTATTTTATGCAAAATTCTGATAATGGATTTAATTAATAAATTGCAAATGCATGTTACAAAGCGACAACTTTTGATGTTGAGGGGCATCGGGCTTACTAAGCGATGAGAGATATCAATTGAGGACATAAGTGAGAGAGATGTAGAAACAGGCAAGATAGCAAACTAGGGGTTGGGACATGCTGCTGCGGTCGAGACGTCAAACGATTCTACGTAGTTTCCACAAGCCTGATCACTAACCAATTCTTTAAAAATAACTGACGTTGATACTTGAGTATGACTTCAATTCCTTCTAAAAGCGCACAACGATGCATTATTTCCTATGAATCGACAGTGATACCTCTATATAAACAGCAGATCCAAAGCAACTTGTAGTGACGACTTTCTATATCAATGGGACAATAATCTGTGTTGAAAAAAATAAATTGAGCAAAAGTATGTTGCAATAAGATGCATTTATTTAAACAAATAGGTTTCTATGTGGGGATGCTCTGCATACATACATCTAAGATCAAATGCGTACATGCTATTTCAACTTACATGCTTATGCATGCATTATTGTGTCATCGGCATCGTTACTCTCTACAAAAGGGGGATATGCTGATGTTTCTTCATCAGTCAAGTAAAATGCATGGGTCCTTGTAATCAACATCGTTAATCTCGACAAGCAGTGGATATGCTGATGTTTCTTAATTAATGAAGACAAATTAATGCATTGTTATTATCGACATCCTTAATTCGGACAAGGAGTGCATATCCTGATGCTTCTTATAAATTAACTATGAACAAAATGCATGCATTGTTATAATCGACATGGCATAAGCTTTGCAAATGGGAGTGCACTCATACATTTGTATTTATACACACACATACCTTGAACACAAGATCATCGCCAGCAGAAAAGCAAAGGTTCTGTTAGGTATAGCAGTCTCTTCTTCCCTAAAGGTTGGCATGCATTTTTTACTATCGCATACATTTTCCATTAAATATTTCAGTAGACTGATTACTATTTGGTTAGCAGATAATGCTTTCGATTATGACATCTTATAGGCTTAGAGCATGCTTCCCATCTCTTTATCAGTTAATACCAGAGATTATTATGACATATTATTATTATTATTATTATTATTATTATTATTATTATTATTATTATTATTATTATTATTATAAAAACGAAACACCATGCGTGTTTCTCTTGATTATCTATGTATTTCTCCATTATTGATGCTTGTCATTAATTAACAGTTTCGGAAGGGAGGAAGGCTCGTGTTATTGCGTGATAAGGGTAGTCATGCCTGGTTCGGTGCCTGAATCGTGGCCGGGTTTGATTGGTACTGAACTGAATGCAGCAGTTCAGATCACCCATCAGGAGAGGCCTGATGTCAGAATTGCCCGAGTACTCCCTCCAGGAGAGGCTCCATCCCCACCACCACAAGACCAAGTACGCGTTATCGTTTACAACGATGTCGGCCCGGCGCCTAATACATATGTGGTTGTTGCTCCTGCTCCATACATTGGCTAGCTAGTCTGCCTTACATGGCAAGCTTTATCTTTTGTGCCTTTATTATGAAAGGCTAGAATCGATTGAATAAAGTGAGCGAGTGTGATATCGATCGCCATGCATTAATAATTATAGAAAGTCTATGTGGGCATGCCTGAATTATATTGTTTACTCATATATGTATTAGTGTGATAAATCTACAAATATTTCAATGAGTGTACTATTTGGCAATGGAATAATGAATTATGTATTTTATTCTTTTTCGATGAGTGGCTTACTTTATCTTGTATGTCTCATAATATTTGCGCCATGTCATACTCAAGTATCAATGTACGTTTTCAGAAAGAATTGAATTCATGCCCAAGTATCAACGTCAGTTCTTTTTCGAGAACCGATAGTGATAATGCAGGATTTCGTGCTGAACATTTTGATATATTATATATTTTTCCGACATCGTATGCAAAAGTTATAGCCGTTTTACTTTTTAATAACACTTTTTTGCAAAACATGTCCAAATTTAAGTTTTTAAATTTTCCTAACTAGTAGATGTAGTAATATAACTACATCTTGAAGGATTTTATTTTTTGAAGTTTTTATCATTTTCTTTTGTTTTTTTCAAAACTGAAATGGTGATACACAGGGGGGGTAGAGTTTGAGACATGAACCGGGACTAAAGTGCATCGCACCCTTTAGTCCATGTTCGTGTCTCAAACCGGCACTAAAGGTCTAATCTTTAGTCCCGGTTTGAGATACGAACCGGGACTAAAGGGCATTGCACCCTTTAGACCCGGTTCTTGTCTCAAACCGGGACTAAAGGGATCCGGGACTAATGTCGTGAGCCGCTCGAACTGACACTAATACTCACATTAGGCGCGGTTCGTAATGCAACCGGGACTAATGTGTATATTGAGCTGTGACCAAAGCCCTATGTTCTACTAGTAGTATTCCCATTTATCTCGTACCCTTGGAAAGTAATTATATTCGAAGATGGTAACTGGGACAGCAAGTACATGTCATCTTCAACAGCGGCGTCATGCATGGCATGTGTCTACAACCAACCGGTGAAAGTTCCCGTTTGTTCATGTGTAATCCAGTCGTCAGACTACTCTGGGTATTTGGAGTGTAGAATATTCTTGTGTTCCTCCATATACGGAGCCACCAAGGCGGAATTTCGTAGAACTGTGCAGTGTGCTTGAGTGAGAGAATGCCCGTCCATACATATTATTTGTATCGATCCTAGCGTGCCATTTCCACCCAGTCTGACTTATGTCGCGATTCAGGAACACCAATCGGCTTAAGGTCAGGAATAAACTCAATAGAAAATTCATGACCTCCTCATTTTCATGGCCCTTGGAGATGCTTCCTTCTGGCCTAGCACGGTTATGAACATATTTCTTTAAGACTTCCATGAACCTCTCAAAGGGGAACATATTGTGTAGAAATACAGAACCCAGAACGTTAATCTCTTCGCATAGGTGAACTAGGACATGCGTCATGATGTTGAAGAAGGATGGTGGGAACAATAACTTCAAACTGACAAGACATTGCACCAAATTATTCTCTAACCTTGGTATGATTTCTAGATCAACAATTAAGTGTCCACGTACACATCCATCATGGATGGGGCATGCATGAATTATTTGTATTCAGGTAGCTCCCTTCCTCCCTACCACGCTCCCTCCATTAATTGGTTAATTAACCACCGCATCACCACTGCCGTTTGGATTGATCGATCATAATTAGTCCAACTCAATCTCGGCGTCTTGCTCGTGCAACACGCCGAGTGGTGGATGAGCATTTCCTTTTGCATGCATGTGTATGTCTGCTTCTGCAACTGTGTTTTTGAAAGAAAAAAATTGGAATGAAGAAACATTCATGATCGACAAAATCAAGCAGAGCAGGCAGTTGGGTGAGCTGAAAATGACATGTCTACTATTTCCATGCAACGTGGCATTGTCCGGGAAGCGTGAGGCTCATATATAATAGTCCATGTCGTGCACTTGTTAAGAAATTAATAATTGCACTCCATGTTCCAGCCGACCAACCTCGCCCTCTTAAGTATTAATTCTACTAAGAACCCTAGGTAGCTACTACCTTCTCGTCCTGGTTTATTGGTCCCATACTATTTTATGCAAAATTCTGATAGTGGATTTAATTAATAAATTGCAAATGCATGTTACAAAGCGATGATTTTTTATGTTGAGGGGCATCGGGCTTACTAAGCGATGAGAGATATCCATTGAGGACATGAGTGAGAGAGATGTAGAAACAGGCAAGATAGCACACTAGGTGTTGGGACATGCTGCTGCGGTCGGGACGTCAAAGGATTCTACGTAGTTTCCACAAGCCTGATCACTAACCAATTCTTTAAAAATAACTGACATTGATACTTGAGTATGACTTCAATTCCTTCTAAAAGCGCACAACGATGCATTATTTACTATGAATCGACAGTGATACCTCTATATAAACCGCAGATCCAAAGCAACTTGTAGTGATGACTTTCTGTATCAATGGGACAATAATCTGTGTTGAAAAAAATAAATTGAGCAAAAGTATGTTGCAATAAGAGGCATTTATTTAAACAAATAGGTTTCTATGTGGGGATGCTCTGCATACATACATCTAAGATCAAATGCGTACATGCTATTTCAACTTACATGCTTATGCATGCATTATTGTGTCATCGGAATCGCTACTCTCTACAAAAGGGGGATATGCTGATGTTTCTTCATCAATCAAGTAAAATGCATGGGTCCTTGTAATCAACATCGTTAATCTCGACAAGCAGTGGATATGCTGATGTTTCTTAATTAATGAAGACAAATTAATGCATTGTTATTATCGACATCCTTAATTTGAACAAGGAGTGCATATCCTGATGCTTCTTATAAATTAACTATGAACAAAATGCATGCATTTTTATAATCGACATGGTGTAAGCTTTGCAAATGGGAGTGCACTCATACATTTGTATTTATACACACACATACCTTGAACATAAGATCATCGCCAGCAGAAAAGCAAAGGTTCTGTTAGGTATAGCAGCCTCTTCTTCCCTAAAGGTTGGCATGCATTTTTTACTATCGCATACATTTTCCATTAAATATTTCAGTAGACTGATTACTATTTGCTTAGCAGATAATGCTTTCGATTATGACATCTTATAGGCTTAGAGCATATTCCCCATCTCTTTATCAGTTAATACCAGAGATTATTATGACATATTATTATTATTATTATTATTATTATAAAAACGAAACACCATGCATGTTTCTCTTGATTATCTATGTATTTCTCCATTATTGATGCTTGTCGTTAATTAACAGTTTCGAAAGGGAGGAAGGCTCGTGTTATTGCGTGATAAGGGTAGTCATGCCTGGTCCGATGCCTGACTCGTGGCCGGGTTTGATTGGTACTGAACTGAATGCAGCAGTTCAGATCATCCATCAGGAGAGGCCTGATGTCAGAATTGCCCGAGTACTCCCTCCAGGAGAGGCTCCATCCCCACCACCACAAGACCAAGTACGCGTTATCATTTACATATGTGGTTGTTGCTCCTGCTCCATACATTGGCTAGGTAGTCTGCCTTACATGGCAAGCTTTATCTTTTGTGCCTTTATTATGAAAGGCTAGAATCGATTGAATAAAGTGAGCGAGTGTGATATCGATCACCATGCATTAATAATTATAGAAAGTCTATGTGGGCATGCTTGAATTATATTGTTTACTCATATATGTATTAGTGTGATAAATCTACAAATATTTCAATGAGTGTACTATTTGGCAATGGAATAATGAATTATGTATTTTATTCTTTTTCGATGAGTGGCTTGCTTTATCTTGTATGTCTCATAATATTTGCGCCATGTCATACTCAAGTATCAATGTACGTTTTCAGAAAGAATTGAATTCATGCCCAAGTATCAACGTCAGTTCTTTTTCGAGAACCGATACTGATAATGCAGGATTTCGTGCTGAACATTTTGATATATTATATATTTTTTTCCGACATCGTATGCAAAAGTTATAGCCGTTTTACTTTCTAATAACACATTTTTGCAAAACATGTCCAAATTTAAGTTTTTAAATTTTCCTAACTAGTAGATGTAGTAATATAACTACATCTTGAAGGATTTTATTTTTTGAAGTTTTTATCATTTTCTTTTGCTTTTTTCAAAACTGAAATGGCGATACACAAGGGGGGGTAGAGTTTGAGACACGAATCCCTTTAGTCCCGGTTTGAGACATGAACTGGGACTAAAGTGCATCGCACCCTTTAGTCCATGTTCGTGTCTCAATCCGGCACTAAAGGTCTAATCTTTAGTCCCGGTTTGAGATACGAACCGGGACTAAAGGGCATCGCACCCTTTAGACTCGGTTCTTGTCTCAAACGGGGACTAAAGGGATCCGGGACTAATGTCGTGAGCCGCTCGAACTGGGTCTAATACTCACATTTGGCGCGGTTCGTAATGCAACCGGGACTAATGTGTATATTAAGCTGTGACCAAAGCCCTATGTTCTACTAGTAGTATTCCCATTTATCTCGTACCCTTGGAAAGTCATTATATTCGAAGATGGTAACTGGGACAGCAAGTACAGGTCATCTTCAACAGCGGCGTCATGCATGGCATGTGTCTGCAACCAACTGGTGAAAGTTCCCGTTTGTTCACGTGTAATCCAGTCGTCAGACTACTTTGGGTATTTGGAGTGTAGAATATTCTTTTGCTCCTCCATATACGGAGCCACCAAGGTGGAATTTTGTAGAACTGTGCAGTATGCTAGAGTGAGAGAATGCTCGTCCATACATATTATTTGTTTCGATCATAGCGTGCCATTTCCACCCAGTCTGACTTATGCCGCGATTCAGGAACACCAATCGGCTTAAGCTCAGGAATAAAGTCAATACAAAATTCATGACCTCCTCATTTTCATGGCCCTTGGAGATGCTTCCTTCTGGCCTAGCACGGTTATGAACATATTTCTTTAAGACTCCCATGAACCTCTCAAAGGGGAACATATTGTGTAGAAATACAGGACCCAAAATGTTAATCTCTTCGTATAGGTGAACTAGGACATGCGTCATGATGTTGAAGAAGGATGGTGGCAAGAACAACTTGAAACTGATAAGACATTGCACCAAATCATTCTCTAACCTTGGTATGATTTCTAGATCAACAACTAAGTGTCCACGTACACATCCATCATGGATGGGGCATGCATGAATTATTTGTATTCAGGTAGCTCCCTCCTTCCCTACCACCCTCCCTCCCTTAATTGGTTAATTAACCACCGCTTCACCACTGCCGTTTGGATTGATCGGTCATAATTAGTCGAACTCAATCTCGGCGTCTTGCTCGTGCAACACGCCGAGTGGTGGATGAGCATTTCCTTTTGCATGCATGTGTATGTCTTCTTCTGCCTCTGTGTTTTTGAAAGAAAAAAAATTGGAATGAAGAAACATTCGTGATCGACAAAATCAAGCAGAGCAGGTAGCTGGGTGAGCTGAAAACGACATGTCTACTATTTCCATGCAACGTGGCATTGTCCGGGAAGCGCGAGGCTCATATATAATAGTCCATGTCGTGCACTTGTTAAGAAATTAATAATTGCACTCCATGTTCCAGCCGACCAACCTCGCCCTCTTAAGTATTAATTCTACAAAGAACCCTAGGTAGCTACTACCTTCTCGTCCTAGTTTAATGGTCCCATACTATTTTATGCAAAATTCTGATAATGGATTTAATTAATAAATTGCAAATGCATGTTACAAAGCGACGATTTTTTATGTTGAGGGGCATCGGGCTTACTAAGCGATGAGAGATATCCATTGAGGACATAAGTGAGAGAGATGTAGAAACAGGCAAGATAGCACACTAGGGGTTGGGACATGCTGCTGCGGTCGGGACGTCAAAGGATTCTACGTAGTTTCCACAAGCCTGATCACTAACCAATTCTTTAAAAATAACTGACGTTGATACTTAAGTGTGACTTCAACTCCTTCTAAAAGCGCACAACGATGCATTATTTCCTATGAATCGACAGTGATACCTCTATATAAACCGAAGATCCAAAGCAACTTGTAGTGATGACTTTCTGTATCAATGGGACAATAATCTGTGTTGAAAAAAATAAATTGAGCAAAAGTATGTTGCAATAAGATGCATTTATTTAAAAAAATAGGTTTCTATGTGGGGATGCTCTGCATACATACATCTAAGATCAAATGCGTAAATTCTATTTCAACTTACATGCTTACGCAGGCATTATTGTGTCATCAGCATCGTTACTCTCTACAAAAGGGGGATATGCTGATGTTTCTTCATCAATCAAGTAAAATGCATGGGTCCTTGTAATCAACATCGTTAATCTCGACAAGCAGTGGATATGCTGATGTTTCTTAATTAATGAAGACAAATTAATGCATTGTTATTATCGACATCCTTAATTTGGACAAGGAGTGCATATCCTGATGCTTCTTATAAATTAACTATGAACAAAATGCATGCATTGTTATAATCGACATGGTGTAAGCTTTGCAAATGGGAGTGCACTCATACATTTGTATTTATACACACACATACCTTGAACACAAGATCATCGCCAGCAGAAAAGCAAAGGTTCTGTTAGGTATAGCAGCCTCTTCTTCCCTAAAGGTTGGCATGCATTTTTTACTATCGCATACATTTTCCATTAAATATTTCAGTAGACTGATTACTATTTGGTTAGCAGATAATGCTTTCGATTATGACATCTTATAGGCTTAGAGCATGTTTCCCATCTCTTTATCAGTTAATACCAGAGATTATTATGACATATTATTATTATTATTATTATTATTATTATAAAAACGAAACACCATGCATGTTTCTCTTGATTATCTATGTATTTCTCCATTATTGATGCTTGTCGTTAATTAACAGTTTCGAAAGGGAGAAAGGCTCGTGTTATTGTGTGATAAGGGTAGTCATGCCTGGTCCGGTGCCTGAATCTTGGCCGAGTTTGATTGGTACTGAACTGAATGCAGCTGTTCAGATCATCCATCAGGAGAGGCCTGATGTCAGAATTGCCCGAGTACTCCCTCCAGGAGAGGCTCCATCCCCACCACCACAAGACCAAGTACGCGTTATCATTTACAACGGTGTCGGCCCGGCGCCTAATACATATGTGGTGGTTGCTCCTGCTCCATACATTGGCTAGCTAGTTTGCCTTACATGGCAAGCTTTATCTTTTGTGCCTTTATTATGAAAGGCTAGAATCGATTGAATAAAGTGAGCGAGTGTGATATCGATCGCCATGCATTAATAATTATAGAAAGTCTATGTGGGCATGCCTGAATTATATTGTTTACTCATATATGTATTAGTGTGATAAATCTACAAATATTTCAATGAGTGTACTATTTGGTAATGGAATAATGAATTATGTATTTTATTCTTTTTCGATGAGTGGCTTGCTTTATCTTGTATGTCTCATAATATTTGCGCCATGTCATACTCAAGTATCAATGTACGTTTTCAAAAAGAATTGAACTCATGCCCAAGTATCAACGTCAGTACTTTTTCGAGAACCGATAGTGATAATGCAGGATTTCGTGCTGAACATTTTGATATATTATATATTTTTTTCCGACATCATATGCAAAAGTTATAGCTGTTTTACTTTTTAATAACACTTTTTTGCAAAACATGTCCAAATTTAAGTTTTTAAATTTTCCTAACTAGTAGATGTAGTAATATAACTACATCTTGAAGGATTTTATTTTTTGAAGTTTTTATCATTTTCTTTTGTTTTTTTCAAAACTGAAATGGCGATACACAAGGGGGGGGGTAGAGTTTGAGACACGAATCCCTTTAGTCCCGGTTTGAGACATGAACCGGGACTAAAGTGCATCGCACCCTTTAGTCCATGTTCGTGTCTCAAACCGGCACTAAAGGTCTAATCTTTAGTCCCGGTTTGAGATACGAACCGGGACTAAAGGGCATCGCACCCTTTAGACCCGGTTCTTGTCTCAAACCGGGACTAAAGGGATCCGGGACTAATGTCGTGAGCCGCTCGAACTGGGACTAATACTCACTTTAGGCGCGGTTCGTAATGCAACCTGGACTAATGTGTATATTGAGCTGTGACCAAAGCCCTATGTTCTACTAGTAGTATTCCCATTTATCTCGTACCCTTGGAAAGTCGTCATATTCGAAGATGGTAACTGGGACAGCAAGTACAGGTCATCTTCAACAGCGGCGTCATGCATGGCATGTGTCTGCAACCAACCGGTGAAAGTTCCCGTTTGTTCACGTGTAATCCAGTCGTCAGACTACTTTGGGTATTTGGAGTGTAGGATATTCTTTTGTTCCTCCATATACGGAGCCACCAAGGCGGAATTTCGTAGAACTGTGCAGTGTGCTAGAGTGAGAGAATGTCCGTCCATACATATTATTTGTTTCGATCGTAGCGTGCCATTTCCACCCAGTCTGACTTATGCCGCGATTCAGGAACACCAATCGGCTTAAGGTCAGGAATAAAGTCAATACAAAATTCATGACCACCTCATTTTCATGGCCCTTGGAGATGCTTCCTTCTGGCCTAGCACGGTTGTGAACATATTTCTTTAAGACTCCCATGAACCTCTCAAAGGGTAACATATTGTGTAGAAATACAGGACCCAGAACGTTATTCTCTTCGCATAGGTGAACTAGGACATGCGTCATGATGTTGAAGAAGGATGGTGGGAACAACAACTTGAAACTGACAAGACATTGCACCAAATCATTCTCTAACCTTGGTATGCTTTCTAGATCAACAATTAAGTGTCCACGTACACATCCATCAAGGATGGGGCATGCATGAATTATTTGTATTCAGGTAGCTCCCTCCCTCCCTACCACCCTCCCTCCCTTAATTGGTTAATTAACCACCGCATTACCACTGCCGTTTGGATTGGTCGATCATAATTAGTCCAACTCAATCTCGGCGTCTTGCTCGTGCAACACGCCGAGTGGTGGATGAGCATTTCATTTTGCATGCATGTGTATGTCTGCTTCTGCGTCTGTGTTTTTGAAAGAAAAAGTTGGAATGAAGAAACATTCGTGATCGACAAAATCAAGCAGAGCAGGCAGCTGGGTGAGCTGAAAATGACATGTCTACTATTTCCATGCAACGTGGCATTGTCCGGGAAGCGCGAGGCTCATATATAATAGTCCATCTCGTGCACTTGTTAAGAAATTAGTAATTGCACTCCATGTTCCAGCCGACCAACCTCGCCCTCTTAAGTATTAATTCTACTAAGAACCCTAGGTAGCTACTACCTTCTCGTCCTGGTTTATTGGTCCCATACTATTTTATGCCAAATTTTGATAATGAATTTAATTAATAAATTGTAAATGCATGTTACAAAGCGACGATTTTTGATGTTGAGGGGCATCGGGCTTACTAGGCGATGAGAGATATCCATTGAGGACATAAGTGAGAGAGATGTAGAAACAGGCAAGATAGCACACTAGGGGTTGGGACATGCTGCTGCGGTCGGGACGTCAAAGGATTCTATGTAGTTTCCACAAGTCTGATCACTAACCAATTCTTTAAAAAGAACTGACGTTGATACTTGAGTACAACTTCAATTCTTTCTAAAAACGCACAACGATAAATTATTTCCTATGAATCGGCAGTGATACCTCTATATAAATCGCAGATCCAAAGCTACTTGTAGTGATGACTTTCTGTATCAATGGGACAATAATCTGTGTTGAAAAAAATAAATTGAGCAAAACTATGTTGCAATAAGATGCACTTATTTAAACACACAGGTTTCTATGTGGTGATGCTATGCAAACGTACATCTAAGATCATATGTGTAGATGCTATTTTAACTTACACGCTTATGCATGCATTATTGTGTCATCGGCATTGTTACTCTCTACGAAAAGGGGATATGCTGATGCTTCTTAATCAATAAAGTAAAATGCATCGGTCCTAGTAATCAACATCGTTAGTTTTGACAAGCAATGGATATGCTGATGTTTCTTAATTAATGAAGACAAATTAATGCATTGTTATCATCGACATCCTTAATTTGGACAAGGAGTGCATATGCTGATAAATCTTATAAATTAACTATGAACAAAATGCATGCATTGTTATAGTCGACATGGCGTAAGCTATGCAAATGGGAGTGCGCTCATACATTTGTATTTATACACACACATACCTTGAACGCAAGATCATCACCACCAGAAAAGCAAAGGTTCTGTTAGGTATAGCAGCCTCTTCTTCCCTAAAGGTTGGCATGCATTTTTTTATTATCGCATACATTTTCCATTAAATATTTCAATAGACTGATTACTGTTTGGTTAGCAGATAATGCTTTCGATTAGGACATCTTATAGGCTTAGAGCATGTTTCCTATCTCTTTATCAGTTAATACCAGAGATTATTATGACATATTATTATTATTCTTATTATTATAATAAAAATGAAACACCATGCATGTTTCTCTTGATTTTCTATGTATTTCTCCATTATTGATGCTTGTCGTTAATTAACAGTTTCGAAAGGGAGGAAGGCTCGAGTTATTGCGTGATAAGGGTAGTCATGCCTGGTCCGTTGCCTGAATCGTGGCCGGGTCTGATTGGTACTGAACTGAATGCAGCAGTTCAGATCATCCATCAAGAGAGGCCTGATGTCAGAATTGCCCGAGTACTCCCTCCAGGAGAGGCTCCATCCCCACCACCACAAGACCAAGTACGCGTCATCATTTACAACGGTGTCGGCCCGGCGCCTAATACATATGTGGTTGTTGCTCCTGCTCCATACATTGGCTAGCTAGCATGCCTTACATGGCAGGCTTTATCTTTTGTGCCTTTATTATTAAAGGCTAGAATCGGTTGAATAAAGTGAGCGAGTGTGATATCGATCGCCATGCATTAATAATTATAGAAAGTCTAGGTGGGCATGCTTGAATTATATTGTTTACTCATATATGTATTAGTGTGATAAATTTATAAATATTTCAATGAGTGTACTATTTGGCAATGGAATAATGAATTATGTATTTTATTCTTTTTCGATGAGTGGCTTGCTTTCTCTTGTATGTCTCATAATATTTGCGCCGTGTCATACTCAAGTATCAATGTACGTTTTCAGAAAGAATTGAATTCATACCCAAGTATCAATGTCAGTTCTTTTTCGAGAACCGATAGTGATAATGCGGGATTTCGTGTTGAACATTTCGATATATTATATGTTTTTTCCGACATCGTATGCAAAATTTATAGCCATTTTACTTTTTCATAATACTTTTTTGCAAAACATGTCCAAATTTAAGTTTTTTAATTTTCCTAACTAGTAGATGTAGTAATATAACTACATCTTGAAGGATTTTATTTTTTGAAGTTTTTATCATTTTCTTTTGTTTTTTTCAAAACTGAAATGGCGATACACGCGGGCAGGGGGGCTAGAGTTCGAGACACAAATCCCTTGAGTCCCGGTTTGAGACACGAACCGAGACTAAAGGGCATCGCACCCTTTAGTCCCGGTTAGTGTCTCAAACCGGCCCTAAAAGTCTAATCTTTAGTTCCGGTTTGAGATACGAACCGAGACTAAAGGGCATCACACTCTTTAGACCCGGTCCGTGTCTCAAACCGAGACTAAAGGGCTCATTTGAACCGGGACTAATGCCGTTAGCCGCTCGAACCGGGAGTAATGCTCACATAGTCCCGATTCATAATGCAACCGGGACTATTGTGTATATTGAGCTGTGACCAAAGCCCTGTTTTCTACTAGTTGTATTCCCATTTATATCATACCCTTGGAAAGTCATTATATTCGAACATGGTAACTAGGAAGCAAGTGCACGTAATCTTCAACAGCGGCGTCAGGCATGGCACGTGTCTGCAACCAACCGGTGAAAGTTCTGGTTTGTTCACGTGTAATCTAGTCGTCAGACTACTCTGGGTATTTGGAGCGTAGAATACTCTTGTGTACATCCATATATGGAGCCACCAAGGCAGAATTTCATAGAACTGTGCAGTGTGCTTGAGTGAAAGAATGCCCGTCCATACATATTATTTGTTTCGATCCTAGCGTGCCAATTCCACCCAGTCTGACTTATGCCGCGATTCAGGAACACCAATCGGCTTAAGGTCACTAATAAAGTCAATACAAAATTCAATGACCTCCTCATTTTCATGGCCCTTAGAGATGCTTCCTTCTGGCCTAGCACGGTTGTAACATCCCAAATTTTCAATTTGGAATGTTATACATAGATCATTGATGCATATCATATTTTATTGCATCTTCGTTGGGCAATCCTCGAAATCCTAAGCAACACAAGGACCCTCGGAGAGAGTTGGGGATTTTTCGGTTTTCATATTTGATTTTTTATCAAATACTGAGAACGGGGATTTTTTATTTTAATTATTTTTCTCTCCGGAAAAATATTTCATAATAAAAATAAATGAGGGGAGAAAATATGACTTCTCCAAAGCAATTGAACTTTTGGAGGAAAAATGTTAAAATCATTATTTGGATTTTATTTGATTTTATTTGGATTTCATTTGCATTAGAAAAATTGCACGTTTTTTAAATTGCATTTTAGGGCCAAGAAAATGTTCATCTCGTTCTAAATATTTCATTTAGACGGTGAAAATTTGTTTTGGCATTTATAGATTTTTATTTTATTTTATAGGAGTTTTTCTGTCGGCGGAACTATTTAAAAAAAACTCCCCGCGCCCGACCGGGCCTAGGGCCCAACCGAGCAGGCCGGCCCAGCCGAGTCGCCGCCGCCTCCTGCGCGCGCGCGCCGCCTCCGCCGCCACTCGAACCGTAGTCCGAGTTGGACTCCGCCTCCGCCGCCGCCTTGCCCCCTCCTCCAAGCCGAGCCCCCCCTCTCTCTCTTATAAGCCCCCCCCCCCGCCTTCACCACCCACCACCACCGCCGCCACCCGGAGCCGCCCCGAGCCACCACCGCCACCCGGAGTCGCCGCCGCCGCCGCCTCCCATTGCCGCCGAAGCCCCGCTACCCCGCGCCACCCCACGCCCCGCCGGAGCCCCGCCTCGCCGGACCTCTCACCGGAGGTATCCGCCGGATCCGAGACCGCCGGTTTTTTTTAAAAAACCATTCGGTTTATTTTTTTCGAAACCCTAGTTTTCGTTTTTTAAATAGATCAGTTTTTTTCCGGTTTATTTATTTAGCAAGCGTTCGCTCGTTCATTCGTTTTAACGAACGCGTTCTTCATTTAGGTTCAGATAACGAACGTTCGTTCGTTAAGCTGTTCGTCGCTTTTCTTTTTCTCGGATTTATTCCGCGATTTTTCTGATCGCGATTTCTGATCTGATGTTCGATCTAGTATAACATTTCGCTCGTTTATCGGAATCAGGGGATTCAATCGCCTGGAGTTTTGTCTCGAAACCCTCTTTCTGAATAATCAACTTAAACAAGTTTTTGCCCCTGTAAAATTTGACCCTAGTTCAGATTAGTAAACGGATCTTATTTCTTTCACCGTTTGAGTTTCGTTGCTTTGTTTGGTTTGATTCTTTTTGTGAACCGGAATTCTTAAGTTGAACTTTCTGGTCAGCCTCTTTTATTTGAGTTTTGCTTGTGCATCTTTGCTTGTTGCTTATGTATGTTATTGTTTGCTTGCGATAGAATTCCTGGATTGCGAAGCGTGTTATTACGAGTCGCTAGGATTCACGGATCGTCAGCAAGGCAAGTAACACTTTGATCATACTCTTTACATACCCAGTTATTATGCATTAGTTTCAACCCTCAAACATTGCATGATTAGGATGTCATTAACTTGTGGGTTGGGAAGTAGTAGTTGAGGTAGAACCTATTGCCCTGTTACTATCAAACCCTTGGGAGTTACTTCTACGTGTTGCTAATATTGCTATGCTATGCTCGTAGACGTGGTTGGTTTGAGTGAATCCATGACAGATGTGAGATTCTTAATTAATGGTTTATTTAAGGTGGCAACTTTAATACACATCTGGTGGATTGAGGCACCTGGGGAACCCAGTGTTGTCTGTTTTATTATTGGAAATCCCGGGGTACCCGTGTGATCTTCCTATGGACCGCCACCCAGGCTCAAAGGGAACTGGGATTATTCATGCTAGAAACTTCCGTGTGCAGCTGAGGGAGTCCTGGATTAGGGGGTGTCCGGATGGCCGGACTATAGCCTTTGGCCGGACTCCTGGACTATGAAGATACAAGATTGAAGACTTCGTCCCGTGTCCGGATGTGACTTTCCTTGGCGTGGAAGGCAAGCTTGGCGATACGGATATGTAGAACTCCTCCCATTGTAACCGACTCTGTCTAACCCTAACCCTCTCCGGTGTCTATATAAACCGGAGGGTTTTAGTCCGTAGGACGAACAACAATCATACCATAGGCTAGCTTCTAGGGTTTAGCCTCTCTGATCTCGTGGTAGATCTACTATTGTACTACCCATATCATCAATATTAATCAAGTAGGAGTAGGGTTTTACCTCCATCGAGAGGGCCCGAACCTGGGTAAAAACATCGTGTCCCTTGTCTCCTGTTACCATCCGCCTAGACGCACAGTTCGGGACCCCCTACCCGAGATCTGCCAGTTTTGACACCGACATTCGTGCTTTCATTGAGAGTTCCTCTGTGTCGTCATCTGTAGGCCCGATGGCTCCTTCGATCATCAACAGCGATGAGGTCCAGAGTGAGACCTTTCTCCCCGGACAGATCTTCGTATTCGGCGGCTTTGCACTGTGGGCCAATTCGCTTGGCCATATGGAGCAGATCGAAAGCTACGCCCCTGGCCATCAGGTCAGATTTGGAGGTTTGAACTACACGTCTGACGTCCGCGGAGACTTGATCTTCGACGGGTTCGAACCACAGCCGAGCGCGCCGCACTGTTACGATGGGCACGATCTAGCTCTGCTGTCGAACAGTGCCCTGGAGGCCGCACCCGTGTCCGCTCCGACCCCTAGCTCGGAGCCGACTGCGCCAATCGAGGACGGGTGGTTGGACACCGCCTCAGGGGCTGCAATCTCTACGGCGATTGAACCGAACACTAGCTTTGTCCTCTGCGAAGCCCGTGACTCCAAGGTGCCAGACTCCTCCCCGGACTCCGAACCTTCCGCGCCCCTGCCAATCGAATCCGATTGGGCGCCGATCATGGAGTTCACCGCCGCGGACATCTTTCAGCACTTGCCCTTCGGCGACATTCTAAATTCACTAAAGTCTCTCTCTTTATCAGGAGAGCGCTGGCCGGACTATGGTCAGCAAGGTTGGGATGCGGACGACGAAGAAATTCAAAGCCCACCCACCACCCACTTCGTAGCCACTGTCGATGATTTAACCGACATGCTTGACTTTGACTCCGAAGACATCGACGGTATCGACGCCGATGCAGGAGACGACCAAGAACGAGCGCCTATAGGGCACTGGAAGGCCACCTCGTCATATGACATATACATGGTGGACACCCCAAAAGAAGGGAATGGCGATGGAACAACGGAGGATGACCCCTCCAAGAAGCAGCCTAAGCGCCGGCGTCAACCGCGCCGCTCTAAATCCCGCCAAAATAAAAACGGTGATTCCCGCACGGGAGATAATAATACCCCGGATAGTGCCGAAGACAACCCCCTCCAGCATGTTTTAGCACAGGAGGATGGAGAAGCCAGCCCTCATGAGACAGCGGCAGACAGAGAGGTAGACGACGATAATTACATGCCTCCCCCCGAAGATGAGGCAAGCCTCGATGATGACAAATTTGTCGTGCCTGAGGATCCTGTCGAACAAGAGCGTTTCAAACGCAGGCTTATGGCCACGGCAAGCAGCCTCAAGAAAAAACAGCAACAACTTAGAGCTAACCAAGACTTGCTAGCCGACAGATGGACTGAAGTCCTTGTGGCCGAAGAGTATGAACTCGAACGCCCCTCCAAGAGCTACCCAAAGTGCAGGCTGCTACCCCGATTAGAGGAGGAAGCACCCAAACCTACATCACCAACGCATGATGCGGCCGACCGACCACCTCGTGGCCACGACAGAGAGGCCTCTCGGCCCTCCACTCAAGCTGCACCCCAGCGTCGCTCAAAAAGTACCAAGGCATGGGGAAATGTGCTAGACCTGTGAGATATACTGGAGGACAAGGCAAGGCAAACAAGATCAATCTACGGATCGCGTGGGCGCCCCACGACACGTGACGATAACCGTCACACCGGATATGGCAAATCCTGCCGGGCCGAACACAGTAGACAAAGCTCGTTCGAGCTACGTCGTGATATAGCCCAATACAGAGGCGCCGCACACCCACTATGCTTCACAGATGAAGTAATGGATCATCAAATCCCCAAGGGTTTCAAACCCGTAAACATCGAATCATACGATGGAACAACAGATCCCGCGGTATGGATCGAGAACTATCTCCTTCATATCCACATGGCCCGCGGTGATGATCTACACGCCATCAAATACCTCCCACTCAAGCTTAAAGGACCAGCTCGGCATTGGCTTAATAGCTTGCTAGCAGAATCAATTGGTTGCTGGGAGGACCTGGAAGCCGCATTCCTTGACAATTTCCAGGGCACTTATGTGCGACCACCAGACGCCGATGACCTAAGCCACATAATCCAGCAGCCAGAGGAATCGGCCAGACAATTCTGGACACGGTTCCTAACCAAGAAAAATCAAATAGTCGACTGTCCAGACGCAGAGGCCCTCGCAGCCTTCAAGCATAACATCCGCAGCGAGTGGCTCGCCCGACACCTAGGACAGGAAAAGCCGAAATCCATGGCAGCCCTCACAACACTCATGACCCGCTTTTGCGCGGGAGAAGACAGATGGCTAGCTCGTAGCAATAACATGACCAAGAGCCCTGGTAATTCGGATACCAAGGACAGCAATGGCAGGTCGCATCGCAACAAGCACAAACGCCGCATTAACGGCGACAATGCTGAAGATACGGCAGTTAATGCCGGATTCAGAGGCTCTAAACCCGGTCAGCGGAAAAAGCCATTTAAAAGAAATACTCCGGGCCCGTCTAGTTTGGACCGAATACTCGATCGCTCGTGCCAGATACACGGCACCCCAAAAAACCAGCCAATCACACCAACAGGGATTGTTGGGTGTTTAAGCAGGCAGGCAAGTTAAGTGCCGAAAACAGAGAGAAGGGGCTGCATAGCGATGACGAGGAGGAGCCCCGGCCGCCGAACAATAGGGGACAGAAGGGCTTCCCCCCACAAGTGCGGACGGTGAACATGATATACGCAACCCACGTACCCAAAAGGGAGCGGAAGCATGCACTCAGGGACGTATATGCGTTGGAGCCAGTCGCCCCAAAGTTCAACCCGTGGTCCTCCTGCCCGATCACTTTTGATCGAAGGGACCACCCCACTAGCATCCGCCATGGCGGATTCGCCGCATTGGTTCTAGACCCAATCATTGACGGATTTCACCTCACTCGAGTCCTTATGGACGGCGGCAGCAGCCTGAACCTGCTTTATCAGGATACAGTGCGAAAAATGGGCATAGATCCCTCTAGGATTAACCCACAAAGACGACCTTTAAAGGCGTCATACCAGGTGTAGAGGCCAACTGTACAGGCTCAATTACACTTGAGGTGGTCTTCGGATCCCTGGATAATTTCCGAAGCGAGGAGTTAATCTTCGACATAGTTCCGTTCTGTAGTGGCTATCACGCACTGCTCGGACGAACCGCATTTGCAAAGTTCAATGCGGTGCCGCACTACGCATACCTCAAGATCAAGATGCCAGGCCCTCGAGGAGTCATTACGGTCAATGGAAACACCGAACGCTCTCTCCGAATTGAGGAGCATACGGCGACCCTCGCGGCGGAAGTACAAAGTAGCCTCTCAAGGCAATTCTCCAGTCCGGCTATTAAACGTCCGGACACTGTCAAGCGCGCCTAGAGTAACCTACAACAAGACCGCCTCGCACGTTCCGAGCAAGCATAGCAATGTGGCCCCAACCCCAGCCCTCGCGAAATTGCGGAACCAGTACTACGCGTACATAACTACGCTCTGGAAATACCATGGGCATAGGGGGAGGGGCACGACAACGGCACGCCCAAATGCGGCTCAACCGCACTAGGGGCTCCCGATTTTGTCATTCTTTTTTTCTTACTTTTAGGACTCCACTCTCCGGAAGGCCTGTCCGGCAGTACAATCGCCGAACACACGATGCAACAGCCAGGGAGGCAGAAAGCTACGTCGAGTGTCCAGGTGGTCTCTGATAACGAGCAGTATACTTGTTTCACATATCATCCCGGAGCTCGCCCCTGGAGGGGGACATGATAAATAGTCCCATCTCTTGCTTATCGCACTATTTGTATCGTTCTGCTTTTACCGCAGCCTTTTTGAATAAACAATACATAGCTCTTGTCTATTATTGCATTCTTTTTTATGTAAATATGTTCAGTTATGACATTATGCAACCGTACACTTTGGTACGGCCAATACACCAGGGGCTTAAGTACCCCAAAATACGGTGTGACAAGTCCGAACACTTTCACAAGTGCGGCACCCCGAACTTATAGCATTATATGCATCGGCTCCGAATCATGTATTGGGTCAATAGTTGGGTTTGCCCGGCTCCCATGTTTTGGTACCTTACGTTCCGTATATCGGCTAAGGTAGCGCTGGGAGAACCACTGCGATTGTGCCCCGGTTGAGCTGGGCTAAGCACCTCAGTGGAGAAAGCTAAAACTGACTGTCATGATAGGGCAAGAGCTGGTCGCTGTTCGAGAGGTTTTCGAGTCCCTAAAGACTTATGCCGCTTAGAGCGAGGAGTCGGCTTTGTCTGGCCTAGGCGTGGATAGCACCCCGAATTCGGTATTCTGAATACTAGGGGCTTCGTCGAAATTTAAAATTATAGAATTATATGGCTAGGTGAGAGTGTTCAAGCATTATAGTCCGATTGCCTTGTTCGTTGTGTTGAGCACCTCCCTCGAAGGACCCAAGAATGGGAAAAGGAGCACTCAAGTTTATCCCGAACACCCCAGCACTTGTGGCATGGGGGCAGAAGCCGACGACTCGCCATCTCTCAAATTTAATAAATGGCCGCACAGAAGGTAATATTTTAAATTCAAAAGCGTTTCTTAGCGCATATGAACAAGTTTTCAGCATACAGGATCACAAATGTGAGTTTACTCAAAAATTACATCTTTGGAGCATTCACCCGCTATAAGGCGGGCACCCTTCAGGACGCCATCATAATACATTTCATGCTTGCGATGCTCCTTGCCCGGCGGTGGTCCGTCTGTCACAAGCTTCTCAGCGTCCATCTTGCCCCAGTGCACTTTAGCACGGGCAAGGGCCCTACGGGCACCTTCGATGCATACAGAGCGCTTGATGACTTCAAGCCATGGACAGGCATCCACCAGCTGCCTCACCAGCCTGAAGTAGCTCCCAGGCATGACCTCCCCAGGCCACAGCCGGACTATGAGACCCTTCATGGCCTGTTCGGCCACCTTATGGAGCTCGACCAGCTGCTTTAGCTGGTCGCTCAAGGCCACCAGGTGTCCGGCCTCAGCATACTGAGACCAGAACACCTTCTTCGTCGAGCTCCCCTCCTCGGCTCGGTAGAATGCGGCAGCGTCGGACACACTGCGGGGAAGATCTGCGAATGCTCCTGGAGAGCTCCGGACTCAGGTAAGTAACAAGTAATTCACTTTTACGTGCTTGCTTTGCATAAAGAATGCCTTACCTGCCGCTATCTTCTTCATCGCCTTAATTTCCTGGAGGGCTTTTGGGCTTCGGCCTTGGCAGATTTGGCGCTCTCAAGGGCCGAGGCGAGCTCAGACTCTCGAGTCTTTGAGTCAAGCTCCAAACTCTCGTGTTTTTCCACGAGAGCTTGCAGCTCTTGCTGCACCTCCGCCACCCGCGCCTCCTGCTTTTCTCGCTTGTTGCGCTCCACGGCCACATTGCCTTCGGCCTTGGACAACGCTTCCTTCAGGGTCGCCACCTCGGTTGTGGCCCCTGTAATACCCACGTTGGTCCTGTCATTTTTTGCAACCACATCTTTTTATATACTTACATAAGGTATTACATACCTTCCTTGTCCTCGAGCTGCTTCTTGGCAAGGCCGAGCTCGTTCTCGGACCGCTCGAGGCTCTGCTTCAATGCATCGACCTCCGCAGTCAGTGCGGCAGAGGTCAGCAGTGCAGCCTGCATTCCCATATTGACATACTTATGTTAGACTCCTGCGTATATCTTTTAGATCCTCAGTTCGGCTTTTCTTTCCGAACACCAAACTGAGCATGAGGGGCTACTGTCTATGCGGTAATATTTTTACATATCTTAAATACATACCTCAAAGCCTGTTAGAAGGCTAGCACAGGCTTCAGTCAGCCCACTCTTGGCGGACTGAACCTTTTGGATCACCACACTCATAATAGCGCGGTGCTCCTCGTCGATGAAGGCACCGTTAAGCACCTCCAGCAGATTATCCGGTGCCTCCGGTTGGACGGAGGTCACTGGCGTCGTAGGCTTGCCCTTCTTACTAGGGGGGCGCCTGCCGGACTCCGGAACCACTGAAGGTTCCGGTGCGGTGTCCGGCCTAGGGCCGGACTTAGAGCCCTTGGGGGTTTTGTCCCCTTTGCGCCTGGAGTCCGGGAGGTCGCCTTGCGGCGCCTCCAGGACCACCTCCTCCTAGCTTGGACCCTTTTGGGACTCCGCCATGGCATCATCCGCAGCACGAGGAGAGGAGGCAGCCGGAAGTGAAGTGCTATTCACATCCGACGTGCTTAAGGAGCCACTCGATGACACGCCGACCTGGGCTCGGGGTGGACTGCATGATTATATTCTGCGTCAGAAGATACTGTGCAATAAAGGAATGCCATGAGTTATTTTGGTGTCCGGACACTTACGATTTTTCCAGGGGCTTGGCCCTGGATGGCCACTCCTCTTCGCCGTCGTCGGCATTGGTGGAGTAGTCCGGAGGAAGGGTCCTTCCCTTCTTGGACCCTCCCCCCCCCCCAGTTGGGGCGGCCTTCCTTTTCTTCCCTCCCCCCGCTGGGGGAGAGACCTCTCTTTCCTCCTCCTCATTTTTGTGGGAGGAGTTCGCCTCGGAGTCATCGGACGATGAGTCCGACACCACCAGGCGCCGGGAACTCTTTCGAGTTCCCGTGGCTTTCTTCTTGGCCTTCTTCTCCGGCATCACGTGAGGTGCCGGAACCAGCAGCTTCGCCAAGTGGGCATCTGCTGGGCCTTCGGGCAAAGGAGCCGGACAGTCGATCTGTCCGGTCTTTTTCTACCATTCCTGTCAAAGGAACGGGAGCTTAGATCCCACATAGAGTCAAACTATGAAAAACAGGTATCCCGTAAAGGGTAAAATAAGCTTACTATGCTAGCTTGACGCTTCGCGCGGAATCTGCGATCCTCGGTAATGGGAGGGGGAACCTCGGCGCCCTTGAATAGCACCTTCCAGGCATCCTCGTGCGTTGTGTCAAAGAGCCTGGTCAGAGTTTGGTGCTGGGCCGGGTCGAACTCCCACAAGTTAAAAGCCCGTCGTTGACACGGGAGGATCCGGCGGATGAGCATGACCTGGACTACATTGACGAGTTTAACCTTTTTGTCCACTAGGTTTTGGACGCAGGTTTGGAGTCCGGTCCGCTCTTCCGAATTACACCACGACAGGACCTTCTCTTTCCAGGAGGTGAGCCGTGTGGGGATGCCAGATCGGAATTGGGGGCCGCTGCCTATTCAGGGTCACGCGGCTCGGTGATATAGAACCACCCCGATTGCCACCCCTTTATGGTCTCCATGAAGGAGCCCTCGAGCCATATAACGTTGGGCATCTTACCCACCATGGCACCTCCGCACTCCGCTTGCTGGCCGCCCACTACCTTCGGCTTGACATTGAAGGTCTTCAGCCATAAGCCGAAGTGGGGCTTGATGCGGAGGAAGGCCTCGCACACGACGATAAACGCCGAGATGTTGAAGATGAAGTTCAGGGCCAAATCGTGGAAATCCAGGCCGTAGTAGAACATGAGCCCCCGGACAAATGGGTGAAGTGGGAAACCTAGTCCGCAGAAGAAATGGGTGAGGAACACCACCCTCTCATGGGGCCTGGGGGTGGGGATGAGCTGCCCCTCTTCCGGGAGCCGGTGAGCGATGTCGTTAGACAAGTATCCAGCCTCCCTCAGCTTTTTGATGTGTCCCTTCGTGATGGAGGAGACCATCCACTTGCCTCCCGCTCCGGACATGGCTGGAGAAGGTTGAGGTGGGATGTGCGGACTTGGGCGCTGGAGCTCGAGTGCGCAAAAACGGATAAGCAAAGGAGGAAGAAGGCGTTGATGAAAAAGGTGGATCCTTATCCCCTTATATGGGCGAACGAAACTGCACGTCCCCACTCGCCTGGTAAAACTCGCTTTTCTCCCAAGCGCCGTGATTAATGGCACGGTTGGGTTACCCACGCCCGTATTGATGAGAATCCCGGAATAAGGGGACACGATCTCTGCTTCGACAAGACGTGCCAAGGAAACCTGCTCGCTAAACGCACTAAGGTGGGACAGTAAAACGATTCAAATAAAGGCTTGGCCATGGTGTGATGTCACGCTGTGGAATACGTCAGCACATTAGATTTGTGTAAATATTATTCTCTCTACGGTGGTATGTGGAACTTATCTTGTAGAGCCGGACACTATCCTTGTGTTCAAAATCTTCTATGAAGTATTCGGAGGAGGAACCCGCCTTGCAATGCCGAAGACAATTTACGCGCCGGACTCGTCGTCATTGAAGCCTGGTTCAGGGGCTACTGAGGGAGTCCTGGATTAGGGGGTGTCTGGATGGCCGGACTATAGCCTTTGGCCGGACTCCTGGACTATGAAGATACAAGATTGAAGACTTCATCTCGTGTCCGGATGGGACTTTCCTTGGCGTGGAAGGCAAGCTTGGCGATACGGATATGTAGATCTCCTCCCATTGTAACCGACTCTGTGTAACCCTAACCCTCTGCGGTGTCTATATAAACCGGAGGGTTTTAGTCCGTAGGACGAACAACAATCATACCATAGGCTAGCTTCTAGGGTTTAGCCTCTCTGATCTCGTGGTAGATCTACTCTTGTACTACCCATATCATCAATATTAATCAAGCAGGAGTAGGGTTTTACCTCCATCTAGAGGGCCCGAACCTGGGTAAAAACATCGTGTCCCTTGTCTCCTATTACCATCCGCCTAGACGCATAGTTCGGGACCCCCTACCCGAGATCCGCCGGTTTTGACACCGACAGCAGCCACAAGCTGTTATGGGCTCTAGCATAGTTGAGTAAGTTACGTGAAGCTCTTGAAGAGGTAGATCAGCAGGTAGTGGGTTTTGTAGGTTTTGGTATGGTCTACCCGGAGTAGAGAGTTAATGTTTCTGAAAGACTATGTCTCGGTCATCCGTTTCTCAAACACCATGTAGTGCGAGAAATCAACGGAGGCGGTCGAGTCTTGTGGGGAAAATTGTGCAAACCTCTGCAGAGTGTACAATCTAATCATGGTTAGCCGTGCCCGGTTATGGACAATTCTGAGTATCTAGTACTTGAGTATTCACATGTATCTCAACACTCTTAATTAATATTGTTGGGTTGTTAACTACTTTAATTGGGATTGAGTTGGGGTTATACCTTCTCAATGATGTTTCAACCACCATGATAGTTAAATAAAAATTTATTCCTTTGTTGTAGGGAAAAATTGGCTTTTCGCAAAACTATAACCATAGAGCTTTCCACCAGCCAAATATGCATGTAGTAATAGTATTATTCTGTTCTTGCTCTACTGTGTTATATTGCCAGCATATTCCATGTGCTGGCCCATTCTCGGCCTGCAACGTATTATGTTGCAGACTTTTCAGACGGGGAGTAAGGTTCGATAGGTCGTTGCCGTGCAGCTCAGCTATGCTGTTGGAGTTGATGGACTCACTTTATCTTCCAAGCCTTCCGCTGTTATCGCATTAGATGGCCTTAAGCCATATTATTGTAATAAGTTCTCTTTTGAGACATTCGATGTAATAAGTGTGTGATTGCTACTCTGTTATAAATCCTTCGAGTATTGTGTGTCAGCATTACTGATCCAGGGATGACACTGAAACACAGAGACTTGACCATCTGAGATCGGGTCGCTACAAGATGGTATCAGAGCACACCTTGAGTGTAGGACACGACCACTAAGATAAACCATAGGTCACTCTTCTCTACTCATTTCTGACTCCTCTCCATTTTTCCACTCTTTAGGATGACGGGGATGAAGAACAAGTTTGCACAAACGGATGAAGACACACCTTTTGGACGCCACTTGAAGGAAGTCACTAGGTACTTGAACATTGGAATACCAAGCTTCACCGGAACGTACAACACCACCTTACCAGAAGAGGAGCGTTGGATGATTCAAATACAAGTTCTAGGAAGGACGTTCTCGCCGACTTCTAAGCCCATAGAGTTTTCTTTTGAAGCACCCACCTGGAGTCTAGGCAAGAGTACGGCAGCTCACATTACCATGGGACGTATTGGAGAAGTCTACAACAAGGAGCTTAAAGACACCATCTATCAAATATGTGGGCGCCGAGACGAGCAATGGGAAGTAATCAGCACCAAGAAGGATAGATCCATTGCAGCTTTCATCTAGGAGCTAAACCAGCACATTCGACGTCAGGAGAACCAGATGTGCGCAGACATGATGGAGTTGAAGAAGGCGAAGACCAGGATCATTGAGCTGGAGGAAGAACTCAAGCTAACACGCGATGGATATGAGAAGGAAATCAAGCCACTACTGGAGAAGAACGAGGACCTAGTCAAGAAGATCGGAGTATTCATGGGAGGACCAGCACTGGAAGAATAGGAGGAAGATCCCACTTGCCCGGACAACTACATCATCATCGACGACACCGATTCTGAACCAAGTGATGATGACTACGAAGATGAAGCTGGAGCAGACATCATGGAGTCTTCCACCAATCAAAATTTCTAGATGACCACCATATATTAGTAGTATTTCCCCCATGTATCTAATAGTAGTTGAGCACTTTTGTGATAGTCCTAGATCGTTTGTATGCCCTTGCTTGATTGATTGAGTGAAATGATTGTGTTTGCCTCATATGCATATGGGTAGTGTTTTCTCATTAGACCATTTTCTCTATTCTAATCTCTTCCATCTAAACCCTCAGATGCCTCCGAGACGTGACACCGGTTTTGTTTTCCCACCGGAGCTCACCGAGTTGATCCAACAGCAAAATTCCTTGATGCTAGTTCAGAACCAGGGCAACAACAACAACAATAACCCGCCGCCAGTGGACAATTTAGCCCGTTTCCTGAGGTTACAACCGCCGGTGTTTTCCAGTAGCACCGAGCCAATAGTTGCTGATGATTGGCTACGCCGAATTGGAAGGGAGTTAACTACCGCTGGATGCACGGATGCTGAGAAGGTGCGCTTTGCCGCATGGTGGGAGAATTACACGGCTACTTTTCCTATAGCCAACGTCACTTGGGACCAGTTTCAGCAAGCTTTTCGCATGGCCCATGTCTCAACTGGAGCCATGCAGATGAAAAAGCGCGAGTTCCGCAACTTACGCCAAGGGAACCGTACTGTGGCTCAGTACGTAGATGATTTTAGCAAGTTATCACGCTATGCCCCTGATGATGTGGCCACAGATGCCGCGAAGCAGGAGAAGTTTATGGAAGGGCTGAACGATGAGATGAGCATGCAGTTGATGGTGGCAACTTTCAACAACTACCAGGAGTTAGTAGACAAGGCCCTTATGATTGAAGGGAAGCAGCAGCAGATTGAGAGCCGTAAGAGGAAGTATGGACAAGGGAAGTATAACTCAGGAGCTCAACAGAAGCTCGCTTAACCCCGAATTTGGGAGGATTTGTTCATAATCATGGAGGTCACAACCACACTGGAGGAGGATCGCATAATCACAATGGTGCTAAGAATGGAAATGGGAACAGAGTTAATAACAATCAGAACCGCTCCAACCCAGCTACACCCGCCAAAAGGGACCTAAGTCAAGTTACTTGCTTTAAGTGCGGGAAAACAGGGCACTATGCCAATGATTGCCCTGAAGGAAGGAATGGAAACGGTAATGGGAGCGCTGGGAAGAAGCCTAATCCATTCAACAAAGGACAAGCGAACCATGTTAACGTGGAGGAAGTTGAAGAGCAGCCGGACACGGTAATAGGTAAGTTTTTGGTTAAGTCATTTACCGCTCTTGTTCTTTTCGATACTGGTGCATCACATTCATACATATCAAGGGGATTTGTTGATAAGTTTAAGATAGCAACCCAAACCCTTAGGACCCCTCTTTTAGTGAGCTCGCCTGGAGCAGAGTACATGGCTAGCCGATGGTGCAACCAGATACCCCTAACCATTGGCACGCATGTTTTTCCGTCTGACCTAATTATCTTGGAGTCGCAAGGATTGGATGTGATATTAGGTATGGACTGGATGTCAAAGTATGGAGGAAGTATTGACTGTGCTAGCAAGTCAATTTACCTCATCACCCCAGAGGGAAAGAGGATTAAGTATGTATCTAGGCATGTGCCTAGGAGGAGCCAAGTGAATGCCCTCATGGGAGTTGTACAGGAGGAAGTGCCTGTAGTAAAGGATTTTCCAGATGTTTTCCCATAGGAGCTACCAGGCATGCCACCGGATCGAGACATCGAGTTCCTGATAGAGCTATTGCCAGGTACAGGGCCAATATCCAAGAGACCCTATTGGATTCCCGCGAATGATCTCGAGGAAATTAAGAAACAGATCAAGGAGTTATTGGAGAAAGGATACATTCAAAGGAGTTCATCACCTTGGGGAGCACCAGTGCTTTTGGTGGAGAAGAAGGATAAATCCCTGAGGATGGTTGTTGATTACCGAGCCTTGAATGAAGTAACGATAAAGAACAAGTATCCATTACCGATGATGAATGATCTGTTTGATCAGTTGCAAGGAGCTAAGGTGTTTTCGAAGATTGATCTACGGTCGGGATACCATCAGTTGAAGATTCGACAGAAGGATATACCAAAGACAGCGTTTACCACGCGGTATGGATTATACGAGTATACGGTCATGTCGTTTGGACTGACTAACGCCCCTGCCTATTTCATGAGTATGATGAACAAAGTGTTCATGGAGTATTTGGACAAGTTTGTTGTGGTGTTCGTTGATGATATTATGGTATACTCGAAGAACGAAGAGGAGCACAAGGAGCACTTGCGTTTGGTTCTCGAGAACTCAGGGAATACCAGTTATACGTCAAATTCAGCAAGTGTGAGTTTTGGTTAAAGGAAGTTGGATTTCTTAGACATGTTATATCAGGAGAAGGTATAGCAGTGGACCCCAGCAAGGTTCAGTCAGTCACTGAATGGTTGGCACTCACTTCAGTTGGCGAGATCCGCAGTTTCCTAGGACTCGCAGGGTATTATCGGAGATTCATTGAGAATTTTTCCAAGATTGCTAAGCCAATGACTGAATTGCTGAAGAAGGATACTAAGTTTAAATGGACAAAAGATTGCGAGGCAAGTTTTCAGGAGTTGAAGAAACGGTTGACTACAGCCCCAGTGCTAACACTGCCAGATATACATAAGGAGTTTCAAGTTTATTGTGATGCCTCACGCTTGGGACTTGGATGTGCGCTTATGCAGGATGGGAAGGTTGTTTCGTATGCCTCACGACAACTGAAGCCCCATGAGTTGAACTATGCCACGCATGATTCGGAGTTAGCAGCGGTAGTACATGCATTAAAGACCTGGAGGCATTATCTTATTGTAAATCGTTGTGATGTGTACACAGATCATAAGAGTTTGAAGTACATTTTCACACAGAAGGAGTCGAAACTTAGACAGAGGAGATGGTTGGCGCTTACAAAGGATTATGACATGAAGCTGCACTATCATCCAGGAAAGGCCAATGTCATAGCAGACGCTTTGAGCCGGAAGAGTTACGCTAATATCCTTGAAAGTAAGGGATTGCCGAAGGAGTTAGCTGAAGATATCATGGAACTTTGATTGGAGATTGTTCCAAGAGGTTTCATTGCAACAATGGAAGTATAGTCTACATTGTTGGACAAGATTCGAGAAGCTTAGAAGGAAGACAAAGAGATTGCTGAGATAAAGGAGAAGATGAGCAAAGGAAAGGACAAAGGTTTTCGCGAGGATGAGCACGATACCTTATGGTTTGAGGACCGAGTTTATGTGCCTAATAACCTAGAGATCAGGAAGTTAATACTCCAGGAGGCCCATGACTCACCATACTCGATACACCCCGGATACACCAAGATGTATTTGGATTTGAAAGAATGTTTCTGGTGGACTGGTATGAAGAAGGATATTGCCGAGTATGTAGCCGTATGTGATGTATGTCAAAGAGTGAAGGCAGAGCATCAGAAGCCAGCAGGACTGTAACAGCCTATGCCGATACCCGAATGGAAGTGGGATAAACTTGGCATGGACTTTATCACCGGATTGCCCAAAACCAAAGCAGGATATGACTCAATATGAGTAGTAGTGGATCGCTTGACCAAAGTGGCTCACTTCATCCCAGTGAAAACAACCTATACAAGTGCAAAGTTGGCCAAGATATATATGTCCAGGATCATATGTTTGCATGGAGTTCCGAGGACCATCTTATCAGATAGAGGAACACAGTTTACTTCAAAGTTTTGGCATCAGCTACACCAGACCTTGGGTACGAGATTGGAGTTCAGTACAGCATTCCACCCGCAGACAAATGGACAGACAGAGAGAGTCAACCAGATTTTGGAGGACATGTTGAGAGCCTGTGCGCTAGATTATGGATCTAGTTGGGATGACAATTTACCTTACGCAGAGTTCTCATACAACAATAGCTACCAGGCCAGTTTGAAGATGGCACCATTCGAAGCTCTGTATGGACGCAGATGTAGAACACCTATGATGTGGGATGAGGTAGGAGACCGTCAGTTGTTTGGACCAGATTTTATCAAAGAGTCGGAGGAGAAGGTTAAACTGATCCGTGACAGATTGAAGATTGCTCAGTCCAGGCAGAAAAGTTATGCAGACTCAAAACACAAGGAGGTAACCTACGAAATTGGAGATAGAGCATATCTGCGAGTATCACCCTTGCGAGGAGTGAAATGTTTTGGAGTGAAGGGAAAATTAGCTCCGAGATTTGTAGGACCGTATCGTGTTTTGGAACGGATGGGAGAAGTTGCCTACAAGTTGGAGTTACCTGAAGGATTGTCAGGAGTTCACGATGTGTTTCACGTCTCACAGTTGAAGAAGTGTCATGCTGAGATGGCCGATATACCGTTAAGAGATACACTGCCCTTGGATGCAATACAGTTGGACAGTAATTTGACTTATGAAGAGAAGCCAGCGAAGATTCTTGACTTTGACAGCCGAGTCACTTGCAGCAAGGTTATTAAGTTTTGCAAAGTTCAGTGGAGCCACCATACCGAGGAGGAAGCCACCTAGGAACGAGAGGATGATATTCACAAGGACCACCCGCACCTATTTTCTAGCCAACCCGAATCTCGAGGACAAGATTCATCTTAAGGGGGGTAGGTTTGTAACATCTCAAATTTTTAATTTGGAATGTTATACATAGATCACTCATGCATATCATATTTTATTGCATCTTCGTTCTACAATCCTCGAAATCCTAAGCAACTCAAGGACCCTCGGAGAAGAGTTGCGGATTTTTCGGTTTTCATTTTTGATTTTTTATCAAATACTCAGAACGAGGATTTTTTATTTTAATTATTTTTCTCTCCGGAAAATATTTCATAATAAAAATAAATGAGGGGAGATAATATGACTTCTCCAAAGCAATTGAAATATTGGAGGGAAAATGTTAAATCATTATTTGGATTTTATTTGATTTTATTTGGATTTCATTTGCATTAGAAAAATTGCACGTTTTTTTTAAATTGCATTTTAGGGCCAAGAAAATGTTCATCTCGTTCTAAATATTTCATTTAGACGATCAAAATTTGTTTTGGCATTTTTAGATTTTTATTTTATTTTATAGGAGTTTTTTTGTCGGCGGAACTATTTAAAAAAACTCACCGCGCCCGACCGGGCCTAGGGCCCCGCCGAGCCGCCGCCGCCTCCTGCGTGCGCGCGCCGCCACCGCCACTCGTACCGGAGCCTGAGTTGGACTCCGCCTCCGCCGCCGCCTTGCCCCCTCATCCAAGCTGAGCCCCCCCCCCCCCGCCGTCACCACCCACCACCACCGCCGCCACCCGGAGCCGCCCCGAGCCACCGCCGCCACCCGGAGTCGCCGCCGCCGCCGCCTTCTGCCGCCGCCGCCTCCTGTTGCCGCTGAAGCCCCACCACACCGCGCCACCCCAGGCCCCGCCAGAGCCCCGCCACGCCGGAACTCTCGCCGGAGGTATCCGCCGGATCCGAGACCGCCGGTTTTTTATAAAAAAAACCTTTCGGTTTATTTTTATTTATTTTTTGAAACCCTAGTTTTCGTTTTTCTAAATAGATCGGTTTTTCCGGTTTATTTATTTAGCGAGCGTTCGCTCGTCCGTTCATTTTAACGAACGCGTTCTTCGTTTAGGTTCAGATAACGAACATTCGTTCGCTAAGCTGTTCGTCGCTTTTCTTTTTATTGGATTTATTCCGCAATTTTTCTGATTGCGATTTCTGATCCGATGTTCGATCTAGTATAACTTTTCGCTCGTTTATCGGAATCAGGCGATTCAAGCGCCTGGAGTTTCGTCTCGAAACCCTCTTTCCGAATAATCAACTCAAACAAGTTTTTGCCCCTATAAAATTTGACCCTAGTTCAGATTAGTAAACGGATCTTGTTTCTTTCGCCGTTTGAGTTTCGTTGCTTCGTTTGGTTTGATTCTTTTTGCGAACCGGAGTTCTTAAGTTGAACTTTCTGGTCAGCCTCTTTTATTTGAGTTTTCCTTGTGCATCTTTGCTTGTTGCTTATGTATGTTATTGTTTGCTTGCGATAGAATTCCCGGAGTGTGAAGCGTGTTACTACGAGTCGCTAGGATTCACGGATCGTCAGCAAGGCAAGTAACACTTTGATCATACTCTTTTCATACCCAGTTTTTATGCATTAGTTTCAACCCTCAAACATTGCATGATTATGATGTCATTAACTTGTGGGTTGGGAAGTAGTAGTTGAGGTAGAACCTATCAAACCCTTGGGAGTTACTTCTACATGTTGCTAATATTGCTATGCTATGCTCGTAGACGTGGTTGGGTTTGAGTGAATCCATGATAGATGTGAGATTGTTAATTAATGGTTTATTTAAGGTGACAACTTTAATACACATCTGGGTGGATTGAGGCACCAGGGGAAACCAGTGTTGTCTGTTTTATTTTTGGAAATCCCGGGGTACCCGTGTGATCTTCCTATGGACTGCCACCCAGGCTCAAAGGGAACTGGGATTATTCATGCTAGAAACTTCCGTGTGCAGCCACAAGCTATTATGGGCTCTAGCATAGTTGAGTAAGTTACGTGAAGCTCTTGAAGAGGTAGATCAGCAGGTAGTGGGTTTTGTAGGTTTTGGTATGGTCTACCCGGAATAGAGAGTTAATGTTTCTGAAAGACTATGTCTCGGTCATCCGTTTCTCAAACACCATGTAGTGCGAGAAATCAACGGAGGCGATCGAGTCTTGTGGGGAAAAGTGTGCAAACCTCTGCAGAGTGTACAATCTAATCATGGTTAGCCGTGTCCCCGGTTATGGACAATTTTGAGTATCTAGTACTCGAGTATTCACATGTATCTCAACACTCTTAATTAATATTGTTGGGTTGTTAACTACTTTAATTGGGATTGAGTTGGGGTTATACCTTCTCAATGATGTTTCAACCACCATGATAGTTAAATAAAAATGTATTCCTTTGTTGTAGGGAAAAATTGGCTTTTCGCAAAACTATAACCATAGAGCTTTTCACCAGCCAAATATGCATGTAGTAATAGTATTATTCTGTTCTTGCTCTACTGTGTTATATTGCCAGCATATTTCATGTGCTGACCTCTCGGGCTGCAACGTATTATGTTGCAGACTTTTCAGATGAGGAGTAAGGTTCGATAGGTCATTGCCGTGCAGCTCAGCTATGCTGTTGGAGTTGATGGACTCACTTTATCTTCCAAGCCTTCCACTATTATCGCATTAGATGGCCTTAAGCCATATTATTGTAATAAGTTCTCTTTTGAGACATTCGATGTAATAAATGTGTGATTGCTACTCTGTTATAAATCCTTCGAGTACTGTGTGTGTCAGCTTTACTGATCCAGGGATGACACTGAAACACAGAGACTTGACCATCTAAGGTCGGGTCGCTACAACGGTTATGAACATATTTCTTTAAGACTCCCATGAACCTCTCAAAGGGGAACATATTGTGTAGAAATACAGGACCCAGAACGTTAATCTCTTCACATAGGTGAACTAGGACATGCGTCATGATGTTGAAGAAGGATGGTGAGAACACCAACTTCAAACTGACAAGACATTGCACCAAATCATTCTCTAACCTTGGTATGATTTCTAGATCAACAATTGAGAGTCCACGTACACATCCATCATGGATGTGTCATGCATGAATTATTTGTATTCGGGTGGCTCCCTCCCTCCCTATCACCCTCCCTCCCTTAATTGATTAATTAACCACCGCATCACCACTGCCTTCTGGATTGATCGATCATAATTAGTCCAACTCAATCTCGGTGTCTTGCTCATGCAACACGCCTAGTGGTGGATGAGCATTTCCTTTTGCATGCATGTGTATGTCTGCGTCTGCGTATGTGTTTTTGAAAGAAAAAATGGAATGAAGAAACATTCGTGATCGACAAAATCAAGCAGAGCTGGCAGCTTGGTGAGCTGAAAATGACATGTCTACTATTTCCATGCAACATGGCATTGAACGGGAAGCTCGAGGCTCATATATAATAGTCCATCTCGTGCACTTGTTAAGAAATTAATAATTGCACAACATGTTCCAGCCGACCAACCTCGCCCTCTTAAGTCTTAATTCTACTGAGAACCCTAGGTAGCTACTACCTTCTCGTCCTGGTTTATTGGTCCCATACTATTTTTTGCCAAATTTTGATAATGAATTTAATTGATAAATTGTAAATGCATGTTACAAAGTGACGATTTTTTATGTTGAGGGGCATCGGGCTTACTAAGCGATGAGAGATATCCATTGAGGACATAAGTGAGAGAGATGTAGAAATGGGCAACATAGCACACTAGGGGTTGGGACATGCGGCTGCGGTTGGGACGTCAAAGGATTCTACGTAGTTTCCACAAGCCTGGTCACTAACCAATTCTTTAAAAAGAACTGACGTTGATACTTGAGTATGACTTCAATTCTTTCTAAAAACGCACAACGATGCATTATTTCCTATGAATCGACAGTGATACCTCTATATAAATCGCAGATCCAAAGCAACTTGTAGTGATGACTTTCTGTATCAATGGGACAATAATCTGTGTTGAAAAACTGAATTGAGCAAAAGTATGTTGCAATAAGATGCACTTATTTAAACACACAGGTTTCTATGTGGTGATGCTATGCATACATACATCTAACATCAGATGCGTAGATGCTATTTTAACTTACACGCTTATGCATGCATTATTGTGTCATCAGCATCGTTACTCTCTATGAAAGGGGGATATGCTGATGTTTCTTAATCAATCAACTAAAATGCATCAGTCCTTGTAATCAACATCGTTAGTCTTGACAAGCAGTGGATATGCTGATGTTTCTTAATTAATGAAGACAAATTAATGCATTGTTATCATCGACATCCTTAATTTGGACAAGGAGTGCATATGCCGATGCATCTTATAAATTAACTATGAACAAAATGCATGCATTTTTATAATCGACATGGCATAAGCTATGCAAATGGGAGTGCACTCATACATTTGTATTTATACACACACATACCTTGAACACAAGATCATCGCCACCAGAAAAGCAAAGGTTCTGTTAAGTATAGCAGCCTCTTCTTCCCTAAAGGTTGGCATGCATTTTTTATTATCGCATACATTTTCCATTAAATATTTTAGTAAACTGATTACTGTTTGGTTAGCAGATAATGCTTTCGATTATGAAATCTTATAGGCTTAGATCATGTTTCCCATCTCTTTATTAGTTAATACCAGAGATTATTATGACATGTTGTTGTTATTATTATTATTATTATTATTATTATTATTATTATTATTATTATTACTATTATTATTATTATTATTATTATTATTATTATTATAAAAACGAAATACCATGCATGTTTCTCTTGATTACCTATGTATTTCTCCATTATTGATGCTTGTCGTTAATTAACAGTTTCGAAAGGGATGAACGCTCGGGTTATTGCGTGATAAGCGTAGTCATGCCTGGTCCTGTGCCAGAATCATGGTCGGGTCTGATTGGTACTGAACTGACTGCAGCAGTTCAGATCATCCATCAGGAGAGGCCTGATGTCAGAATTGCCAGAGTACTCCCTCCAGGAGAGGCTCCATCCCCACCACCACAAGACCAAGTACGCGTCATCATTTACAACGGTGTGGGCCCGGCGCCTAATACATATGTGGTTGTTGCTCCTGCTCCATATATTGGCTAGCTAGCCTGCCTTACATGGCAGGCTTTATCTTTTGTGCCTTTATTATTAAAGGCTAGAATCGATTGAATGAAGTGAGCGAGTGTGATATCGATCACCATGCATTAATAATTATAGAAAGTCTATGTGGGCATGCCTGAATTATATTGTTTACTCATATATGTATTAGTGTGATAAATCTACAAATATTTCAATGAGTGTACTATTTGGCAATGGAATAATGAATTACGTATTTTATTCTTTTTCGATGAGTGGCTTGCTTTATCTTGTATGTTTCATAATATTTGCGCCATGTCATACTCAAGTATCAACGTACGTTTTCAGAAAGAATTGAATTCATACCCAAGTATCAAAGTCAGTTCTTTTTCGAGAACCGATAGTGATAATGCGGGATTTCGTGCTGAACATTTTGATATATTATATGTTTTTTCCGACATCGTATGCAAAATTTATAGCCATTTTACTTTTTCATAACACTTTTGTGCAAAACATGTCCAAATTTAAGTTTTTTAATTTTCCTAACTAGTATCTTGAAGGATTTTATTTTTTGAAGTTTTTATCATTTTCTTTTGTTTTTTTTCAAAACTGAAATGGCGATACACTCGGGGGGGGGGGGGGCTGTAGAGTTCGAGACACGAATCCGTTTAGTCCCGGTTTGAGACACGAACCGGGATTAAAGGGCATCGCACCCTTTAGTCCCGATTAGTGTCTCAAACCGGCACTAAAGGTCTAATCTTTAGTTCCGGTTTGAGATACGAACCGGGACTAAAGGGCATCACACTCTTTAGCCCCGGTTCGTGTCTCAAACCGGGACTAATGGGCTCATTTCAACCGGGACTAATGCCGCTAGCCGCTCGAACAGGGACTAATGCTCACATTAGTCCCGGTTCGTAATGCAACCGGGACTAATGTGTATATTGAGCTATGACCAAAGCCCTGTTTTCTACTAGTGGTATTTCCATTTATCTCGTACCCTTGGAAAGTCATTATATTCGAAGATGGTAACTGGGACAGCAAGTACATGTCATCTTCAACAGCGGCGTCATGCATGGCATGTGTCTGCAACCAACCGGTCAAAGTTCCCGTTTGTTCACGTGTAATCCAGTCGTCACACTACTATGGGTATTTGGAGCGTAGAATATTTTTTGTTCCTCCATATTCGGAGCCACCAAGGCAGAATTTCATAGAACTGTGCAGTGTGCTTGAGTGAGAGAATGCCCGTCCATACATAGTATTTGTTTCGATCCTAGCGTGCCATTTCCACCCAGTCTGACTTATGTCACGATTCAGGAACACAAATCGGCTTAAGGTCAGGAATAAAGTCAATACAAAATTCATGACCTCCTCATTTTCTTGGCCCTTGGAGATGCTTCCTTCTGGCCTAGCATGGTTATGAACATATTTCTTTAAGACTCCCATGAACCTCTCAATGAGGAACATATTGTGTAGAAATACAGGACCCAGAACGTTAATCTCTTCGCATAGGTGAACTAGGACATGTGTCATGATGTTGAAGAAGGATGGTGGGAACAACAACTTGAAACTGACAAGACATTGCACCAAATCATTCTCTAACCTTGGTATGATTTCTAGATCAACAGTTAAGTGTCCACGTACACATCCATCATGGATGGGGCATGCATGAATTATTTGTATTCAGGTAGCTCCCTCCCTCCACTACTAGAAAAACCCCTACTAATGGCGCACCTAATATGGCCATTAATGGCGCATCTGTGGTGCGCCATTAACAGCACGCCATTAGTAATTTTTACTAATGGCGCACCACCTGGTGCGCCATTAGTATCTGGTATACTAATGGCGCACCGCGGGTGCGCCATTAGTATAGGCCAGCGTGCGCCATTAGTATGCCTCCCAGGGGCCATGTATACCCAGGTGCTTTGGCATACTAATGGCGCACCACCACTGGATGCGCCATTAGTAACCGCAGCATACTAATGGCGCACTACCCAGTGATGCGCCATTAGTATGCACTGTCATACTAATGGCGCACTGTCCTGTGATGCGTCATTAGTATGAATATTAGGTTTTTTTATCTTTTTATTTTCTGTTTTTTGCACAGGTTACAAAATGTATAGTTTGACAAAATATAGACAGCACACATCAACAACAGATTCATCGAATACAATAGAAGATTAGTCTTTGAATACAATTCATCATATTAGTCTCCGAATACAATTCATCATATTAGTCTCCGAATTAAAAAGACCGAACAAAGATAGAACATTATATTACAAGTCTCGAGACCGCGAGTAGCGAGTTTGTCTTCACATTACAAGTCGATATCGATCATCTAAACTACCATCACATAGAAGAGAGCTGCGGTCATCACGATGAGCATCATCACGATGAAACTCGTCTTCATCCGGTTCCTCCAACGCTCCCTCCCCTCTCCCGCTAGATAGCGGGCGTATCTAGATTCGGCCTCGGCCCTAGTGGTGTACCCTTTGTAACTGTTACCGCTGAATCGGTGAACCTGTCTCCGACACTCCTCCCAGTCATCGTAGACTCCGGGAACCTTACCCTTGTACACGACATACGTCGGCATCGCTATGCACTAGCCAAACGAAACGTTAGTACCAATTCACAGACAATACATAAGCAATATATAATTATGCAACAGAACGATCGGAAGAGAAAAGGAAGACATTAATAGCATCGATTACATCTAAGTTGAACGACTCTCGAAACCAAAGAGACATACTACAAGTTCATTAAAGTTTAATTACAACATGAGCCAATCGATGTTTCAGAACTAGACAACTCGACTCAAGGGACCGGAGCGTGGATGAAGCCGCCGTCTATCGTGGGAGTCATGAAAGAACGGGCGTTGTCATCCTGCATTTGTAGCATTGTGTCGATGTCACTGTTGGACGGTTGATTTCTGAGGTAGAACTGCCCCGAGGTACGAAGGACATCTTGATGGATGATTTCCGCAAACTCCGACTGGATGCGAAAGAATTCTTGTCGGAGGTCCGCGTCCTGGATTGCCGACACGCTCGCGGCCCAATCTTTGAGTTTACTCGGTAGCAGAAGTTGATGATGGTCCCGTACGATCGCCCGCATGTGATGGATGGCGTAGTAGGCACCCTTCTGACCGCCAGGCGGCTGCTTGACGCAGCAGAACGTCGTATTGTGGGAGAACACGTGCTTGCCGTACTTACGAATAGGCCTGGTGAAGGTGCCTCCAGATTGGGCGTAGCCGGGGAGAACATCATCAAGAACCTTCTTGACATTTGTGTAGTCTACGTTCGACTGACGGTCCGGGTCGAAATACGTGGCCATGGAATATTTGGGGCTTAGGAGGATGAGCGTGCAACGTGTGTCACTGCAGAAAACACGGAATGTTAAAAGAAAAACGATCGAAAAGTAAGAATTCATATGTTACGGGCCGGTTGAGGGGAGGACTTACTCGGGAAAGTAAGGCACGAGGAAGTTATCCTTATCTTGGTTTGCCAGAATGACGCCTTCGAGGTAAGAACTCGCGACTTGCCGGTCCCCAGCGCTGCCCAAGATCTTGGCACGCATGTAGAAGGGGTCGACTATCACGATGTCCGGGGTCTTGTCGCGAATGATCCGCATCTCCATACTCAGCGAAAATAGCCGAACGAAGGTGTAGTGCAGCGGATGAAGGTTCAACATAGCGTGGATGTCATCAAAACGCAGGACGATCGTACGCCCGATGGAGTTATCCACAAAGCCCTTGCCCTCTGGCACCTTGGCCGCGAAAACCGGGTATGCCACATCCTTCTCCCTGAGACGCCGCTTCTCCAAAGCAAGAACACTGTCATGCAGACTCCGCATAGCACCGGTTGCAGCATTGAGCATATTTGTCGGTAGCATCGCCCTACCCGCCACATGCACCCTCCTCGAGATATCCTGCGGTGAAGGTGGCCCGTCCTGAGCACGGATCGTACTCGGTGCCGGCTGGCTCGCACCCTTCTTAGTCTTTCTTTTGCGTGCCTTCTTCTTCTCCTGTAATGGGACCGAGTTCTGCTCACAGACCGCCTTCTTGAGTGTGTTGGGGCTGATAATATTTCGCACCTCGCCTATCTGAGGCTCGGTGAAGTCGGCAGCTGGAGGCGTCTCCTGAGAGCTGAACGCCAGACGGCGCCTGTTGCAACTTGGCTTCTCCGCGGTACGAGCTAGATCGCACACGTCTTTTGTTGGGTTTGGTTCTTGAGAAGGAGGCCCCATGAAGTCGCCATCGTACCCATGCTCGGCAAAGTACTGATCGACGTTGCCAAATGTATCATCGTCGTCGTCGTCGTCGTTCTGATCCTGTGCCATATGCATGTTTGGATCCAGTGGCATAGGGATGTCCGGCACCGTTACGGCGGTCTTGCCATGGGGCCGACTTGGCGCCGGCACGACTGGCGGTGTTGTCTTTGGGGTGGTGTCCCCCGCCCCCAAACGAATCTGGCTCTTCGGCCAAAGCAGGGGCCAGCTCAGGCAGGCGCTGAGGGTCATCACGTCATCATCGTCGGCCCCGACGGGTCGAATCGGAGGTAACAAGTCGTCGCAGCCTGGCAGCACCCGAACCAGTTGAACCCTAAACAAGTTGGGTGGCATCTGGGTACCGTGGAACAAGGGGTTGCCCGGTTGAACGATTTTGCCCTTGGCGACATCGACCAACTCGTTGTTCACGAAGTGGAGGAGAGTGCACGGAACGTCGGCGGCGCCCTGCGAAAACATGTAGGGCGTCAGGGATGCCCAGTCAAAGGCAAGGAGATGAAGTCCTCGGCCGAGAGAGGCTTAATTAGTTACCGTGATGATGGCGTCGAGCTCGGCTAATGTCGAGGCACCGCCAACGGCGGGCGTGCAGTTGACGGAGCGGCCGCTTGCTGAAGAGGTGCCGGCCGGCGTACACCCGGGTGCATTAAGCTCCCGTGCCGGCGTCGGAGACACCAATGCCGCCTCCGCCGGAGGCACCAATGGCCCCGCCATCGCATTATGCGAGTTGCTGGCCGTGAAGCTAGGAATCGGGGGCGGCCCCTGTTGGCCGCCCGCAATCCACGCACTCAACCCCGAGATCAAGGTAGGCACAAGGGCGGTGATCGTCGCTCCGAGTCGTTGTTCCACTTGCTCTTGGACAATCTCCGGAATCCGCGCCACCTGTGCCTTGAGTTCTTGAACCTCTCGCGCCTGGCTTTCCGAGCTGGTCTTTTTCTCCTTCCGCACACCAGCGGTATAGTATGACCCCCATTTTGTCGACAAGCCTTTGCCGGCCACACGACCAGCTGACGTCGGCTTACTGAGCTTATCCTTGTTCTTCATTATATTCAACCCCCTATTTAGAGTGGTGTCCCAAGGGTTGCTCTTAGTCGACCCCGCGCTACTGCTTTCAGTCGCCTGCGGAAGGAATGTGAACCATTTAGAAATTCGGCTTCATTAATTAGAATGCAACCATATGGAGCTAATTACGCGGGGGTGTATTCCTTACCAGAACAAGCTCAAGCCGCCTGGTCTTCGGATCCGTGGTAAGCTCCTTTGTTTTCGGGTCCTTCTTGTACCGGGCCCTGACAAAGTTCCTGGTCTGCTTGTCACCGTATTTATCGAAGAGGGGCGGTAGGCCTTGCTCGGCACGGTCCGCCTCCTCCTTGTCCCATATAGGCTCCGCCACTCTGTAACCGCCGGGACCGAGTGTGTGTTCCCCTATGTTCAGCTCCCGCATTTGTTTCCCCCACTCACTTGATTGGGAGCTTGCGGTGCTCGAGCAATTGATCTTGAAGTCGTTGTAGTCATCTTCGGTGATCGAAGGATTTTTCTCCTTGATCTTCTCATAACTCTCACCTTTCTCGATCATTCTCTTCACATTGCTTTTCCAAGTAGACAGGGCCTTGCTCATCTTCGTGAGGGCAGCATTGTTCACTTTATTCCCTTTGAGGCTTGTGTTTTCGAATTCAGCGGGGAACTTGTATCGTTCGTGCAGCTTCGTGAAGAGGAGGTGGCGCAAATTCCCTCGGTCAGGATGCCTCAGGTTCTCGGTGTTGATCGAGACGGTGCTCCGGACAATGCACCCGAGCTGAAGCGAGTACCCCTTGACTATTCGTTCGGGCGCCGTTGGATTCCCGTTGGAGTCCACTTCAGTAACTTCCTCCTTGAGGGTGCGGAGCACGATCGGGCGCCGGTCCTTCCGTTGCCTCTTCGGCTGGCTGCTATCTGTGCGTGCGCCGCCATCATCAGTGGTGGCATCCTCGGCGGCACCATCAGTGGTGGCATCAGTGTGGTCATCCTCGGCGGCACCATCCGTGGTCTCAGGATCGGTGGGGAAGGCGGCGGCCTCATACAAGTGAGGTTGTTCCTCCATCTCCTGGGACAGCTCCCAGAATGCCTTGCCGCCCGAACCCCCGGCCTCATCGTTGTGGGCCATGTTTCTCTCTAAATAGAAACAAAGTTTGGTCAAAAAGTTGGTTATTGTCAAGGAACAAGATCATGGTCTCATCATTTAGGGTTTGTCGACACCGAGGCATCCTAAAATCTAAGCTTTTATCATTGAGGGTTTTTCGACGCCAAGGCACCCTAAAAGCCTAACTTTTCATCATTTCGGTTTTTATCGACACCGAGGCACCCTAAAAGCCATGCATTAGTCACAAGTACGCCGGGGCACTTGATCCTACTTAATTAACTACTAAGATACCCCGGCCTATGCATTAGTCACAAGTACCCCATATGTCCTATTTTTAGCAAAGTCATGCTAAAATTCACGGAAAATTTCAGCATGACCTTTGCTGAAAATAGGACATATGGAGTACCCGAATTTGCCGGAACGGAAGTTAATCGACATTCCGGCAAACTCAAGGGCCTCTCGGGGTACCTGCAAAATCATCACGACACGATGGTCGGAGACAAAACCCAGCAAACTAGCAAAATCATCACAAATTGTTTTCTGTTAAAGATGATCATCATCTTTACAAGTCTTTCTCAATGTGATCACAAGTAATTCAGAGGCATCACAAGTAATTCAGAGCATCACAAGGCATTAGTAGTTCAGTACATGAACAAGTTTTACAAACCCATATAAGAACAAGTGAATTCTAGTCCCATTGACACTCCTGGTTTTCTACAAACACCAAGTACTAGGGCACACAAAAGTTCTGAAATTTGTGTGCCTAACTGAATTAACTGAATTTTCAGTAACCGAATAAACTGAATTTTCAAAACTGCAAGAAGCCAATTAAAAAAAATCCAACAGCACTAGAACTGAGCTGATTGACAGTAGTTTTGTTCACTGTTATGAAGAGAAACTTCTTCTTGTAAGAAAGGACTTCGCGTGTGGTTTGGAATATTCAGAAATCAAGTTGAAATATAAAACCATATAGAGGTAGGTATGCTACAAGTCTACAACATATATACTAATTAATCAACTGCAATCAGGAGACAGTTTCTTCTTCTAAGTCCATCTCACGGTTCGCTGAATTAAGAAAAATACATCAAAATTAGAGACTTTAGGCAAAATACATCAAAATCAGGAGACAGTTTCTTCTTCTAATTATCCAGTTTCTTAAGGCAAATGGATTGCTAGGTCAGTACCGGGACTACTATAGCATAGTCATGCTGAGCAAGAAGGTATTTGTGGAGAAGTTCATATGCCCTCACAAGGAAGCTGCACCACACCTCGCTGAAGACTATGCAACCGCTTGCAAAGGGGAAATGCCGTCTAATTTTGGAATAGCCTCAGAAAATTGGCCTAACTGGATGTTGGCTATCTTTTATAGTGTCTCTGTTACATGCCAGTTTGGTCATTGCTAACTCTTGATGTAACTGATATTTTGATTCCTGAACCCCCGATATGCTGTTGTGGTTAATCCTAAGAGAAGATTTTGAACAATGAGAAGTCCATGGATATGTTGTGTTTCTGACTTCCGTTGAGGATCATGGAAATTGGATATGTGAGTGGTCGGTGGACCAACTTTTCACTAAAAATAACAGAAGAGTCCTTTGTTTTCCACTAAAATTATCAGTGTCATCTGGTTTCATGGCAATATTTATCTAGCATGTTCCGTATTGATTTCATTGTATTTTCTGTTCCATCATATTTCAGTTAGTACTAAGGTTCTTTTTTTAGGGAACTCAGTTAGTACTCAGTTTACAGAAACGGTTCGATGTCTATCATATACAACCATTTTCCCTGTTATAAAAGACATGAAAGATCACAACAATATTGATCTGAAAAGAACAGAAAAAAAGAGAAATAGTATGTATGCAGTGAAAAATATATATTTATTCATGAATTAGTAAAAGTTATACCTGGGTGATGAAGTGCCCACCAGTGTGGTGATTCTACCTTGCTTTCTCAGCCGTGGGTGATGAAGTGCCTCTGTTCTGTTGTGTCTGCAGTGGTATGGAGATGAATGAATTGGTATTAGGTTCAAATATGATCGATGGATACTCTAACTGTCCCAGAAATATTGAGTTTACTTGATCAAAATTGGAGGTTAAGATAGCTTGAATTTTTCGCTGGGATTAGACTTACGTTTTATTCAAAAATTCCAGCTAACTCTCTCTCAAACAAAACAAAAATGAATCTAATTAGTCTGTTGTAAATTTTCTGCTGCACTTGTGCACATAAGTTATTCACCTGGTCTGTTACTGAGGAGTATCTCCATTTCATTTAACCGTCACAACCACAAATGCCAAATTTTCAACTCCTAGCAAGAAGAAAAGGAAGTTCACTTGGTTAAATGGAACCATGGTTCGCCTACCTTGAAATTTATGTACCAGGAGGCTAGGAGGATGCCTTTAGATGTTTGGTTTTGGTGAGCCACCAATAAAAGCTTGTTGATGGGATGCAAAGACTAAGGTAAAGAATTGTCAACTGTTTAAGTGAGGTAGAAGGTTATGCCTACTGTACTGCCAGCTTAAATATAATGCCTATTTCATCAAAAAGAAAAATGTAATGCCTAAGATCCACTATCCTGAACCATCTTAGAACAATTACTGCTGTCGATATTTTTTAGTTTCAAACTTCAAAATGATAGCTATACTGTTCTGAATTTTTAGGATATCAGCAGTTGTTTGTATCTTTGAGTGTCTAATTCCAAGTCGAAATCGAGATTGTTAACTGCTGATAAGCTGAGGGTAGTACTAATCGCCATCTCTATCTCCATTTGACAAATAGAGATGAACTCCTTTCAAATTCGGGTTAGTTGAGTTGGGAGCTGTGTTCCAGTTATGTCTTATTATCTCCTGAAACCCGGATTTCAGTTTCTGATTCCCTGTGTTCCACTGGCGGTGACCATCAGGCCTCACCAGCATAATTTTGTGCATGATCAATGGTGTTCTGTTCTGATAGGGGAGTAGTAGTAGGAATGGAGAAGGAAGCAAGCACGTGAGAGGAGGCTATGGACTTGCGGAATGGAGAAGTAAGGAGGAGGTGGTCGTACCTTGGGTAGGCGGGTCGACGGTGGTGTGGACGGGGCGGGGTCGAGGTGGGGTAGCGGCGTCGGGGCGGGGTCGAGGCGGCGTCGGGGCGGCGGGGCAGCGTCCGGGCGGCGGGGTCGGGGCGGCGTCCGGGGCGGCGTCCGGGCGGCGGGGTCGGGGCGGCGGGGTCGGGGCGGCGTCCGGGCGGCGGGGTCGGGGCGGGGTCGAGGCGGCGTCGGCGCGGCGTCCGGGCGGCGAGGAGAGGGCGAGGGAGGGAGAGGGCGAGGGCGAGGGTGAGGGCGAGGGCGAGGGCAGCGGCGGCGGCGGCGGTGGATCGAGAGGGAGAGAACTGGCGAGGGGGATCGGGCGAAGGGGGATCGGGCGAAGGGGGGATCGGGCGAAGGGGGGCCACAATACTAATGGCGCACCTCACCGTGGTGCGCCATTAGCATGTCCATACTAATGGCGCACCTCACCGTGGTGCGCCATTAGTATTTTTTTTATTTCAACTCGAGCCAAAAGGTTATGTAGTACCAGAACCTATCTATGTCAAGCCCACTCTACTAGCTTGACTGGTCAGCAGCCAGTTCTCACACCAGGAGGTCCTGGGTTCGACTCCCAGGCTCCACAAATTTTTTTTAGTATTTAAAAAGCTGTTTGATACTTATTTATGTTTAAATATGTTCAAACTTGTTTAAATAATAACAGTAATATTTTTTTATAAGACAGTAGCATTTAAAAAGCTGTTTGATACTAATTTTTTTATAAGACGGTGCGCGGGGTGCGCGGGGTCGGCGGCGGCGGTTGAGTAGGGGAATCGAGGGTGCGGGGGGTCGGCGGCGGCGGCGGCCGGTGGACTGGGGGGCTGCTCGGCGGCGAGGGGGGCCGGATCTGGCGAGGTGGGATAGCGATCGAGATGGAGGGGGATCGAGATCGAGTGTCCATGAAATTTAAAAATATTCATGATAGTTCAAAAAGTACCCATGAAATACAATCGAGAAATGAAGGCTACGATTTAAATACAATCGATCTTAGCTAGCTATCTGTTCACAATCTTCTTGCCCTTCTTTTTCGCAAATGGAGTTCTTCTGTGGAACGGACGTCCTTTAGGTAGGGTGGTCCTGCTTCTTCTTGTGGTGTATGCTGCTACTTCATCATCGTCGTCATGTTCGATCCTCGGGTCGCCGTACTTGTCGAAGTCTTGCTCATTGGCTACTCCATCCATTCCGATGATCTTCCTTTTGCCTCTCCTCACGACAACACGACTGGGCTTTGGCGGGTCGGTAATGAAGAAGCATTGGTCCACTTGGGAAGCCAGTACCCATGGCTCATTTTTCGCGGTGACGTTTGCGCCCGCGGTCTTGGATTTGGCTTCGGGTATAACCATGGTGGTGAAATACCGGTCTTCTTTTATGACGTTCTTGGCCCATCTGACACGGAACATCGGGACCTTCTCTCCAGCGTAGCTCAGCTCCCAGATCTCCTCGATCCTTCCGTAGTATCTGTCCTTGTCGTTACCGGTGTAGGATTCCATCGTTACCCCGGAGTTCTGATAACCATCGCTCTTCATGTCCTTGGCCTCGGTGTAGAATGTGTAGCCGTTGATATCGTACGCCTCATAGGTCATCAGGTTGTGCTCGGCGCCCTGTGACAAGGCGAATATGAGTTGTTCTTCCGCGGAAGAATCCTCATGTAAAGGGTACGACAGAAGCTTATGCTTGAACCAACGCGTGAAACATGAGTTGTGCTCTTTGAGTGTATCTCCGTCCGTCCTCTGTTGGCCTCGGTCATTGTACGTCTTTTTAATAAACGTTTTGTGCTCTACCACCCAAGGATCGACCACGTCTATGTGTTGTAGCGCGACTAGGTTTGCTCTTTCAAAGTCGGCGAGTCGACCCTCGAAGTCGACATGCATTTCGCGGCGACCCTCACGGTGACCCCATCCAGCGAGCCTGCCGAGGTGCCTGTTGACGGGCAGACCAACGGGGTTCTCGATGCCTAGATAATTCGTGCAGTAGGAGATGCACTCTTCGGTCAGAAAGCCCCTGGCTATGCTTCCTTCTGGACGTGACATGTTGCGAACGTATCCTTTGATGACACCATTCATCCTTTCGAACGGCATCATGCTGTGCAGGAACGTCGGCCCGAGTTGGATGATATCCTCCACTATATGGACCAGCAGATGCACCATAACGTCGAAGAATGCGGGCGGGAAGTACATCTCAAGCTCGCATAGTATCACCACGATCTCTTCCTGTAGCCTTCTGAGTTGCCTCACGCCAATCGACTTCCGAGAGATGACGTCGAAGAAGTTGCATAGGCCAAATAGCGTTTCACGGACGTGCGCGTCCATGATCCCACGGATTGCAACTGGAAGTATCTGCGTCATCAGCACGTGACAGTCGTGAGACTTCATCCCGCTGAACTTCTGCTTCGCTGGGTCTAGGTATCTGCTTATCTTCCCCGCGTAACCGTAAGGAAGTTTTACTCCTAGGAGGCAGGTGAAAAACTGCTCGATCTCCTCCTGACTTAGAGTGAAGCACGCGGGAGGGTAGTCATTTCCGGTCTTCTTGGCCTTTTTGCCTTTGCGACGACTTTCTGTGTCCTGCTTCGCCTCATCATCATCATCATCATCATCATCATCATCATCATCATCATCATATATAGCGTGAAGCTCCTGCCTGATGCCCATTGATTTCAAGTCTGCCCTTGCTTTCGGCCCATCTTTGGTCCTCTCTGGCATGTTGAGCAGGGTACCAAGCAGACTCTCGCACACGTTCTTCGTGATATGCATGACATCAAGGCTGTGAGGCACACGGTGGATCTTCCAGTACGGCAAGTCCCAGAAAACAGACCTCGTTTTCCATACCTTCAGCAGCGGCTCTGGCGCCTTTCGCTTCTTTCCCGGCTCTGGCGCCTTTTGCTTCTTTCCCGGCAGTGGGCAGTCTTTCCAATTTTTCAACAGCTTGTCTATTTCCTCGCCGCTCCTCGTACACGGGCGTTTTCGGGGTTCGGTTTCACCATCGAACAGATCCTTGCGTTCCCCGGTCATCGCGAAGCCACCTTCGATGTCCCATGAACACGGTTTTCAAAGACCCGGGATCTCTATCTAGCTGGCGATACGTTGTGTCATCCATGCACCTTACGCATCCAGAAAATCCGTGGACTACCTGCCCCGCAAGATATCCGTAACCGAGATAGTCGTGCACCGTCGTGAGCAGTGCGGCTCTCATAGGGAAATATTCTTTCTCTGCGGCGTCCCACGTATTGGCTAGCGTTTTCCACAGCGTGTCAAGCTCCTCTTTCAGCAGCCCCAGATACAGATTGATGTCGTTCCCTGGTTGTTTCGGCCCTTCAATTAGCATACTCATGTGAATGTACTTCCTCTTCATGCACAACCAGGGGGGAAGGTTGTACATCCACACAAACACAGGCCAGGTGCTATGTGTGCTTCTCTGGCTGCCAAACGGATTGACTCCATCGGTGCTCGCGCCCAGCACGATGTTCCTTGGATCGTTCCCAAATTCTGGGTATTCGAAGTTCAATGCTTGCCACTGGCTCGCATCCTTAGGGTGACTCAGCATCTTGTCTTTTTTATCTATCTCCGGATCATTTGCGTCATCTTCTCGCTTCTTCTCCTCCCTATCCGCGTGCCAACGCAGGAGCTTTGCTACCTTAGGATCCGCGAAATACCGCTGCAGACGAGGAGTGATCGGAAAGTACCACACCACTTTTCGAGGAGCTTTCTTCCTCTTCTTGTATCGAGTGACACCGCACACCGGACATATTGTAGACTCCGCGTGCTCGTCCCGATAAATGATGCAATTGTTCATGCACACATGGTATTTCACGTGCGGTAAATCCAGAGGACACACGATTTTCTTTGCCTCCTCCAAACTGGTCGGGCACTTGTTCCCCTTGGGAAGACGTTCGTGCCAGAATGACATGTTCTCGTCGAAGCATGCGTCGGTCATTTTGTGTTTTACCTTCATCTCCAGAGCCATGAGCGTTACTTTCAGGCGGGTATCCTCGGGCCTGCATCCTTCATACAACGGAGTAACCGCGTCTAACTCAAGTTGATCCATCTTGGCTTTCTCTCGGGCGGCAGCTCTTGCGTTATCCGTCTGCTTGAGAAGCAGCTCTTGAATATGAGGGTCCTGCACCCAGCCCATCGATGGTCCAACGTCGTCTGCTCCGCCGGCATCATCATCATGTCCTGCATCTTCTACATGATGACTGTGTACAGCATCACCGTCGTGATCATCTCCTGGGGATTCTTCGTCTTCTCGCCCCCCCGAGCCGCGGTGGTTGTCTTGCTGCCCTTCCTCATTTCTTGCCCGGCCCCCATGAACGACTTCGTAGTCATCATCATCACCTTGCCACCGATAGCCATCCATGAAACCACGCAAGAGCAGGTGGTCCCGCACCTGCCCGGAATCCGGGTCCGCAATAAGGCTATTCAGCTTGCATCTTCGACACGGACATCTTATCTCCGTCTCGTTCTTTTGAAGCATCTCGGCCTTCGCGGACCTCAAAAACCTATTCACGATGCCTTCGGTCATCGTGCGGACCATGGTCGCCTGCGGGGTAGAGCAAAACGATATTTTAGAACCAAGAAAAAATTTGGCATGACTTTCCCTAAAAATAGGACCAAAAAGAATGCTTAATGCCAAAATTCTCGCCGAAACGGAAATGAATCAACATTCCGGCAAAATATTGGCAACTATCGCATTTCAAATACCGGTACACCTCCAAACACAAACACATATGCAACACCACAAACATATGCAACACCACGAACATACATAGATCTAGCTAGGCCATAAAAAGTGCATGTGCACATTGTTTGTAGGGAGAACAACATAAATATAGCTTCCCCCCTTACTTACCTAGCAAAACAAGGTAACTTAACCACTTAATTTGAATGAATCTATGGTGGAAATGAGGTGAAAAAGAGGAGGCACCCGAGACAAGGAGGAGGCGGTGGAGAGAATGAAGTGGGGAGAAAGTGAGTGTGGGAGGAGAGGCTGTCCAAAATATCTTGTTGCTGCCCACTTACTAATGGCGCACCAGCAACAAATGCGCCATTAGTAATCCAGGTTACTAATGGCGCACCCCCTGGCGGTGCGCCATTAGAACTTTTGCAAAAAAAGGAATAAAAGCAATAATAAAAAAAATAACATTAGTGGCGCACCTCCTGGATGGTGCGCCATTACTAGTTACAACTAGTAATGGCGCACCACCAGGGGATGCGCCCTTAGTATGTTTGGACAGGCGCACTAGTTCAAAAAAAAAATTTGGTACTAATGGCGCACCGTGGTCAGGGTGCGCCATTAGTAGTTTCAACACTAATGGCGCATCAGAGGGTGGTGCGCCATTAGTATATACTAATGGCGCACCACTTGTCTGGTGCGCCATTAGTGTCATTTCCATCTATAGCCCTTTTCCTAGTAGTGCTCCCTACCGCCCTCCCTCCCTTAATTGGTTAATTAACCACCGCATCACCACTGCCGTCTGGATTGATCGATAATAATTAGTCCAACTCAATCTCGGCGTCTTGCTCGTGCAACACGCTGAGTGGTGGATGAGCATTTCCTTTTGCATGTATGTCTGTGTCTGCGTCTGCGTCTGTGTTTTTGAAAGAAAAAAATTGGAATGAAGAAACATTCGTGATCGACAAAATCAAGCAGAGCTGGCGGCTGGGTGAGCTGAAAATGACATGTCTACTATTTCCATGCAACGTGGCATTGTCCGCGAAGCGTGAGGCTCATTTATAATAGTCCATCTCGTGCACTTGTTAAGAAATTAATGATTGCACTCCATGTTCCAGCCGACCAACCTCACCCTCTTAAGTATTAATTCTACTGAGAACCCTAGGTAGCTACTACCTTCTCATCCTGGTTTATTGGTCCCATACTATTTTATGCAAAATTCTGATAATGGATTTAATTAATAAATTGTAAATGCATGTTACAAAGCGACGATTTTTGATGTTGAGGGGCATCGGGCTTACTAAGCGATGAGAGATATCCATTGGGGACATAAGTGAGAGAGATGTAGAAACAAGCAAGATAGCACACTAGGGGTTGGGACATGCGGCTGCAGTCGGGACGTCAAAGGATTCTACGTAGTTTCCGCAAGCCTGATCATAACCAATTCTTTAAAAATAACTGACGTTGATACTTGAGTATGACTTCAGTTCCTTCTAAAAGTGCACAACGATGCATTATATCCTATGAATCGACAGTGATACCTCTATATAAACCGCAGTTCCAAAGCAACTTGTAGTGATGACTTTCTGTATCAATGGGACAATAATATGTGTTGAAAAAAATAAATTGAGCAAAAGTATGTTGCAATAAGATGCATTTATTTAAACAAATAGGTTTCTATGTGGGGATGCTCTGCATACATACATCTAAGATCAAATGCGTACATGCTATTTCAACTTACACGCTTATGCATGCATTATTGTGTCATCGGCATCGTTACTCTCTACAAAAGGGGGATATGCTGATGTTTCTTCATCAATGAAGTAAAATGCATGGGTCCTTGTAATCAACATTGTTAATCTCGACAAGCAGTGGATATGCTGATGTTTCTTAATTAATGAAGACAAATTAATGCATTGTTATCATCGACATCCTTAATTTGGACAAGGAGTGCATATCCTGATGCTTCTTATAAATTAACTATGAACAAAATGCATGCATTGTTATAATCGACATGGCGTAAGCTATGCAAATGGGAGTGCACTCATACATTTGTATTTATACACACACATACCTTGAACACAAGATCATCGCCACCAGAAAAGCAAAGGTTCTGTTAGGTATAGCAGCCTCTTCTTCCCTAAAGGTTGGCATGCATTTTTTATTATCGCATATATTTTCCATTAAATATTTCAGTAGACTGATTACTATTTGGTTAGCAGATAATGCTTTCGATTATGACATCTTATAGGCTTAGAGCATGTTTCCCATCTCTTTATCAGTTAATACCAGAGATTATTATGACATATTATTATTATTATTATTATTATTATTATTATTATTATTATTATTATTATTACTATAAAAATGAAACACCATGCATGTTTCTCTTGATTACCTATGTATTTCTCCATTATTGATGCTTGTCGTTAATTAACAGTTTCGAAAGGGAGGAAGGCTCGGGTTATTGCGTGATAAGGGTAGTCATGCCTGGTCCGGTGCCTGAATCGTGGCCGGGTTTGATTGGTACTGAACTGAATGCAGCAGTTCAGATCATCCATCAGGAGAGGCCTGATGTCAGAATTGCCCGAGTACTCCCTCCAGGAGAGGCTCCATCCCCACCACCACAAGACCAAGTACGCGTTATCATTTACAACGGTGTCGGCCCGGCGCCTAATACATATGTGGTTGTTGCTCCTGCTCCATACATTGGCTAGCTACTCTGCCTTACATGGCAAGCTTTATCTTTTGTGCCTTTATTATTAAAGGCTAGAATCGATTGAATAAAGTGAGCGAGTGTGATATCGATCGCTATGCATTAATAATTATAGAAAGTCCATGTGGGCATGCCTGAATTATATTGTTTACTCATATATGTATTAGTGTGATAAATCTACAAATATTTCAATGAGTGTACTATTTGGCAATGGAATAATGAATTATGTATTTTATTCTTTTTCGATGAGTGGCTTGCTTTATCTTGTATGTCTCATAATATTTGCGCCATGTTATACTCAAGTATCAATGTACGTTTTCGAAAAGAATGGAATTCATACCCAAGTATCAATGTCAGTTCTTTTTCGAGAACCGATAGTGATAATGCAGGATTTCGTGCTAAGCATTTTGATATATTATATATTTTTTCCGACATCGTATAAGTTATAGCCGTTTTACTTTTTTAAAAGACTTTTTTGCTAAACATGTCCAAATTTAAGTTTTTAAATTTTCCTAACTAGTAGATGTAGTAATATAACTACATCTTGAAGGATTTTATGTTTTGAAGTTTTTATCATTTTCTTTTGTTTTTTTCAAAACTGAAATGGCGATACACAAGGGGGGGATAAAGTTTGAGACACGAATCCCTTTAGTCCCGGTTTGAGACATGAACCGGGACTAAAGGGCATCGCACCCTTTAGCCATGTTCGTGTCTTAAACCCGCACTAAAGGTCTAATCTTTAGTCCCGGTTTGAGATACGAACCGGGACTAAAGGGCATCGTACCCTTTAGACCCGGTTTGTGTCTCAAACCGGGACTAAAGGGCTCCGGGACTAATGGCGTTAGCCGCTCGAACCGGGACTAATACTCACATTAGGCGCGGTTCGTAATGCAACCGGGACTAATGTGTATATTGAGCTGTGACCAAAGCCCTATGTTATACTAGTAGTATTCCCATTTATCTCGTACCCTTGGAAGTTATTATATTCGAAGATGGTAACTGGGACAGCAAGTACAGGTCATCTTCAACAGCGGCGTCATGCATGGCACATGTCTGCAACCAACCGGTGATAGTTCTCATTTGTTCATGTGTAATCCAGCCGTCAGACTACTCTGGGTATTTGGAGTGTAGAATATTCTTGTGTTCCTCCATATACGGAGCCACCAAGGCGGAATTTTGTAGGACTGTGCAGTGTGCTTGAGTGAGATAATGCCCGTCCATACATACTATTTGTTTCGATCCTAGCGTGCCATTTTCGCCCAGTCTAACTTATGTCGCTATTCAGGAACACCAATCGGCTTAAGGTCAGGAATAAAGTCAATACAAAATTCAATGACCTCCTCATTTTCATGGTCCTTGTAGATGCTTCGTTCTGGCCTAGCACGATTATGAACATATTTCTTTAAGACTCCCATGAACCTCTCAAAGGGGAACATATTGTGTAGAAATACAGGACCCAGAACGTTAATCTCTTCGCATAGGTGAAATAGGACATGCTTCATGATGTTGAAGAAGGATGGTGGGAACACCAACTTGAAACTAGCAAGACATTGCACCAAATCATTCTCTAACCTTGGTATGATTTCTAGATCGATTACCTTCTGAGAAATTGCATTGAGTAATGCACATAGCTTCACAATGACTAATCGAACGTTTTCCGGTAGAAGCCCCCTCAATGCAACCGAAAGCAGTTGCGTCATAATTACGTGGCAGTCATGAGACTTTAGGTTCTGGAACTTTTTCGCTGCCATATTTATTATTCCCTTTATATTCGACAAGATGCCATATGGAACCTTCATATTAAGCAGGCATTCAAAAAAGATTTCCTTCTCTTCTTTGGTAAGAGCGTAGCTGGCATGACCCTGATGTATGCTGTCTTTTCTGTGCATACGTTGCTGGTCCTCTCGTGCCTCCGGTGTATCTTTTGTCTTCCCATACACGCCCAAGAAGCCAAGCAGGGTCATACAAAGATTCTTTGTCATGTGCATCACGTCGATTGCAGAGCGGACCTCTAGGTCTTTCCAATAGGGCAGGTCCCAAAATATAGATTTCTTCTTCCACATGGGTGCGCGTCCGTCAACGTCATTCAGAACAGATTGTCCGCGAGGACCCTTTCCAAAAATTACCTTAAAATTCTTGACCATATCATGTACATCATCACCAGTACGGTGGTGAGGTTTCGTCTGGTGAAGGAACAACATGGGGGAGAGAGAGAGATCAACAATTGAGTATCCATGTACACATCCATCATGGATGTGTCATGCATGAATTATTTGTATTCGGGTAGCTCCCTCCCTCCCTATCACCCTCCTTCACTTAATTGATTAATTAACCACCGCATCACCACTGCCTTCTGGATTGATCGATCATAATTAGTCCAACTCAATCTCGGCGTCTTGCTCATGCAACACGCCTAGTGGTGGATGAGCATTTCCTTCTGCATGCATGTGTATGTCTGCGTCTGCGTCTGTGTTTTTGAAAGAAAAAAATTGAATGAAGAAACATTCGTGATCGACAAAATCAAGCAGTGCTGGTAGTTGGGTGAGCTGAATATGACTTGTCTACTATTTCCATGCAACGTGGCATTGTTCGGGAAGCGCGAGCCTCATATATAATAGTCCATCTCGTGCACTTGTTAAGAAATTAATAATTGCACTTCATGTTCCAGCCGACCAACCTCGCCATCTTAAGTCTTAATTCTACTGAGAACCCTAGGTAGCTACTACCTTCTCGTCCTGGTTTATTGGTCCCATACTATTTTATGCAAAATTCTGATAATGGATTTAATTAATTAATTGTAAATGCATGTTACAAAGCGACTATTTTTGATGTTGAGGGGCATCGGGCTTACAAAGCGATGAGAGATATCCATTGAGGACATAAGTGAGAGAGATGTAGAAACAGGCAAGATAGCACACTAGGGGTTGGGACATGTGGCTGCGGTTGGGACGTCAAAGGATTCTACGTAGTTTCCACAAGCCTGATCACTAACCAATTCTTTAAAAATAACTAACGTTGATACTTGAGTATGACTTCAATTCCTTCTAAAAGCGCACAACGATGCATTATTTCCTATTAATCGACAGCGATACCTCTGTATAAACTGCAGATCCAAAGCAACTTCTAGTGATGACTTTCTGTATCAATGGAACAATAATCTGTGTTGAAAAAAATAAATTGAGCAAAAGTATGTTGCAATAAGATGCACTTATTTAAACAAATAGGTTTTGTATGTGGTGATGCTCTGCATACGTAGATCTAAGATCAAATGTGTACACGCTATTTCAACTTACACGCTTATGCATGCATTATTGTGTCATCGGCCTCGTTACTCTCTACGAATGGGGGATATGCTGACGTTTCTTAATCAATCAAGTAAAATGCATGGGTCCTTGTAATCAACATCGTTAATCTCGACAAGCAGTGGATATGCTGATGTTTCTTAATTAATGAAGACAAATTAATGCATTGTTATCATCGAAATCCTTAATTTGGACAAGGAGTGCATATGCGGATGCTTCTTATAAATTAACTATGAACAAAATGCATGCATTGTTATAATCGACATGGCGTAAGCTATCAAATGGGAGTGCACTCATACATTCGTATTTATACACACACATACCTTGAACACAAGATCATCGCCAGCAGAAAAGCTAAGGTTCTGTTAGGTATAGCAGCCTCTTCTTCCCTAAAGGTTGGCATGTATTTTTTATTATCGCATACATTTTCCATTAAATCTTTCAGTAGACTGATTACTGTTTGGTTAGCAGATAATGCTTTCAATTATGACATCTTCCTAGGCTTAGAGCATGTTTCCCATCTCTTTATCAGTTAATACCCAGAGATTATTATGACATATTATTATTATTATTATTATTATTATTATTATTATTATTATTATTATTATTATTATTATTATTATTATTATAAAAAAGAAACACCATGCATGTTTCTCTTGATTATCTATGTATTTCTCCATTATTGATGCTTGTCGTTAATTAACAGTTTTGAAAGGGAGGAAGGCTCGGGTTATTGCTTGATAAGGGCAGTCATGCCTGGTCCGGTGCCTGAATCGTGGCCGGGTTTGATTGGTACTGAACTGAATGCAGCAGTTCAGATCATCCATCAGGAGAGGCCTGATGTCAGAATTGCCCGAGTACTCCCTCCAGGAGAGGCTCCATCCCCACCACCACAAGACCAAGTACGCGTTATCATTTACAACGGTGTCGGCCCGGCGCCTAATACATATGTGGTTGTTGCTCCTGCTCCATACATTGGCTAGCTAGCCTGCCTTACATAGCAGGCTTTATCTTTTGTGCCTTTATTATTAAAGGCTAGAATCGATTGAATAAAGTGAGCGAGTGTGATATCGATCGCCATGCATTAATAATTATAGAAAGTCTATGTGGGCATGCCTGAATTATATTGTTTACTCATATATGTATTAGTGTCAGAAATCTAAAAATATTTCAATGAGTGTACTATTTGGCAATGGAATAATGAATTATGTATTTTATTCTTTTTCGATGAGTGGCTTGCTTTATCTTGTATGTCTGATAATATTTGTGCCATGTCATACTCAACTATCAATGTGCGTTTTTAGAAAGAATTGAATTCATACCCAAGTATCAATGTCAGTTCTTTTTCCAGAACTGGTAGTGATAATTAGGGATTTCGTGCTGAAATTTGATATATTATACGTTTTTTCCGACATCGTATGCAACAGTTATAGCCGTTTTACTTTTTCATAACATATTTTTGCAAAACATGTTCAAATTTAAGTTTTTAAATTTTCCTAACTATATCTCGAAGGATTTTATTTTTTGAAGTTTTTATCATTTTCTTTTGTTTTTTTTTAAATTGAAATGGCAATACACAGGGGGGAAGGGGTAGAGTTTGAGACACGAAGCCCTTTAGTCCCGGTTTGAGACACGAACCGGGACTAAAGGGCACGCCCTTTAGTCCCGGTTCGTGTCTCAAACCGGGACTAAAGGTCTAATCTTTAGTCCCGGTTTGAGATACGAACCGGGACTAAACGGCATCGCACCCTTTAGTCTCGATTCATGTCTTAAATCGGGACTAAAAGGCTCATTTGAACCGGGACTAATGCCGTTAGGCGCTCGAATCGGGACTAATGTGAGTATTAGTCCTGGTTCGTAATGCAACCAGGACCAATGTGTATATTGAGTTGTGACCAAACCCTGTTTTTTACTAGTGGTATTCCCATTTATCGTGTACCCTTGGAAAGTCATTATATTCGAAGATGGTAACTGGGACAGCAAGTACATGTCATCTTCAACAGCGGCGTCATGCATGGCACGTGTCTACAACCAACCGGCGAAAGTCCCCGTTTGTTCACGTGTAATCCAGTCGTCAGACTACTCTGGGTATTTGAAGCGTAGAATATTCTTGTGTTCCTCCATATACGCAGCCATCAAGGCGGAATTTCGTAGAACTGTGCAGTGTGCTTGAGTGAGAGAATGTCCGTCCATACATATTATTTGTTTTGATCCTAGCGTGCCATTTTCACCCAGTGTGCCTTATGCCGCGATTCAGGAACACCAATCAGCTTAAGGTGAGGAATAAAGTCAATACAAAGGCAGCATCACCTCAGTTAGCTTCCAGCAAAAAAACAGAGAGGAGGGAACAGCGGTATGCTGGAGTAAGAGTTGCCTTCATCTTCTCGTTGATCTTCTCGGCTCCGACTCCGACTCAGACGACCCCGGCCAGCGCCTCCTGCAATCAAAAGTCGCCCGAAAGCTCGTTACCGCGACTAGCAAGCAAGCAAGCGATTCCGGCTGCCGGCTCGCGCACGCACTGCACTGACCTCGCTGTCGCCGCGGTCGACGTACGGGAGCAAACCCCATGCCGCCCTGCTGGTGGTGGTGGCGCATTTTGAAGTCCATCATGGCGCGCCGGCGGCCGTCGCAGCGCCGCACTAGTGAGTAGTGACCAGGAGAGGAGGAGAGCTCGCCACGAGCCGCTAGACGACTGGTCGCCCGCCGGTCGCCGCTGACAGAACCGAGAAGGAGCCAAGAAAAAGAGTTGAGAAACTAGTCGCCGGTCGGCGCCGCTGCTCACGAGGATGAGGGAGAGCTCCGGTGGGTGCGTACGTGCATGTCTGCGCTTCTTGGGGGCACTGTGGCCTCGGTCAGCCGTCAGCGTACCCGCCTTCCGCGTACTGTGCAGTCGGTACTGCGACGTGACATTTGAGGGGCTTTTCCGTCCGGGACCGGTTTGATCTGCGCCAGCATTTCAAATTTACCCTGGCCTCCCGGGGTAAATTTGGTTGGAGCGGGCATCTCCTACGGTAACCCGCAAAAGTCCTCCCGCATCCATTCACGGACACGGGAGATCAGTTTGCTCGCGGATACGGAGGTGGGACCCGCATACATCCGGTCGGTCTTCCTTATTTTATTTCCAAGTCCGCATGATTAATAGCTGCATGCAAAGGATACAGACGTTCAAGTAGCCGCATGCGGCACAAGTTTAAATTATAAAAAGTTCAATTTTTAACTCTCAACATTGTTGTCCCCTTTTACCATCCACTGATACTCAATTAGATTTTCCTTCAAACTGCTAATGCGCTAATCTTCTTCGTACCAAAGAACACCGGAGAGTTTCGGCATGAAGCGAATTCAGGGACGAAAAGTACAGTTCCTAACCGTGCTACACTAGTTTGGTTGGTTACTCAAGGAACAGCTTGTTCGTGGCGACGGCAGATGTCAATCGAGAAAAAATAAGAATCTTCTGGAATGGGCTGGGCTGGGCTTTAAAGTTCTAACTATACTAGCTCTCAAACAGGATGGGCGTAGCCTAGAATATGATTAGAGCTTGATAGTAATCCGAGAGCAACTAGTTAACGAGCGCTTCTTCAGGAGCCTCGCAACGATCAGCGCCAATTGGCGCGCTCTCAGCCATTCGCCACGTGTCGCGCTCTGGACGCTCCCTTTGAATTTCTTCTTTTTATTTTCTCGCACATGTTTTCAGCTTTTTAAACGGGTTTTTTTTGACTTTTTGCTTTTCCACCAGTCTTTCTTAGCTTTTCGATGAAAAAAAAAATCGCGAAATTCACGGTTTTTCTTTAGCGAGAGTCACGGTCGTGCCTTTCAGAAACGGAAAAAACACGTTTTTTATTTTTTTTTTCTTTCGTGAGAGTCACGGTTTTGCTTCCGCGAGAGGCACGGTTGTGCTTTCGCGAGTCACGGCCGTGCCTCTCGCAAAGGGAAAAAATATGCGTTTTCTGTTTTTTTTTATTTCACGAGAGTCACGATCGTGCCTCTCGAAAAGGAAAAAAAATACGCGTTTTCTTTTTTTTTCTTTTGCGAGAGTCACGATTTTGCTTTCACGAGAGGCACGGTTGCGCTTTCGCAAGAGTCATGGTCGTGCCTCTCGAAAACGAAAAAAAACGTGTTTTCTGTTTTTTTTCCTTCCACGAGAGTCACGGTTTTGCTTCCACGAGAAGCACGATTGTGATTTCGCGAGTGGTACGGGCGTGCCTCTTTCGCAAATGGAAAAAACCGTGCTCCCTGTTCGGTTTTTTGGCCGGTTTTTTTCATGAAAAAATAGTCCGTCAAAACCTATCAAAATTTGGGATCTAGTTTTAAAGATCTCGACGTGAGGAACCAATGATGAAAACGGTTCGAGATTTGGACGCACGGTTTAAAAGATAAAACGTTTTGAATAAACGAATCTACGAAAAAAAAGGAAAACTCCCAGGTTGCGACAAGTGGCGCGCTGCATATGCGCCACTTGTCGCGACCTGGGAAGGTGGAGTGTTGAGTACTCCTTAATTAGTGAAATGTTAAACATGGTTCTAAATGATGAAGTGGGATGATAAATATAATTCCAACTGATGCAACAGACAGATGTGATATTTACATGCCTAATCAGATGCTATGGTATCATGAACAAGAACGAATTGCATTCAAAAGTTAGTTGACTGTAACCTTATCATTTAATTTAACAAGTAGTGCTCCAAGCTCTTCTAAAACCCAGGTGCAATTTGCTTAGTCAGAAAAGTGGAAAATCTGCCTCTCATTTCATCATCGGCTACAACAAAAAACAGAAACAAGTATATTTGCTAAACTTGTAGAATTATTAAGAAGACCACCTCTAGTCTCTAATAAACAAGAGGCGGGTCAGCTTGACAAATACTCCCTCCATCCCATAATGTAAGACTATTTACATTATGGGACGGAGGGAGTATTTCAAACACTGACTAGAAGGACTTAGTAATTTCAGCATCAAAGTGCACGGTAGCCACCTCTGCTCAAAAGGATATTCACAGAAATATGAATCTATGCAACCATTAACTGTTGGAGCTTCTCGATCATAACTTTGTATACATCAACAAAAAACATATTGCAGCCACAATGGGTATATTTATCACACACGCGTGCAGATGCCAGTGGGGGCATGCATGCAACAGATAATGGGACCTACAAGTGATGTGAGCAACTGAGGACGAATCACCCTGCAGGAATGGCACACCATACGTGCTGTGACAAATTGTGCAATCTACTTTCGAGAAATGGCACTTGACATGGCCCTGCATCAGATACAGAGAGAAAAGTCTATAACAGGGCAATTCAATACCTAACCAGATGCAATGCACACATGGAGAATAAGTTGCGACATAAAACATTTCACTCACAAGTTGACTGTAATGCAATCGCTCCATTCAATCTAACAAGCAGTGCTCCAAACTCCTCTGACAATCAGGTCAAACTGAACAAATCAAGATGATGATCAGCCACATGTAATCGTCGGCTACACAGTACATAGAAAGAGGAAATTGATGTATATTGGCTAACCATTTAATATTATTGAGAAAACCACTTGATGGCCTTCAATAAACCAGATTCAATGGAATTATGAACTGAAACAGAACATTTCACTTGAAAGTTGACTATAATGCAATCATTCAATTTAACTAGCACGCCACGCTCTTATGAAAATCAGGTGCAACTTGCTAGCCAACAAGGAGGAAAATCTGCCTCATTTCACCGTCGGCTAAAACAAAACACAAAATGGGAACCAAAATTGCATTTGCTAAATAATTAGTATTAAAAAGACAACTGGATAATCTCTAGAAAAGTAAACCTCAATAAAAACTAGGTACATGTTAATTCGGACCCCTAGATAACTGGGAAAGCAAAGGTTAAGTTAATTTGGACCGTGGCATGTTAATTTGGATGATAGGTACTTCTTTTGCTAGGTACATATCTACTCAAGAAACAGGGTGAAAACCTCCTAGGAAGTACTGCTGAACAATCCTAGGAACTTTAAGGTACCGCTAGTTTTTTCTTTGTTTATTTTCTAATCTACAATTTTTTTTGTTTCCCACCATTTTGCATCTGATTTTTCACCTAGTATTTTCTATCTATTCTTTCCACCCAGTGTTTGAACCATTTTTCTCCCTGGTCTTCCTCCTTTTGGTTCGGTTCTGTTGTTTCTCACACATGTTTCACTGTTTTGGCTGGGTGTTCTTAACTGACTCTCAGCTTAAGTTAACCTCACCCCAGCTATGAGCTCCTAAACCAATGGCCTTACTTGTAGATTTCTTTCCATTCTTAAGCCAAGGGTACCACATAATTGGTTAAAAGAAGCTAGCTCCGCAAAACAAAGAATACAGTCAAGGATGCCCGCGTTGTTGCTGTGGTACAAGAACAATAACTACAGTTTCAGCTGTTCACTGGTTTCAGATCACGAGTGTTAAAACTTGTATACTGAATCAACATTGTAAACTGTAACCACACTCCAAAGAATTTCTCCACTATTTATAATATCTTAGTAGCCTACAACTAATGTGAATAACTAAGGAATTACCCTGCAGGAATGGCACATCATATGATCTGTGATCAATAACGGCAATTAATACCGAACCAGGTGCAATGGCCGGATGAAGAAGAATGAATTGCAACAAAACATTTCACTGACAAGCTGACTGTAATGTGATCATTGCATTCAATTTAACGATCAGCGCATAAAGCTCCTCTAACAATGAGGTTCTACTTGCTACTGAAACAATTGAGAGGATGATGGCCACATTTAATAGTGGGCTAGAACAATACTTGGAAAAACAGGAAACTGATGTATATTGGCTAAATATTTAGTATTATAAGAAAATCACTGGACGATCTCTAAGAAAGAAGAAGACACTGATAAAAAAATCCAAGTCAATTCTTCAGATAGAAAAACAGAGGCATGGGGCAAGTCAATTAGCAACAATTTCGAACGTCGGCCAAAATGAGTGAATAGTTGTGGCATCATCATGCTAGCTACTTCATCCCAAAAGGATATTCACACAAGTATAATTTCAAGCAACCATGAAGCATTCACAGATCATTGATCATAACTCGTATATACATCAAAATGGAACTAGTCGGCTAATGGTGGACCCAGTTTTTAATCTTCTGCTCATTAGTACCAAGTTCCATTTCTCGAGCATATGTTAAGATCGAAGATCACATGAAGCAATGATTCCTTAAAGTGGTTAGCAGTTAAAGTGAAGTTATATATGTAATTCTAAACCATACAACACAAAGGCAGAATTATAACATTATGTTTCATTACCTGACCAGATGTTAATGGAATCATGAACATGAATGAACGGCAACATCATATTGAGTTGAAAGTTAACTATAATGCAATCATTCAATTTAAGTAGTGTTGCAATCTCTTCTGAAATCAGGTGCAACTAGCTAGTCAACAAGGAGAATAATCTGCCTTATTTCACCATTTGCTAAAACAAAACAAAGAAACATGAATCAACTGTACATTTTCTAAATATTTAGTATTAAAAGGATAACTGGGTAAACTCTAAAAATGAAGACCTCAATAAAAAGGGAAAGTCAATTATTCGGTTCAATGAACAGAGACCAAGAGGCATCTAGATTGCTAACGATCAAGTATTAAGTAGAGACCGCTACAGGGGGGGGGGGGGGCAAAAGTGAACAAATTGAGACCTTGATACAGGCTCTGATGAAAAGCTAAATAATATTCAGAACATAACAATCTGGTCAGATGAAAGGTGAACATAATCCTCTGGTGCCGGAAAGCATGTATGTGAAACTAGAGATTGTTTTAGCCGAAGTCCACTATGGCAGAGACATCTGCAGTGGAGACTAGCAATCAACTTGCCATCGAAGTCAAACTGAAGTAGCGAGTCCTTGTCATTATCGACCAGCACAAGCACATCACCATCCCAATATGCAACATTCACATACCAAAAACCGCGGACACTTAGCTCTGCAATCGGCAATTGAACCCGGGCTTTGGAGGCCCAGACTTGGGCTTCGTAGTCCTGCATCACCCAGACATGAACAAGGGTCTCTTCTTGATTAAGAATGTACAGGCCAAGCAAGTCATCCATCTCAAACAGGTCAGACCTGGCATGGCCGGGAACAATCGGAGAGCGCATGTGCCGGAACAACTCAGCGGTGGTGTCAAATACCATTATCAGTCGCTTTGTGCCCCAATGCAGGCTACCACGCAAAAGGACAGGTTCGTGTTGAAACAGTTCCGCGGCAGGAGGGCACGCCCCGATGGGCCTCGGCTGCTGGTCAGAGGCTAATGTGAAGACGTAAAAGCCACTTTGAGCATCAGTTTCCGGGCAGACGCAGAGCAGTAGTCGGTACTCGCTGGTAGGCCTGTGTGGGTACATCCCGAAAACCGTGAAGCCATCAAGCTGGTTGAGACGTGCATACTGACGAGTGGCCGGGTTGCAGATGGAGAGGCGTTCAGCCCCCCAGGTGGTGAAGACAAGGAGGCCGTCACAGCAGGCCACGGGAGTGAGGTCGTCGGCACCACGAAGTCGGGCGACGGACTGGAGCTTGTCGTCTGCCCGGTGGTCGGAGGGCAAGGGGATGAGGATGTCTATGGATGATGGGTCGTCAATTTCAGCGTAAAGGAGGGGGAATGAGGGCTGGCGGGCGTGGTGGGCGACAAGGAAGTCGCGGTCGGAGGTGGCGCCGCGCCAGTCGTGGCAGACTGCACGGCAGCGAAGGAGGGATTTGGGGGGCAGGCGAAGGAGGATCTCAAACATGAAGATGTCATCCTGGAGGCCATGGAGGAGACTTGCTGACTCTGCCATGGATCCGTGCAGCAGTGGTAGAGAGGAGTGGCAGTGGGAGTGACGGCGGTGGAGAGGAGATCTCACCAAAATCTGAAACAAAAACAAAGGTACATGGAGCTTAATTACAAATAACTAGCAATAGCATCAGCAGGGAAAAACAATACAGTCCAGTGCAGTGCAGTGCAGCAATCAGTAGCATCATACAAGAGGCAACATAGGCATAGTTTCCGTCTGATTTTTTTTCCTTTTTTCTGTTTGATTTCAATTCAAATTCACAGCATATATATATGATGAAATAGACATACACAACATATATAAGTATCATCCTCACAATAAACACCATCACAACAATATAAGTATCATGAAAAACATAACCATCATCACAAACATAAGCATCTAAAGAAGCACACAAGTCATCTAAAAGACCACAAGTCATCTAAAGAACACAATTCGAAAGAGCTGCGGTGATAAATATGCAATTGAATGCATATTTATCGATGCAACCATTTCGGACGAGAGACGCCTAGGTTACGCGACTTGACGAGAAAAGAAAATCTAGTGACATGATTATTAAGATGGATTCGTAGCTCACCCTCGACTGTAGACGAAGTAGTCAAACAGCGACGAAATCACAGACCAATGCCTTCGACGATGATGACTCCAAAGATATGCAACACCAGAAAGCCTGTAAATTTTACCGACAAAAAAACTTAGATCATCAAGTGTAAAAAGCTTAGATCACGGACCAATGCCTTCATAGATTTATTTACTAGATGCCTTCATCATTATTTTAGCAAGACCATGAAGTGTCAAAAAATATTTCATCATTATTTTGTAGCAAGACCATCATGAACAAAAAACCACTCATCACGAAGATGCGACACAACAAAGAATGCTAATCCACCGTGCCAAAAGTATATATATCATCTCATCGCCGTGGAAGTATACATATCATTATATATTATATAAGTAATCTTAACATGGTAATCAAACTCGGTACATTTGTATATTGGGAGACAGCCATAATGAAAACTCCAAGCAAGTAAACTACTGGTGACTAATAGGAGGTCCAAATCGATGTAAAATTTGGGTCTTGCCAATGCTCTCTAGTAAACCTGGTCAAACGTCGGGCCGGGCCGGGTTTCGGGCCGGGCTTGTAAAAGCCCGACCTTCATTTCTCAAGCCCGAGCCCGGCCCGAAGCCCGAAATACTCCACATTTTCAAGCCCGAGCCCGACCCGAAATCAAGCGCGAAGCCCGAAAGCCCGGCCCGAATGCTGTTTTTTAGTACGCGCACGTGCAAGCCCGGCCCGAAGCCCGAAAGCCCGGCCCGAAATACGGAAAAATTGAAGCCCGAGCCCGGCCCAAACTATCTTTCGGGCTGCAAAACAAAGCCCGAGCCTGGCCCGAATGTCAAGCCCGGCCCGGCCCGGCCCGGGTTTTTGGGGCCGGGCTCGGGCCGGGCTGCCCATGCACGGGTTTACTCTCTAGTCCCTTCTCCTGTGCACACACCACACCATATTTCATTACTTTTTCGTGATGAAAAACTAAAGCTGCTGTAGTGCTATTCCTTGCATTCGACATTCAGGAAGAACAACATAAAATATCCAAGCACTAACAGTATATATATCGAAGCACCAAATTGACTTATTATATATCCAAGCACTAACAGTAGGTAAAAAACTAAAAAAAACTAACAATATGTATATATCCAAGCACTAACAGTAGGTATATATCAAATTGAGTCATTATCCAAGCACTAACAGCAGGTAAAAAGCTAAAAAAGGGGGGGGGGGGGGGGGGGGGGGGGACAGAAGCAGAGGACGCCGGACCACCCAAGCCGGTGCTCACCAGTAGCAGAGGGCCGGCAAGGGGGCGCCGGACCGCCGGAGCCGCGGCCACGGCCACCTCACCAGCAGCTGCGGGGCGGGAAGGGGGTGGGGACGACGGGGCCGGGAAGGGGGCGGGGACGGCCGGCGGCGATGCGGGGCGGGGCGGGGACGGCTGGCGGCGGTGCGGGGCGGGGACGGACGGCGGCGCGCGGGGCGGGGACGGGGGCACCGCGATGCGGCCAGGGCGGGGACGCCGCGATGCGGCCCGGGCCGGGGCGGCGCCGGCGCAGAAGGGGGCGGCGGCGGCGAAGATCAGGGGCGGCGGAGGGGGTGGATCGAGTGGTCGGGGGCTCGGGGCGAGGTGGATAAGGCACGAGTGGCTTTTTTTTGCGAGGACTTTTTTTTTGCGAGGACTTTTCTTTTTTGCGAAAATTGTGGTAATAATGCCAGCTTTGCATGAAAAGGAATTCACAGAATTGTCTATTGTTGAAAATTAGTTATTTATGGAGGAAGATGGAAACCACTCGGGAAAATTAAGGAAATTTGCTCTCATTTAATGGTATGCACATTGTTAATATTTGCATTGAATATGTATATGTCACTACTTTCAAATAGTTGATTTATGGATTTAAGGTTCTATGTATTATATTGCTGGAATACAGTAGCAATTTTATTGACACGTGCTAACAGTACCAAAGGAAATTATATATATTGTGTGTTTTTTCATTGCTACTAAATCTTATACACTTTGGAATTGGAAATTTTTCAATGAAACTCCTTGATGGAGGAAAAGTATTATTGTTCAGGCGTCACACGTATTTTTCCGAAAACGGATGGAATATTAAAACACCTGGAAGTGGAGTCTATAAATAGGTCCCTACCCTGTAGTCTCAACATGCATCAGGAGCCGTGCGATGTTTCGCTGACATAGCTACACCCTGAAGGCCACCCCGAATCCTAGTTGATCAGGAGATCTAGCCCTTTGACTTTTGCCGGACGGGCTTTGACCAGTGGTCTCTTCCACCTGGTTGCGACAGGTCTGCCCACAGCAACATCCCCGAACACGGTCTGGACACAACCCACCACTAGATTCCCTCCGGTTCTACCGCACCCGCACGATTCCCCCCTCCAAGTGACGGAGGCGCTGCCGTCCGTGGAGGGGGGCCACACCACGGAGCCCCAAGACGGGCGTCTACGCATGCCACAACACTTTCACACATGCATCAGGAGCCGTGCGATGTTTCGGCGGCATAGCTACGCCCCAAAGGCCATCCCGAATCCCAGTTGACCAGGAGATCTGGCCCTTTGACTTTTGCCGGACGGGCTTTGACCAGTGGTCTCTTCCACCTGGTTGCGACAGGTCCGCCCACAGCAATATCCCCGAACACGGTCTGGACACAACCCACCACTAGATTCCCTCTGGTTCTACCGCACCCGCACGATTCCCCCGTCCAAGTGATGGTGGCGCTGCCGTCCGTGGAGGGGGGCCACACCACGGAGCCCCAAGACGGGCGTCTATGCATGCCACAACACTTTCACACATGCATCAGGAGTCGTGCGATGTTTCGGCGGCATAGCTACGCCCCAAAGGCCACCCCGAATCCCAGTTGACCAGGAGATCTAGCCCTTTGACTTTTACCGGACGGGCTTTGACCAGTGGTCTCTTCCACCTGGTTGCAACAGGTCTGCCCATAGCAACATCCCCGAACATGGTCTGGACACAACCCACCACTAGATTCCCTCCGGTTCTACCGCACCCGCACGATTCCTCCCTCCAAGTGACGGCGGCGCTGGCGTCCGTGGTGGGGGGCCACACCACGGAGCCCCAAGACGGGCGTCTACGCATGCCACAACACTTCCACACATGCATCAGGAGCCGTGCGATGTTTCGATGGCATATCTACGCCCCGAAGGCCTCCCCGAATCCCAGTTGACCAGGAGATCTAGCCCTTTGACTTTTGCCAGACGGGCTTTGACCAGTGGTCTCTTCCACCTGGTTGCGACAGGTCTGCCCATAGCAACATCCCCGAACACGGTCTGGACACAACCCACCACTAGATTCCCTCCGGTTCTACCGCACCCGCATGATTCCCCCCTCCAAGTAACGGCGGCGCTGCCGTCCGTGGTGGGGGGCACACCACGGAGCCCCAAGACGGGCGTCTACGCATGCCACAACACTTTCACACATGCATCAGGAGCCGTGCCATGTTTTGGTGGCATAGCTACGCCTCGAAGGCCACCCTGAATCCCAGTTTACCAGGAGATCTAGCCCTTTGACTTTTGCTGGACAGGCTTTAACCAGTGGTCTCTTCCACCTGGTTGCGACAGGTCTGCCCACAACAATATCCCCGAAAACGGTCTGAACACAACCCACAACTAGATTCCCTCTGGTTCTACCGCACCCGCACGATTTCCCCCTCCAAGTGACGGTGGCGCTGTCGTCCGTGGAGGGGGGCCACACCACGGAGCCCCAAGACGGGCGTGTACGCCTCCCACAACACTTTCACACATGCATCAGGAGCCGTGCGATGTCTCGGCGGCATAGCTACGCCCCAAAGGCCACCCCGAATCCCAGTTGACCAGGAGATCTAGCCCTTTGACTTTTGTCGGATGGGCTTTGACCAGTGGTCTCTTCCACCTAGTTGCGACAGGTCTGCCCATAGCAACATCCCCGAACACGGTCTGGACACAACCCACCACTAGATTACCTCCGGTTCTACCACACCCGCACGATTCCCCCTCCAAGTGACGGTGGCGCTGCCGTCCGTGGTGGGGGGCCACACCATGGAGCCCCAAGACGGGCGTCTACTCATGCCACAACACTTTCACACGTGCATCAGGAGCCGTGCGATGTTTCGGTGACATAGCTACACCCTGAAAGCCACCCCGAATCCTGATTGATTAGGAGATCTAGCACTTTGACTTTTGCCGGACGGGCTTTGACCAGTGGTCTCTTCCACCTGGTTGCGGCAGGTCTGCCCATAGCAACATCCCCGAACACGGTCTAGACACAACCCACCACTAGATTCCCTCTGGTTCTACCGCAACCGCACGATTCCCCCTCCAAGTGACGGCGGCGCTGCTGTCCGTGGTGGGGGGCCACACCACGGAGCCCCAAGACGGGCGTCTACGCATGCCACAACACTTTCACACATGCATCAGGAGCCGTGCGATGTTTCGATGGCATATCTATGCCCCAAAGGCCACCCCGAATCCTAGTTGACCAGGAGATCTAGCCCATTGACTTTTGCCGGACGGGCTTTGACCAGTGGTCTCTTCCACCTGGTTGCGACAGGTCTGCCCATAACAACATCCCCGAACACGGTCTGGACACAACCCACCACTAGATTCCCTCCGGTTCTAGCGCACCCGCACGATTCCCCCCTCCAAGTGACGGCGGCGCTGCCGTCTGTGATGGGGGGCCACACCACGGAGCCCCAAGACGGGCGTCTACGCATGCCACAACACTTTCACACATGCATCAGGACCCGTGCGATGTTTCGATGGCATATGTACGCCCCGAAGGCCACCCCGAATCCTAGTTTACCAGGAGATCTAACCCTTTGACTTTTGCCGGACGGGCTTTAACCAGTGGTCTCTTCCACCTGGTTGCGACAGGTCCGCCCACAGCAATATCCCCGAACACGGTCTGGACACAACCCACCACTAGATTCCCTCTGGTTCTACCGCACCCGCACGATTTCCCCCTCCAAGTGATGGCGGCGCTGCCGTCCGTGGTGGGGGGCCACACCACGGAGCCCCAAGACGGGCGTCTACGCATGCCACAACACTTTCACACATGCATCAGGAGTCGTGCGATGTTTCGGCGGCATAGCTACGCCCCAAAGGCCACCCCGAATCCCAGTTGACCAGGAGATCTAGCCCTTTGACTTTTACCGGACGGGCTTTGACCAGTGGTCTCTTCCACCTGGTTGCAACAGGTCTGCCCATAGCAACATCCCCGAACATGGTCTAGACACAACCCACCACTAGATTCCCTCCGGTTCTACCGCACCCGCACGATTCCTCCCTCCAAGTGACGGCGGCGCTGGCGTCCGTGGTGGGGGGCCACACCACGGAGCCCCAAGACGGGCGTCTACGCATGCCACAACACTTCCACACATGCATCAGGAGCCGTGCGATGTTTCGATGGCATATCTACGCCCCGAAGGCCTCCCCGAATCCCAGTTGACCAGGAGATCTAGCCCTTTGACTTTTGCCAGACGGGCTTTGACCAGTGGTCTCTTCCACCTGGTTGCGACAGGTCTGCCCATAGCAACATCCCCGAACACGGTCTGGACACAACCCACCACTAGATTCCCTCCGGTTCTACCGCACCCGCACGATTCCCCCGTCCAAGTAACGGCGGCGCTGCCGTCCGTGGTGGGGGGCACACCACGGAGCCCCAAGACGGGCGTCTACGCATGCCACAACACTTTCACACATGCATCAGGAGCCGTGCCATGTTTTGGTGGCATAGCTACGCCTCGAAGGCCACCCTGAATCCCAGTTTACCAGGAGATCTAGCCCTTTGACTTTTGCTGGACAGGCTTTAACCAGTGGTCTCTTCCACCTGGTTGCGACAGGTCTGCCCACAACAATATCCCCGAAAACGGTCTGAACACAACCCACAACTAGATTCCCTCTGGTTCTACCGCACCCGCACGATTTCCCCCTCCAAGTGACGGTGGCGCTGTCGTCCGTGGAGGGGGGCCACACCACGGAGCCCCAAGACGGGCGTTTACGCATACCACAACACTTTCACACATGCATCAGGAGCCGTGCGATGTCTCGGCGGCATAGCTACGCCCCAAAGGCCACCCCGAATCCCAGTTGACCAGGAGATCTAGCCCTTTGACTTTTGTCGGATGGGCTTTGACCAGTGGTCTCTTCCACCTAGTTGCGACAGGTCTGCCCATAGCAACATCCCCGAACACGGTCTGGACACAACCCACCACTAGATTACCTCCGGTTCTACCACACCCGCACGATTCCCCCTCCAAGTGACGGTGGCGCTGCCGTCCGTGGTGGGGGCCACACCATGGAGCCCCAAGACGGGCGTCTACTCATGCCACAACACTTTCACACGTGCATCAGGAGCCGTGCGATGTTTCGGTGACATAGCTACACCCTGAAAGCCACCCCGAATCCTGATTGATTAGGAGATCTAGCACTTTGACTTTTGCCGGACGGGCTTTGACCAGTGGTCTCTTCCACCTGGTTGTGACAGGTCTGCCCACAACAACATCCCCGAACACGGTCTGGGCACAACCCACCACTAGATTCCCTCCGGTTCTACCGCACCCGCACGATTCCCTCCTCCAAGTGACGGCGGCGCTGCCGTCCGTGGAGGGGGGCCACACCACGGAGCCCCAAGACGGGCGTCTACGCATACCACATCACTTTCACACATGCATCAGGAGCCGTGCGATGTTTCGGCGGCATAGCTACGCCCCAAAGGCCACCCCGAATCCCAGTTGACCAGGAGATCTGACCCTTTGACTTTTGCCGGACGAGCTTTGACCAGTGGTCTGTTCCACCTGGTTGCGACAGGTCTGCCCATAGCAACATCCCCGAACACGGTCTGGACACAACCCACCACTAGATTCCCTCCGGTTCTACCGCACCCGGACGATTCCCCCCTCCAAGTGACGGCGGCGCTGCTGTCCGTGGTGGGGGGCCACACCACGGAGCCCCAAGACGGGCGTTTACGCATGCCACAACACTTTCACACATGCATCAGGAGCCGTGCGATGTTTCGATGGCATATGTACGCCTCGAAGGCCACCCCGAATCCCAGTTGACCAGGAGATCTAGCCCTTTGACTTTTGCCGGACGGGCTTTGACCAGTGGTCTCTTCCACCTGGTTGCGACAGGTCTGCCCATAGCAACATCCCCGAACACGGTCTGGACACAACCCACCACTAGATTACGATTCCCCACTCCAAGTGACGGCGGCGCTGCCGTCCGTGGTGGGGGGCCACACCACGGAGCGCCAAGACGGGCGTCTATGCATACCACAACACTTTCACACATGCATCCAGAGCCGTGCGATGTTTTGATGGCATATCTATGCCCGGAAGCCCACCCCGAATCCTAGTTGACCAGGAAATCTAGCGCTTTGACTTTTTCCTGACGGGCTTTGACCAGTGGTCTCTTCCACCTGGTTGCGACAGGTCTGCCCATAGCAACATTCCCGAACACGGTCTGGACACAACCTACCACTAGATTCCCTCCGGTTCTACCGCACCCGTGCGATTCCCCCCCCCCCCGTCCAAGTGACGGCGGCGCTGCAGTCCGTGGAGGGGGCCCACACCACGGAGACCCAAGACGGGCTTCTACGCATGCCACAACACTTTCACACATGCATCAGGAGCCGTGCGATGTTTCGGTGGCATAGCTATGCCCCGAAGGACAACCCGAATCCCAGATGACCAGGAGATCTAGCTCTTTGACTTTTGCCGGACGGACTTTGACCAGTGGTCTCTTCCACCTGGTTGCGACAGGTCTGCCCACAGCAACATCCCTGAACACGGTCTGGACACAACCCACCACTAGATTCCCTCCGGTTCTATCGCACCCGCACGATTCCCCCCTCCAAGTGACGGCGGCGCTGCCGTCCGTGGAGGGGGGCCACACCACGGAGCCCCAAGACGGGCGTCTATGCATGCCACAACACTTTCACACATGCATCAGGAGTCGTGCGATGTTTCGGCGGCATAGCTACGCCCCAAAGGCCACCCCGAATCCCAGTTGACCAGGAGATCTAGCCGTTTGACTTTTGCCGGACGGGCATTGACCAGTGGTCTCTTCCACCTGGTTGCGAAAGGTCTGCCCATAGCAACATCCCCGAACACGGTCTGGACACAACCCACCACTAGATTCCCTCCGGTTCTACCGCACCCGCACGATTCCTCCCTCCAAGTGACGGCGGCGCTGCCGTCCGTGGTGGGGGGCCACACCACGGAGCCCCAAGACGGGCGTCTACGCATGCGACAACACTTTCACACATGCATCAGGAGCCGTGCGATGTTTCGATGGCATATCTACGCTCCGAAGGCCTCCCCGAATCCGAGTTGACCAGGAGATCTAGCCCTTTGACTTTTGCCGGATGGGCTTTGACCAGTGGTCTCTTCCACCTGGTTGCGACAGGTCTGCCCATAGCAACATCCCCGAACACGGTCTGGACACAACCCACCACTAGATTCCCTCCGGTTCTACCGCACCCGCACGATTCCCCCCTCCAAGTGACGGCGGTGCTGCCGTCCGTGGTGGGGGGCCACACCACGGAGCCCCAAGACGGGCGTCTACGCATGCCACAACACTTTCACACATGCATCAGGAGCCCTGCGATGTTTCGGTGGCATAGCTATGTTGCGTTTCGTAGTAATTTCAAAACATTTCCTACGCACACGCAAGATCATGTGATGCATAGCAACGAGGGGAGAGTTCATGATAAACACAGGGAAGCAACAACGCGAGCTATTGATCTACAACATAATTAGCAAAATACTATCAGGACTAAGTTCATGATAAATTAAAGTTCAATTAATCATATTACTTAAAGAACTCCCACTTAGATAGACATCCCTCTAATCTTCTAAGTGATTACGTGATCCAAATCAACTAAACCATGACCGATCATCACGTGAGATGGAGTAGTTTTCAATGGTGAACATCGTTTATGTTGATCATATTTACTATATGATTCACGCTCGACCTTTCGGTCTCCGTGTTCCGAGGCCATATCTGCATATGCTAGGCTCGTCAAGTTTAACCTGAGTATTCTGCGTGTGCAAAAACTGGCTTGCACCCGTTGTAGATGGACGTAGAGCTTATCACACCCGATCATCACGTGGTGTCTGGGCACGACGAACTTTGGCAACGGTGCATACTCAGGGAGAACACTTCTTGATAATTTAGTGAGAGATCATCTTATAATGCTACCGTCAATCAAAGCAAGATAAGATGCATAAAAAGATAAACATCACATGCAATCAATATAAGTGATATGATATGGTCATCATCATCTTGTGCTTGTGATCTCCATCTCCGAAGCACCGTCATGATCACCATCGTCACCGGCGCGACACCTTGATCTCCATCGTAGCATCGTTGTCATCTCGCCAATCTTATGCTTTCACGACTATCACTACCGTTTAGTAATAAAGTAAAGCATTACATCGCGATTGCATTGCATACAATAAAGCGACAACCATATGGCTCCTGCCAGTTGCCGATAACTTGGTTACAAAACATGATCATCTCATACAATAAAATTCAGCATCATGCCTTGACCATATCACATCACAACATGCCCTGCAAAAACAAGTTAGACGTCCTCTACTTTGTTGTTGCATGTTTTACGTGGCTGCTACGGGCTTAAGTAAGAACCAATCTCACCTACGCATCAAAACCACAACGATAGTTTGTCAAATAGACTCCGTTTTAACCTTCGCAAGGACCGGGCGTAGCCATACTTGGTTCAACTAAAGTTGGAGAGACAGTCGCCCGCAAGCCATCTCTGTGCAAAGCACGTCGAGGGAACCGGTCTCGCGTAAGCGTACGCGTAAGGTTGGTCCGGGTCGTCTCGTCCAACAATACCGCCGAACCAAAGTATGACATGCTGGTAGGCAGTATGACTTGTATCGTCCACAACTCACTTGTGTTCTACTCGTGCATATAACATCAACATAAATAACCTAGGCTCGGATGCCACTGTTGGGTTTCGTAGTAATTTCAAAAAATTCCTACGCACACGCAAGATCATGTGATGCATAGCAACGAGGGGAGAGTATTGTCTACGTACCCAACGCAGACCGACTGCGGAAGCGATGACACGACGTAGAGGAAGTAGTCGTACGTCTTCTCGATCCAACCGATCAAGCACCGAAACTACGGCACCTCCGAGTTCGAGCACACGTTCAGCTCGATGACGATCCCCGGACTCCGATCCAGCAAAGTGTCGGGGAAGAGTTTCGTCAGCACGACGGCGTGGTGACGATCTTGATGAACTACAGCAGCAGGGCTTCGCCTAAACTCCGCTACAGTATTATCGAGGAATATGGTGGCAGGGGGCACCGCACACGGCTAAGGAATAGATCACGTGGATCAACTTGTGTCAACTTGTGTGTCTTTGGGGTGCCTCTACCTCAGTATATAAAGGAGCCAAGGGGGGAGGGGGCGCCGGCCAAGAGAGAGAGGCGCAGGAGGAGTCCTACTCCTACCGGGAGTAGGACTCCCCCCCCCCAATCCTATTCCAACTAGGATTCCCAAGGGGGAAAGAGGGAGAGGGGTGGCCGGCCACCTCTCCTAGTCCTAATAGGACTAGGGGAAGGGGGGAGGCGCGCAGCCCCCTTGGGCTGCCCCTTTCTCCTTTCCACTAAGGCCCATGAAGGCCCATATGGCTCCCGGGGGGTTCCGGTAACCTCCCGGTAACCCGGTAAAATCCCGATTTCACCCGGAACACTTCCGATGTCCAAACATAGGCTTCCAATATATCAATCTTTATGTCTCGACCATTTCGAGACTCCTCGTCATGTCCGTGATCACATCCGGGACTCCGAACAACCTTCGGTACATCAAAATGCATAAACTCATAATATAACTGTCATCGTAACCTTAAGCGTGCGGACCCTACGGGTTCGAGAACAATGTAGACATGACCGAGACACGTCTCCGGTCAATAACCAATAGCGGGACCTGGATGCCCATATTGGCTCCTACATATTCTACGAAGATCTTTATCGGTCAGACCGCATAACAACATACGTTGTTCCCTTTGTCATCGGTATGTTACTTGCCCGAGATTCGATCGTCGGTATCCAATACCTAGTTCAATCTCGTTACCGGCAAGTCTCTTTACTCGTTCCGTAATACATCATCTCACAACTAACATATTAGTTGTAATGCTTGCAAGGCTTATGTGATGTGTATTACCGAGAGGGCCCAGAGATACCTCTCCGACAATCGGAGTGACAAATCCTAATCTCGAAATACGCCAACTCAACATCGACCATTGGAGACACCTGTAGTACTCCTTTATAATCACCCAGTTACGTTGTGACGTTTGGTAGTACCCAAAGTGTTCCTCCGGCAAACGGGAGTTGCATAATCTCATAGTCATAGGAACATGTATAAGTCATGAAGAAAGCAATAGCAACATACTAAACGATCGTGTGCTAAGCTAATGGAATGGGTCATGTCAATCAGATCATTCAACTAATGATGTGACCTCGTTAATCAAATAACAACTCATTGTTCATGGTTAGGAAACATAACCATCTTTGATTAACGAGCTAGTCAAGTAGAGGCATACTAGTGACACTTTGTTTGTCTATGTATTCACACATGTATTATGTTTCCGGTCAATACAATTCTAGCATGAATAATAAACATTTATCATGAAATAAGGAAATAAATAATAACTTTATTATTGCCTCTAGGGCATATTTCCTTCAGTCTCCCACTTGCACTAGAGTCAATAATCTAGTTCACATCGCCATGTGATTTAATAGTTCACATCACCATGTGATAAACACCCATAGTTCACATTGATATGTGATCAACACCCAAAGGGTTTACTAGAGTCAGTAATCTAGTTCACATCGTTATGTGATTAACACCCAAAGAGTACTAAGGTGTGATCATGTTTTGCTTGTGAGATAATTTTAGTCAATAGGTCTGTCACATACAGATCTGTAAGTATTTTGCGAATTTCTATGTTAACAATGCTCTGCACGGAGCTATTCTAGCTAATTGCTCCCACTTTCAATATGTATCCAGATTGAGACTTAGAATCATCTGGATCAGTGTCAAAAAACTTGCATCGACGTAACCCTTTACGACGAACCTTTTTGTCACGTCCATAATCGAGAAACATATCCTTATTCCACTAAGGATAATTTTGACCGCTGTCCAGTGATCTACTCCTAGATCACTATTGTACTCCCTTGCCAAACTCAGTGGTAGGGCATACAATAGATCTGGTATACAGCATGGCATATTTTATAGAACCTAAGACTGAGGCATAGGGAATGACTTTCATTCTCTTTCTATCTTCTGTCGTGGTCAGGCTTTGAGTTTTACTCAACTTCACACCTTGTAACACAGGCAAGAAACCTTTTTCTTTGACTGTTCCATTTTGAACTACTTCAAAATCTTGTCAAGGTATGTACTCATTGAAAACTCATCAAGTGTCTTGATCTATCTCTATAGATCTTGATACTTAATATGTAAGCAGCTTCACCGAGGTCTTTCTTTGAAAAACTCCTTTCAAACACTCCTTTATGCTTTGCAGAATAATTCTACATTATTTCCGATCAACAATATGTCATTCACATATACTTATCAGAAATGTTGTAGTGCTCCCACTCACTTTCTTGTAAATACAGGCTTCACCGCAAGTCTGTATAAAACCATATGCTTTGATCAACTCATCAAAGCGTATATTCCAACTCCGAGATGCTTGCACCAGTCCACAGATGGATCGCTGGAGCTTGCATATTTTGTTAGCACCTTTAGGATTGACAAAACCTTCTGGTTGTATCATATACAACTCTTCTTTAATAAATCCATTAAGGAATGCAGTTTTGTTTATCCATTTGCCGGATTTCATAAAATGCGGCAATTGCTAACATGATTCCGACAGACTTAAGCATAGATACGAGTGAGAAACTCTCATCGTAGTCAACACCTTGAACTTGCCGAAAACCTTTTTGCGACAAGTCGAGCTTTGTAGACAGTAACATTACCATCAGCGTCAGTCTTCTTCTTAAAGATCCATTTATTCTCAATTGCTTGCCGATCATCGGGCAAGTCAACCAAAGTCCATACTTTGTTCTCATACATGGATCCCATCTCAGATTTCATGGCTTCAAGCCACTTTGCGGAATCTGGGCTCACCATCGCTTCTTCATAGTTCGTAGGTTCATCATGATCTAGTAGCATGACTTCCAGAAAGGATTATTGTACCACTCTGGCGCGGATCTTACTCTGGTTGATCTACGAGGTTCAGTAGTATCTTGTTCTGAAGTTTCATGATCATCATCATTGGCTTCCTCACTAACTGGTGTAGGTGTCACAGAAACAGTTTTCTGTGATGAACTACTTTCCAGTAAGGGAGCAGGTACAGTTACCTCGTCAAGTTCTACTTTCCTCCCACTCACTTCTTTCGAGAGAAACTCCTTCTCTAGAAATGATCCATTCTTAGCAACGAATGTCTTGCCTTTCGGATCTGTGATAGAAGGTGTACCCAACAGTTTCCTTTGGGTATCCTATGAAGACACATTTCTCCGATTTGGGTTCGAGCTTATCAGGTTGAAGCTTTTTTTTTCACATAAGCATCGCATCCCCAAATTTTAAGAAACGACAACTTTGGTTTCTTGCCAAACCACAGTTCATAAGGCGTCGTCTCAACGGATTTTGATGGTGCCCTATTTAACGTGAATGCAGTTGTCTTTAATGCATAATCCCAAAACGATAGTGGTAAATCGGTAAGAAACATCATAGGTTGCACCATATCCAATAAAGTACAATTATGACGTTCGGACACACCATTGTGGTGTTCCAGGTGGCATGAGTAGTGAAACTATTTCACATTGTTTTTTAACTGAAGGCCAAACTCGTAACTCAAATACTCTTCTCTACGATCAGATCGTAGAAACTTTATTTTCTTGTTACGATGATTTTTCACTTCACTCTGAAATTCTTTGAACTTTTCAAATGTTTCAGACTTGTGTTTCATTAAGTAGATATACTCATATCTGCTCAAATCATCTGTGAAGATCAGAAAATAATGATACTTGCCACGAGCATCAACACTCATTGGATTGCATACATCGGTATGTATTATTTCCAATAAGTCAGTAGCACGTTCCATTGTTCTGGAGAACGGAGTTTTAGTCATCTTGCCCAAAAGGCACGGTTCGCAAGCATCAAATGATTCATAACCAAGTGATTCCGAAAATCCATCTTTATGGAGTATCTTCATGCGCTTTACACCGATATGACCCAAACGGCAGTGCCACAAATAAGTTGCACTATCATTATTAACTTTGCATCTTTTGGTTTCAATATTATGAATATGTGTATCACTACGATCGAGATCCAATGAACCATTTTTCATTGGGTGTGTAACCATATAAGGTTTTATTCATGTAAACAGAACAACAATTTATTCTCTTACTTAAATGAATAACCGTATTGCAATAAACATGATCAAATCATATTCATGCTCAACGCCAACACCAAATAACACTTATTTAGTTTCAACACTAATCCCGAAAGTATAGGGAGTGTGCGATGATGATCATATTAATCTTGGAACTACTTCCAACACTCATCATCACTTTCCCTTCAATTAGTCTTTGTTTATTCTGCAACTCTCGTTTCGAGTTACTAATCTTAGCAACTGAACTAGTACCTAATACTAAGGGGTTTGCTATAAACACTAGTAAAGTACACATCAATAACATGTATATCAAATATACTTATGTTCACTTTGCCATCCTTCTTATCCGCCAATCACTTGGGGTAGTTCCGCTTCCAGTGACCAATCCCTTTGTAGTAGAAGCACTTAGTCTCAGGCTTAGGACCAGACTTGGGCTTCTTCACTTGAGCAGCAACTCGCTTGCCGTTCTTCTTGAAGTTCCCCTTCTTCCCTTTGCCCTTTTCTTGAAACTAGTGGTCTTTGTCTACCATCAACACTTGATGTTTTTCTTGATTTCTACCTTCGTCGATTTTAGCATCACGAAGAGCTCGGGAATTGTTTACATCATCCCTTGCATTATAGTTCATCACGAAGTTCTACTAACTTGGTGGTGGTGACTAGAGAATTCTGTCAATCACTATCTTATCTGGAAGATTATCTCCCACTTGATTCAAGCGATTGAAGTACCCAGACAATCTAAGTACATGCTCACTAGTTGAGCGATTCTCCTCCATCTTTTAACTATAGAACTTGTTGGAGACTTCATATCTCTCAACTCGGGTATTTGCTTGAAATATTAACTTCAACTCCAGGAACATCTCATATGGTCCATGACGTTCAAAACGTCTTTGAAGTCCCGATTCTAAGCCGTTTAAGCATGGTGCACTAAACTATCAAGTAGTCATCATATTGAGCCAGCCAAACGTTCATAATGTCTGCATCTGCTCCTGCAATAGGTCTGTCACCTAGCGGTGCATCAAGGACATAATTCTTCTGTGCAGCAATGAGGATAAACCTCAGATCACGGATCCAATCCGCATCATTGCTACTAACATTTTTCAACACAATTTTTCTCTAGGAACATATCAAAATAAACACAGGGAAGCAACAACGCGAGCTATTGATCTACAACATAATTAGCAAAATACTATCAGGACTAAGTTCATGATAAATTAAAGTTCAATTAATCATATTACTTAAAGAACTCCCACTTAGATAGACATCCCTCTAATCTTCTAAGTGATTACGTGATCCAAATCAACTAAACCATGACCGATCATCACGTGAGATGGAGTAGTTTTCAATGGTGAAAATCGTTTATGTTGATCATATCTACTATATGATTCACGCTCGACCTTTCGGTCTCCGTGTTTCGAGGCCATATCTGCATATGCTAGGCTCGTCAAGTTTAACCTGAGTATTCTGCGTGTGCAAAAACTGGCTTGCACCCGTTGTAGATGGACGTAGAGCTTATCACACCCGATCATCACGTGGTGTCTGGGCACGACGAACTTTGACAACGGTGCATACTCAGGGAGAACACTTCTTGATAATTTAGTGAGAGATCATCTTATAATGCTACCGTCAATCAAAGCAAGATAAGATGCATAAAAAGATAAACATCACATGCAATCAATATAAGTGATATGATATGGTCATCATCATCTTGTGCTTGTGATCTCCATCTCCGAAGCACCGTCATGATCACCATCGACACCGGCGCGACACCTTGATCTCCATCGTAGCATCGTTGTCATCTCGCCAATCTTATGCTTTCACGACTATCACTACCGTTTAGTAATAAAGTAAAGCATTACATCGCGATTGCATTGCATACAATAAAGCGACAACCATATGGCTCCTGCCAGTTGCCGATAACTTGGTTACAAAACATGATCATCTCATACAATAAAATTCAGCATCATGCCTTGACCATATCACATCACAACATGCCCTGCAAAAACAAGTTAGACGTCCTCTACTTTGTTGTTGCATGTTTTACGTGGCTGCTACGGGATTAAGTAAGAACCAGTCTCACCTACGCATCAAAACCACAACGATAGTTTGTCAAATAGACTCCGTTTTAACCTTTGCAAGGACCGGGCGTAGCCATACTTGGTTCAACTAAAGTTGGAGAGACAGTCGCCCGCAAGCCATCTCTGTGCAAAGCACGTCGAGGGAACCGGTCTCGCGTAAGCGTACGCGTAAGGTTGGTCCGGGTCGTCTCGTCCAACAATACCGCTGAACCAAAGTATGACATGCTGGTAGGCAGTATGACTTGTATCGTCCACAACTCACTTGTGTTCTACTCGTGCATATAACATCAACATAAATAACCTAGGCTCGGATGCCACTGTTGGGTTTCGTAGTAATTTCAAAAAATTTCCTACGCACACGCAAGATAATGTGATGCATAGCAACGAGGGGAGAGTATTGTCTACGTACCCAACGTAGACCGACTGCAGAAGCGATGACTCGACGTAGAGGAAGTAGTCGTACGTCTTCTCGATCCAACCGATCAAGCACCGAAACTACAGCACCTCCGAGTTCGAGCACACGTTCAGCTCGATGACGATCCCCGGACTCCGATCCAGCAAAGTGTCGGGGAAGAGTTTCGTCAGCACGACGGCGTGGTGACGATCTTGATGAACTACAGCAGCAGGGCTTCGCCTAAACTCCGCTACAGTATTATCGAGGAATATGGTGGCAGGGGGCACCGCACACGGCTAAGGAATAGATCACGTGGATCAACTTGTGTCAACTTGTGTGTCTTTGGGGTGCCTCTACCTCAGTATATAAAGGAGCCAAGGGGGGAGGGGGCGTCGGCCAAGAGAGAGAGGCGCAGGAGGAGTCCTACTCCTACCGGGAGTAGGACTCCCCCCCCCCCCAATCCTATTCCAACTAGGATTCCCAAGGGGGAAAGACGGAGAGGGGTGGCCGGCCACCTCTCCTAGTCCTAATAGGACTAGGGGAAGGGGGGAGGCGTGCAGCCCCCTTGGGCTGCCCCTTTCTCCTTTCCACTAAGGCCCATGAAGGCCCATATGGCTCCCAGGGGGTTCCGGTAACCCGGTAAAATCCCGATTTCATCCGGAACACTTCCGATGTCCAAACATAGGCTTCCAATATATCAATCTTTATGTCTCGACCATTTCGAGACTCCTCGTCATGTCCGTGATCACATCCGGGACTCCGAACAACCTTCGGTACATCAAAATGCATAAACTCATAATGTAACTGTCATCGTAACCTTAAGCGTGCGGACTCCTACGGGTTCGAGAACAATGTAGACATGACCGAGACACGTCTCCGGTCAATAACCAATAGTGGGACCTGGATGCCCATATTGGCTCCTACATATTCTACGAAGATCTTTATCGGTCAGACCGCATAACAACATACGTTGTTCCCTTTGTCATCGGTATGTTACTTGCCCGAGATTCGATCGTCGGTATCCAATACCTAGTTCAATCTCGTTACCGGCAAGTCTCTTTACTCGTTCCGTAATACATCATCTCACAACTAACATATTAGTTGTAATGCTTGCAAGGCTTATGTGATGTGTATTACCGAGAGGGCCCAGAGATACCTCTCCGACAATCGGAGTGACAAATCCTAATCTCGAAATACGCCAACTCAACATCGACCATTGGAGACACCTGTAGTACTCCTTTATAATCACCCAGTTACGTTGTGACGTTTGGTAGTACCCAAAGTGTTCCTCCGGAAACGGGAGTTGCATAATCTCATAGTCATAGGAACATGTATAAGTCATGAAGAAAGCAATAGCAACATACTAAACGATCGTGTGCTAAGCTAATGGAATGGGTCATGTCAATCAGATCATTCAACTAATGATGTGACCTCGTTAATCAAATAACAACTCATTGTTCATGGTTAGGAAACATAACCATCTTTGATTAACGAGCTAGTCAAGTAGAGGCATACTAGTGACACTTTGTTTGTCTATGTATTCACACATGTATTATGTTTCCGGTCAATACAATTCTAGCATGAATAATAAACATTTATCATGAAATAAGGAAATAAATAATAACTTTATTATTGCCTCTAGGGCATATTTCCTTCAAGCTACGCCCTGAAGGCCACCCCGAATCCTAGTTTACCAAGAGATCTAGCCCTTTGACTTTTGCCGAACGGGCTTTAACCAGTGGTCTCTTCCACCTGGTTGCGACAGGTCCGCCCACAGCAATATCCCCGAACACGGTCTGGACACAACCCACCACTAGATTCCCTCTGGTTCTACCGCACCCGCATGATTTCCCCCTCCAAGTGACGGCGGCGCTGTCGTCCGTGGAGGGGGGCCACACCACGGAGCCCCAAGACGGCCGTCTATGCATACCACAACACTTTCACACATGCATCAGGAGCCGTGCGATGTTTCGGCGGCATAGCTACGCCCCAAAGGCCACCCCGAATCCCAGTTGACCAGGAGATCTAGCCCTTTGACTTTTGTCGGACGGGCTTTGACCAGTGGTCTCTTCCACCTGGTTGCGACAGGTCAGCCCATAGCAACATCCCCGAACACGGTCTGTACACAACCCACCACTAGATTCCCTCCGGTTCTACCGCACCCGCACGATTCCCCCGTCCAAGTGATGGCGGCGCTGCCGTCCGTGGTGGGGGGCCACACCACGGAGCCCCAAGACGGGCGTCTACTCATGCCACAACACTTTCACACATGCATCAGGAGCCATGCGATGTTTCGATGGCATATCTACACCCCGAAGGCCACCCCGAATCCCAGTTGACCAGGAGATCTAGCCCTTTGACTTTTGTCAGACGGGCTTTGACCAGTGGTCTCTTCCACCTGGTTGCGACAGGTCTTCCCATAGCAACATCCCCGAACACGGTCTGGACACAACCCACCACTAGATTTCCTCCGGTTCTACCGCACCCGCATGATTCCCCCCTCCAAGTGACGGCGGCACTGCCGTCCGTGGAGGGGGGGCACACCACGGAGCCCCAAGACGGCGGCGGCGAGGTTGACCGGGGTGGCGGTGACGGCGGCGAGGTACAAGATCTCGAAGGGGCCGGCTGGGATGCAGATCAGGTGGCAGTCGCCATGGGGTTCGCGGGAGAGAGAGGGGGGGGGCGAGGGGTGGCAGCTAGGTCAGGGAGAGAGGAAAAACAGTTCGGGAGAGAGGTCGTTCGATCCACCGAGTGGGTCGGGAGGAGATTTTTTGCGGGGGTCGAACCGAGCCTCACTGACCCCAGCTCGCATGTATGTGGGCTCGGGGCCTTTTTAACATCAGATGGGCTATGCCTAGAAGAGCCCATACACCCTGCCAAAACATCTGGAAGTGGGTTGGGTAGGAAACTTTTAGCCTCATGCACCCTACACGCATGCTACCAGACACACCCTTGGTCAATGGCTAGGATATGAAGTGAGTTGGTGGCTTGCCACGAGAGGATCATCAATCATGCTGCCTAGCTGCCCTTGGCCCCGCTGCTTATACAGAGTGGGTGCCACTGCTACAAGAATGCCAAAATTTTAAGCATAAAGTCATAAGCATGCCGGAAAAAGGTCCACAGGGTCCAACTCATAGTCGCCAACACTAATTAGAAGATGTGCCTCCTCCTATCAGTATGGTTAGACTGAGCCTTCAAGAACTTGTTGGAAATAATGCATCGGTTCAGAGAATTCCAAGTCTGATGCTTTGGGCATATCCTGTCACGTAACAAACTGAAACTTCATGCACACACGTTGCTGGCCGTTCGGCAAGCTGCAACTCCTTCCCGAGTCCTCTGCTAGGACGTGAGCATTATCCTGCTGTTCCTCCCGATTCTCTTGGTTCCAACGAGTGCACCGCGCTTCGCTCGGCAAGACGTTTCATTGAAACGTTGCTCGTTGGACTGCTTCCTTCCTGATCTCTATAAATGGTAGAGAGCATCGGGAGAAATAAACAACACATCTTCATCTCCTTCCTCACATATCACAAGTGCTGAGCCGCCGCCGGAACGAAGCCGGCCGTGCTGTCCGTAGTGCAACGGCAGCCCGGCGAGCGGTGTCTCCGTGACTCCCGCCGCATCCTTCGACCCTGCACGGGGGCGGTCTAGAGTTTTCTGGGCAGCGTCCGCGCGACCACTCCTTCGACGTCCTCGACATCATCATCTCCGGCGAGGGCTGCTTCGTCGACGTCCTCGACAACATCGTCCCCGGCGACCACTGCTTCCTCGACGTCCTTGTCGACATCGTCTCCGCCACCGCTGCTTCCTCTACGAGATCGTCTCCGACAAACTCCATCCACGAACACCAAGTGCACCGACGTCTAGACTTTAAGTTGCATTTGATCATTAGTAGTACAAGATAAATCTGTCCATGCTCTAGCCGATTCTCCATCAGGTTTATCTAGTGCTTTAGACTGTCTTTTTGTTCCTGCTGCTAGTGTTTTCAGCCATGTCGTGTGTGTTCGGTAGATTCAGTATCTTTATGTTAATTTGTCTGTATTGCTACTCTGCCGTCACTAGTATTGTAGATGGTTCTCGCTGGTTTCGTGATGTTTTCCTTTGCATGCTAATTAACAAGGATGGGTGCTATCAATCTGCTCCTTTGTGAATCTATACTGCATGCTTATGAAGAAAACCATTTGCCTGTTTAACCTGCTCTTGTACGTACTAGGTAAAGGAATTAAATTAATGACAAATTATGTATTGTGTACAACAATCCAGAAAACTCTAGACCGATTTGTCATGGATGCTCATGTTGCAGAACTGATGAAACCTGAAAAGTTTGCCGGTGACAACTTCAAGAGATGGCAGTCCAAGGTGCATCACTACCTCCTGTCCAAGGGCCTGTGGTGGATTATCCCACAGGTTAGGCCGCTGACTCGTCAGCAGGTAATGGACTTTGAGTTAGCAAACGACACTGTTGTGGCTGTCATCTTGTCGCTCCTTGAGAACCAGCTCTATGATGTATACCATGGGTACACCTCTGCAATAGAGCTTTGGGAGGCGCTGGATCGCAAGTACGCGGTCTCTGACGCAGGGCGATGGATTTATGTGGTTGAACAGTACCACGATTTCTGCATGGTGGACGGCGTCTCCGTCGTCAAGCAAGCTCATGATCTTACATCGATTGTGAGTGAGTTGGCTCAGTTTGATGTGAACGTCAATGCCAAGTTTGTGGTGGGGGGCATCATTGCCAAACTCCCTCCTTCATGGAGAGATTTTGCCACCACGCTTAAGCACAAGAGGGAGGCAATGAGGGTTGATAACCTGATTGCTCACCTTGATGTGGAAGAGAAGGCACGTGCTAAAGACACACCTTCCATGGCAAATGACGGCACCTCAAACGCCAACTTTATGCAGAAATCTGGTGCTAAGTACAAGGGCAAACAACAGAATCCAAAGGCCAAGAATACAACCAACTTTAAGAAGAAGAAGGAAGGCATAATCTGCTATGTGTGTGGTGAGCCTGGCCACAAGGCCAATAAATGCCACAACAGGAAGGGAAAGAAGGGTGGGCAGCAGAACGGACAGAACACTGTCAACGTGGTTGTTAGCGAGCCTAGTACTGCGGGGTATGATTCGAACCCTGCTGTTTTAATGGCGTGTCAATCCGCTGAATGGCTGGTTGACACGGGAGCTAACATTCATGTATGTGCTGACCTTAATTTATTTTCCTCTTGTCAGGCTACAAGCGGTTCCCCCATCTTGATGGGAAATGGCTCAGGTGCTGCTGTTCTGGGAGTAGGGAAGGTTGACCTGAAGTTTACATCAGGAAAAATCATTACCTTAAAGAATGTGCAGTACGTGCCCTCAATAAATAGGAACCTGATTAGTGGCTCTCTTTTATGCCGAGATGGCTTCAAATTATTTTTTGAGTCGAATAAAGTTGTTATTTCCAAATTTGGTTTATTTATAGGGAAAGGCTATGAGTGTGGAGGCTTGTTCCGCACATCTTTGTTGGATGCTGAGAATAAATTTGTTCACAACACTATTAGTGTTCTTAATTCAAATAAAGATGCATCCATTTGGCATTCCAGATTATGTCATGTTAATCTTGGTAGTATTTCCCGCATGAGCAGCCTAAATTTAATTCCTAAATTTTCCGTAGTCAGAGGTTCTAGGTGCCAGATATGTGTGCAAGCAAAGCAACCTCGGAAGCCTTTTTTGGCGGTCGAGGAAAGAAGTACGGCACCACTAGAACTAGTTCATTCCGATCTCTGTGAGATGGGTGGAGTGCTGACTAAGGCAGGGAAAAGATACTTTTTATCTTTTATTGATGACGCAACTAGATTTTGCTACCTGTACTTACTTAAAACTAAAGATGAAGCATTGAACTATTTTAAAATCTACAAGGCAGAGGTCGAGAACCAATTAAATGGAAGAATTAAACGTCTAAGGTCCGATCGAGGTGGAGAATATGTTTCAAGTGAATTTTCCCAATTTTGTGCGGAGCATGGAATAATCCATGAAGTGACACCGCCCTACTCGCCCCAATCGAACGGGGTTGCCGAAAGAAAGAACCGCACTCTAACGGACTTGGTGAATGCCATGTTAAATAGTGCAGGTATGTCTAAGGCATGGTGGGGTGAGGCTGTCTTGACCGCTTGTCATATCCTTAACCGGGTTCCCACTAAAAATAGTGAGGTGACTCCATATGAAGGATGGGGAAAAAGGAAACCTAATCTCTCGTATTTGCGCGCTTGGGGATGCTTGGCGAAAGTCAATATACCGATAACCAAGAAACGCAAACTCGGACCTAAGACGGTTGATTGTGTCTTTCTTGGTTATGCATATAATAGTGTTGCCTATAGATTTTTAGTAGTTAGATCCGATGTACCGGATGTGCCGGTAAACATGGTGACGGAATCTAAAGATGCTACATTTTTCGAGGACATATTTCCCATGAAGAATACAGGAGCATCATCTAGTCAAGCAAACTTTAATCCAACTCTGGAACTACCCACTCATGAAAATTGTGAACACACGCATGTGGAGAATGATAGTGAAGTGGCTCCACGAAGGAGTAAGAGACCAAGGATTGAAAAATCCTTTGGTGATGACTTCATTGTGTATCTCGTGGATGATGTGCCAAAGTCCATTTCAGAGGCATATGCATCTTCTGATGCAGAGTACTGGAAGGATGCAGTCCGTAGCGAGATGGATTCCATCATTGCAAATGGGACTTGGGAGATCACTGACCGTCCATTTGGTTGCAAACCAATTGGATGTAAATGGATCTTTAAGAAAAAGCTTAGGCACGACGGTACTATTGAAAAGTACAAGGCAAGGCTTGTGGCAAAGGGGTATACCCAAAAAGAAGGCGAGGATTTCTTTGACACTTACTCACCCGTTGCGAGATTAACCACTATCCGGATGCTGTTGTCATTGGCTGCCTCATATGGTTTCCACGTTCATCAAATGGATGTGAAAACGGCTTTCCTTAATGGCGAGCTAGATGAGGAGATCTATATGGAGCAGCCCGATGGTTTTGTAGTACCCGGACAAGAAGGCAAGGTGTGTAAGTTGATGAAATCTTTGTATGGCCTCAAGCAAGCGCCAAAGCAATGGCACGAGAAGTTTGAAAAAACCTTGACATCCGCAGGCTTTATTGTAAATGAAGCCGATAAATGTGTTTACTACAGATTTGGTGGGGGTGAGGGTGTGATTTTATGCTTGTATGTTGATGATATACTCATCTTTGGAACAAGCATTGCTGTTGTAAAAGACTTAAAGTCATTTTTATCCCAGTGTTTTGACATGAAGGATTTGGGAGAGGCTGATGTAATTCTAAACATTAAATTGATCAAGGGTGAGAATGGGATTGCTCTTACGCAGTCTCATTATGTGGAGAAAGTCCTAACCCGCTTTGGGTTTATGGATTGCAAAGAGGCTCCCACACCTTATGACCCTAGTCTAAAGCTTAGAAAGCATGATGGACAAGGGAAGGATCAATTGAGATACTCCCAAATTATAGGATCTCTTATGTATCTGGCTAGTGCCACTAGACCCGATATCTCATATGCTGTTAGTAAATTAAGCCGGTTTACTTCTAATCCGGGAAATGATCATTGGACAACACTTGAGCGTGTATTGAGATACTTGAAGGGAACCATGTCTTATGGGATTCACTATACTGGGTACCCAGCGGTACTTGAAGGGTATAGTGACTCTAACTGGATCTCAGACGCGGATGAGATCAAAGCCACAAGTGGATATTTATTCACCCTTGGTGGTGCTGCTGTCTCATGGAGATCTTGTAAACAAACTATTATAACAAGATCAACCATGGAGGCAGAATTAGTAGCACTTGACACGGCCACTGTTGAGGCGGAGTGGCTACGTGAGCTCTTAATGGATTTACCAGTAGGCGAGAAGCCTATTCCGGCTGTCCTCATGTACTGTGATAACCAAACAGTTCTCACAAAGGTTAAAAGTACAAAGGACAATATGAAATCCAGAAGGCATGTGAAACGACGCCTGAAATCCGTCAGAAAATTAAGAAACTCCGGAGTAATCGTTGTGGACTATGTCCACACCTCGAAAAATCTGGCAGATCCCTTTACTAAGGGTTTATCACGAAACGTGATTGAAAATGCATCAAGGGAAATGGGAATGAGACCCATGTGAGTTACACTGCAGCGGTAACCCATCCTATGTGATCGGAGATCCCGTGAAGTAGGTAATGGGAAAAACAAGTTGTCGGTGTAATTGGAGAGTGCAATTCTAAAACCCATTCCCGTTGGAGATGCGGTACTCTCATACTGTATGGTAGGATGACTTATGTCTTAATGTGCTTTGAGGTCCTTTACAAAGGCGAGGTACTGTCCTATGGGGTACACTCGAAAAGGCACACCTATATGAGCCTGACTATGAGGTCGTAGTCTATGAGACTTGGGAACTCTCTATAAAGCTCACGAATAGACACAGGAGCATGACCGTTAAAGCTCCAACCAGAGGCCTAGTTCTTGGCGGCCCAGTATTAGCAAAGTCTTGAAGGGAAACTTAGTCGTAGAAAGCTAGCAATTCAAGGTCTCGTCCATTGTCTAGCTGCGAGTGAGTGAAACTTCAAGTTCTAGATGTTAGTTCAACCCGAAAAGGGATTATCGTCGAAAAGTTAATATATAAACAGCACTGTGGTATGATCTCTATTTCTTTTAGCTCTGGCACCTGACATTGGAATTGGTGGGGACTGTTGGAAATAATGCATCGGTTCAGAGAATTCCAAGTCTGATGCTTTGGGCATATCCTGTCACGTAACAAACTGAAACTTCATGCACACACGTTGCTGGCCGTTCGGCAAGCTGCAACTCCTTCCCGAGTCCTCTGCTAGGACGTGAGCATTATCCTGCTGTTCCTCCCGATTCTCCTGGTTCCAACGAGTGCACCACGCTTCGCTCGGCAAGACGTTTCATTGAAACATTGCTCGTTGGACTGCTTCCTTCCTGATCTCTATAAATGGTAGAGAGCATCGGGAGAAATAAACAACACATCTTCATCTCCTTCCTCACATAGTGCTGAGCCGCTGTCGGAACGAAGCCGGCCGTGCTGTCCGTCGTGCAACGGCAGCCCGGCGAGCGGTGTCTCCGTGACTCCGGCCGCATCCTTCGACCCTGCACGGGGGCGGTCTAGAGTTTTCTGGGCAGCGTCCGCGCGACCGCTCCTTCGACTTCCTCGACATCATCATCTCCGGCGAGGGCTGCTTCGTCGACGTCCTCGACAACATCGTCTCCGGCGACCACTGCTTCCTCGACGTCCTCGTCGACATCGTCTCCGCCACTGCTGCTTCCTCTACGAGATCGTCTCCGACAAACTCCATCCACGAACACCAAGTGCACCGACGTCTAGACTGTAAGTTGCATTTGATCATTACTAGTACAAGATAAATCTGTCCATGCTCTAGCCGATTCTCCATCAGGTTTATCTAGTGCTTTAGACTGTCTTTTTGTTCCTGCTGCTAGTGTTTTCAGCCATGTCGTGTGTGTTCGGTAGATTCAGTATCTTTATGTTAATTTGTCTGTATTGCTACTCTGCCGTCACTAGTATTGTAGATGGTTCTCGCTGGTTTCGTGATGTTTTCCTTTGCATGCTAATTATACAAGGATGGGTGCTATCAATCTGCTTCTTTGTGAATCTATACTGCATGCTTATGAAGAAAACCATTTGCCTGTTTAACCTGCTCTTGTACGTATTAGGTAAAGGAATTAAATTAATGACAAATTATGTATTGTGTACAACAGAACTCTCCTAGGTTCGGGGCTGCCACTCAGGTCCCAGGTCCTCATGCCCACATTAGTAGTGTGATTGTACCCACATTAGTGTGATTGTATAAAGAAAAGTTTTGGCAAGTATTTATTGGCTTCCAAAGAAAACAAAATTTTATTTGATAAGCCAGTAAAAGGTGGAGCAGTCTCTAGATTTCAAAACCGGTGGAAGAAACCAAAGCTGAGATAAAAAAAATTAAAAGTGGGAGAGGGGGGAGAGCGGGCCATGAAACCTTGCATTCTTTTTAATTAAGGAGAGATAAGAAATCGCAAGTTGGGTTCTATTTGACACGCATTGTGTCAAATTATGGATCTCCCGCACATGAGCGAGCAGATGGGGCGGCCCCTTAATGTTGGGACCTATTAGATATTTTCTTGGAAATGTGGACACTTTTTAAAAATTTGATATTTTGAAATTTGTGACTATTTTTAAAAGATGATTGTTTCGTGAGACCATAAACACATTTTGAAAATGTTGAACTTTTATAAAAAGCAATATTATTTTTAGAAAATGCCGAATAATTTTCAAAATGAACCATGTTAAGAAATTATGAACATTTTTTGAAAGATCTGAATATTTTACTAAAACACGATAATTTTTAAAATTTTCTGAAATTTCTAAATACGATTTCAGTAAATCCGTGAAAGACCAGAATGTTCCTAAAAGAACTCAGAAAAGCTGGTAGCGAAAAACGACGGGAAAAACAAAAAAGACCAACACATAATGTTCTAGAATGTTCCCAAATCCCAGCGTCCAGTGCCAAATCCCCCGTTGTAAACTGGGCTGCTATTTCTTCTTTTTCGATCGCTGGCACGTCGGCTTGATGGCTCCCTGTACTTGTTCGTTATTTTATTTCCTTTTTTTTGTCTGGTTTTCTTTGTATCTTCCCGGTTTTCTTTGGTTTTCTATTTTACTTTCCTATCAATTATTTTTTTCTTTTTGTCAGTTTTCACTGGTTTTTCCTTTTTTCTTCATTTTTCATTTCTTTTTTTAGTTGCCTCTGGTTTTGTTTTCTGTTTTTCGTTTCTTTTTCTTTAATTGCACTCATTTTGCCCACTTTTATTGTTTCCTTTTTCTCTTATTCTTTTGTTTTCTTTTGTTTCTTCACTGATTTTTCTTTCTTCGTTATGCTCCAGTTTCATTTTGTTTTTCTTGGTTTTCTTTTTTTTCTTTTTCGGTTTTGGTCATTTTTTTTCTTCAACACTTGTCTAATGTTTTTCTGGTTTTCATTGCACATTTTTAATATATGCCAAGAGCAATTTTCTAATACATGTTTAATATTTTATAAATATAAGTTCAACATTATTTGATACATGGTCAACATTTTTTCTATACACGTTTAACATTATTTTTTCGAATAATTGATTAACATTATTTATGTTAAAGATCAACTTTTTTAATACATGTTTAAAAAAAATCTATACACCTTTAACATAATTTTTGGAAATGATTGATTAACATTTTCCAAGTACAAGATCAACAATTTTCAATACATGGTCAACATTTATTCTATACACATTGAACATTTTTCAAATGCTTGATCAATATTTTTTCAAATTCAAGATATACATTTTTTAATACATGGTCAACATTTTTTCTATACACATCTAACTTTTTCAAATGCTTGATTAACATTTTTTAATTACTTGCTTTTCATTTTGTAATGCTTTATTTACATTTTTTGAATACATGATCTACTTTTTGGACACACGTTGTACTTTTTTATACATTTTCCGTATACATGGTCAACATATTTTATACACATTTAGCATGTTTCAAATGCATGATTAACATTTTTCAAGCACATCCACGTCCGGCGCGATGGTCGTGCCGGCGGCGAGAAGCTCCTCCGTGTGCCGATGCTCGTGCTCGGCTGCATCCTCCATTGGGACTTCCGCAGCGCCGGCCTCCGTCTGTCGGCCGGCCTGCAAGGCGGGTGCAATGGCGGTGATATCCTTTTTCTGCTTGGATGAGAGGTTGTCCCAAATGGCTTTGGACCTCGAGGAGGCCATGGCGGGCCTGGTGCAGAGAGGAGGAAGTGAACAGAGGATGATGGATGCGGCTATGGGTAGGCCTGCGGTTTATATAGCGAGGGGATGGTAGAGCAACCGGCGACGTGATTATTGGCGGCGGCAGACGAACGGACGGGTGGTGCCAGCTCGCCGTTCCTTGGTAACCGCACATATGTTTAATGTAGGCGGACGGGCGGAAGGGCTATCGTTCGAACGCGAGGCAGCCGCATGCGACGGGAAGCGGTGAGGGCGGCGCTCTCGGCCAGCGCGCTGTTTCAATTCCTAAGCGCTGTGAGAGGTCGCGTTGCTCTGAGCCGGCATGAATACGACACTGGTGCTCTGTAGCGGCGCTGACCTTTTCGGGAAGGAACGCGCATGGGCACGGTGGGTGTCTTTGGTGGGCCACGGTAGTCAGGAGCGGGCATGACAGCGGTCAGGACGCTCGCAAAGCCCTCCCAGTTTGTCTCTGATTTACAGGAAAAATGCATCCGTAGTGGTCTGTGGACCGATACAGGACAGAGTTGGATGTCAAAACATGTCCAAAGCGCAAGGTTCAAACAATTGCGGGCGGTTTGAGGGTCGTCGTTGAAGATGCCCTTACGTATGCTTGTTTTCAACAGTGGTGAAACGTGCATGGGCCCGGCACCCTGTGACATGATTGGTACTAGTTTTAGTAAATTAGTTATTGCCTAGATGAGCCTTATTGCTCTCCCCCTTTATGTGAAAGAAACATTGTGTTTTGGGTGTTTTGTACTTCTGGTTAACTTTTGTAATGGATCCAAGTCTTTTTCACGCAAAAGAACAACACGAAGTTGATCAAGAAAAAGAGAAAGAAAGAAATGTTGTGTTTCTTCTTGTTGCTGCTAATTTGCAAGAGATTCGGACAATTGAAGTAGTATTAGCTAGTTGCCGGACGTATGCGATGAACAAGATTAGGCAAATAACCATTCAAGATGAACAAGATTAGCAAGATGCTGTCAGAGGAATTTAAAAATAAAAATTGGTAATGCAAAAACCATAGATTGCTTCCAAGCTTTGAAATCGCACAGAAGACATTAATTTATGACTAAATAAGGAAATAATTGTTGGGGAATCTCAGTGGTATGCCTAATGGAGACATTTCGCCAAGTGGGAAATTGAGAGTGATGTGCCATCCAAACGGGGCAAATACCATGAGCACGAAACTACTCCCTCCGTCCGGAAATAGTTGTCATCAAAATGAATAAAAAGGGGTGTATCTAGATGTATTTTAATTCTAGGTACATCCTTTTTATCCATTTTGATGACAAGTATTTTCGGACGGAGGGAGTACTAATGATAGAGCGTGAAAGACAGATTATATTTGAGAGAAAACAAAACGAATGAACAGTAACCATCTCACTTACTGATGATGACGTCTGTACAATTTATATCCCCCGAAGGGATGTATCCGGAACGACGTGTTCCTTACAATAGGCGGGAGAGAGGGACGCGACGGTTAGCGTACTAACCGCGCATTATTTACAAAAGGAGATTATCCCATTAATTAAATATAACCTAATCTCCGCTTTGACTTATATAGAATCATCATCTTCAAAAATGCTCCTCCAAAAACCCTATGGGAAAAATATAAGGAGATATACATAATATGCCATCAAAACTCCTTCCAAAAACCCTATGGAAAAATAAGGAGAAATCGGCATATCATAATGCTTGTATCACTATTGCCTCATTAAAAACCTTTCATGAGAAACCATATAGGAAAAACTCATAAAGGAAAAAGAGTGTAATATCTAAGATCCAAAGATCCTGAACAGGTTATCATATGGGAGTACACTCCTTCTGAACCTTGCAAATGACAAAGTCATCTCATACCAATTCCATTAGTATAATTCTTGAATGAAGAACTTGGTAAAGACTTTGTGAACAAATCATTAAGATTTTCACATTGCTTTATTTGCAAGATATTTAGCTTCCCATTTCTTGCAACTCATGGGCTAAACAATTTCGGAGCAATACACATTTTAATGTTGCTCTTTATAACCTGTCTGAATCTGTGTAATACAAACAACATTATCTTCATAGATAATCATGGGCAGTCCCAATGAACCAATCCCTATTGAACTTTCAACAAAGTTCATCATTCTGAGAAGCCACATACATCTTTGTGATGCTTCATACAAATCAATGATTTTAGAATGACTAGTGGATGCAACCACTAAAGGTTGTCCTCCATTGGAGAAGGCATGACCAGTCTGTGATCTAGAATTATGGGGATATTATACATGCCTAGTATCACAACATCCAACCATGGTTTTATCTTGATTATTTTCATAGAATAAACCAAGATCTATGGTGTCTAGAAGATATGCAAATATTCTTCACACCAACCCAATACCTTGTATTAGTGATGCATTGTAACTAGCCAATCAATTCACTCCTAATGAAATACCATGCTTGGTGCAGTTTGCTAGATACACCCGTGCTCTCATTGCACCGCGATATGAAAACTCAAGTCCAAATATCTATTCATCACTGCCATTAGGTCTTAATAGGTCCTTATCTCTAGTAATCCAGAGATCTCAAAACCATAGTTCTTTAATGGATACTACTTATCCATGTTAAAATTTCAATGATCTTTTGGATAAGTGTAGACTGATGAACAAGTATTCCCAAAGGAACACGCTCAAGTTCCAAACTCAAGCAAAGTTTGGTCTCAACCAAATCTTACATCTTACACTCCGTCTTAAGATGATATCATGTATCTCTTATGTAACTCCAATGATACTCAGATCATCAACATACACAGAAATTGTACAAAATCCTTCTTTGGATTTCTTGATGAACATACATGAACAATCATCAATGTTTGAGTAACCTTTTAATAAAGGAACTCACTGAGTCGGTTCTACCACATCATTGCCGACTACTCCAAGTCATAATGACTTCTGAAGCTTTACGCAACACATGCTGCGATTAAACTCGGAATCTTCGTTCCCTTAGGAACTATCACAGAGATATCCGAATCAAATGACTCATACAATTATGCAGTCACAACATCCATCAGTTGGATATACAAGTCATTATTCACTGCCAGTGATATAAAATATCGGAATGTTATTCCACTCACAACGGGAGAATATGTTTTATCTTAAATGATGACGGGTCTCTGCGTGAACCCCTGTGCTACAAGCCTCGCTTCATGTTTCACCACCTCATTGTTTTCGTTCCTCACATGAACAAAAACCCATTTGCTCCCCCAGGGTACAAATTCAGAGGAGTGGGTATTACTGATCAGGTCAATACCCCCTCTTCTTGAGAGCGAGTGTCTCCTCAACTGGTGCCTTCCTTTGGATCAACCAAACCGTCTAAGAGACTCAGCCATGCATGGACTTAAGTTGTAGATCCAATTCAAGGTCTTTTGCAATTCTCGAGGAGAAATAAATGTCGACATAATGTAGTCTTTATTATATCATTCTCCCGAATCCATATCGATAGTGAAGATTTCATCATTACCTTTTGACTCTTTGTGATTTCCCACAACAGTAGAGTCAAGGTCTTTCGATGTCCCAACGCCAATATTTGTGTGCACACTCATGCTGGGTCTTGGATGTGTCCAACATCCTTCGGGTGTCCTTCAACCCTGGGTTGAATGTCAACATGATGTCAACCTGCATTTACTGTTTGAGGAGGGGTGTTTGGTTTCTTTCTTCACACCCTCGTACCCCCTCGTCGCTCGCCCCTCCAGGGCGATCGAGGGGGGGGGGCACCCTAGCCCCCTGCCCATCCGCCTCGTTTCCATCTTCCTTCCTCCAGCGTCGATGGCGCGTGATGCGGGATCGCGGCGGCGGTTGCTGTTGTATGGGCGACGACAACGGCTGGCGCGATGGCGGGTGCTTCCTGTAGCGCCTGGAATCAGGGCGGCGGGCCCTCTTCGTCAACGACGGCGGACTCCGGGATCATGTAGGCGATTCAAAGTCTGGATCTCGAGGTAGTGACGGCCTTCTGAGGCTGGTGGCGGCATGGGACGGCCCTTCCATCAATAGATCAGGTTCGATGCAGCTCGACAGGTGACACATGCGCCTCTTTCAGAGTTGTCGGGCGGTGCCTATTGCCGACAGGTGAAGCCACCGGTGGATGTGCTACCGGCGGATGCTACACACGGCGTCTTATATGGAGATGTCAAGTCATGCTCGCTAGCGGCAGGTAATGCACGATGACTCTAGCGGAGGTGTCATGTTTAGCCTGTTGTTGTCGGATCGAAGGTGGTGCGACAGTAGCGGGAGGCAGGCGGTATGGGACGTCTTTGTCTTCCGTTGTCTCCTCCACAGGTATCCGGCTATCAAGGTGTCGATAGACGGATAAGGGCGGATGGTACAGACGGCTTCAGCGATGAGTTTATGCACTCCGGTGGAAACACAAGATCTCTGATCAAACTATGTCGTTGTGTGCTGGGTCGTGTCCTTGCTGAAGGTGGTGGACTGAAGCTTGGCTTTGGGGATGAGAATCCGGAGTTTAACCTTGTGGTGGACTCGCCATCATCGACGCACGTGCGGCGATTCCTTCTTGAAGGCATAGCCTAGGAGTTGTGTATTTTCGTTATGTTGTGTCTTGTATCATAGGGATTAGTGGTTATCTGGGGAGGTATTATCGTGAGGTATACGGCCTTGGAGTTTGTTTTCCGATTTATTTCTGGGTTGATGTTGTCCGGCTGCTGGATTTTGCACTTTTAGTAATATCTAATTGCATGCATTGTCCTGTGCAGAGGCCGGCCTAAGGAACGTGTAGTACAAGCGACGGAAAGTGTTTGTGTTTGTGACTATAGATTGCAAGCAGTCACAATCTCGGAGCACGCATATATATTCTTCCAAATGGGCAGCGAGCGGTTGTGTCTCGTAGCCAATAATGTTGTGTCTCGTCGACGTTGCTGTCTCACATTCTCCTTTTTCTTAACTAGCAAAGTGGCCCGCTCGATGCGCGGACTAGAATATTATAAAGTTTAATAATGAGAAAAATTATTTGATTTGTCTATACAAAAATTGAAACCACATGTGATGGTATTTACAAATATCAGATTTCATGATTGATCTTTTCTCCTAATCAACACTAATAAAGTATCTTTTGGTACGTCTTTTAACTATCGGCTTTCTATTAAAGATATGAGAGGTAGTAATTTGTGGAAATGGCTCTTTCCTCCAGTAGCCCAAAATGTTAAACAAATATACATGACATTTTGGGTGCCCCTTAAAAATAAAATAAAACTATTGAAAGTTGACCATAATAGTTCAAAACATTTAGGCCCCCTTCAAAATAAAAGAAGCACTCCTTTTTATCCTCAAAAAGATTACCATATTATTGTTTTGAAGTCATAGGAGTACGAACATTGGTGCAGTACTTGATGTTAGCTTATTGGGCCACCTGATTATTAATATGAATATTTTCTTTGGTATTTACTTTGGACTATTGGCAATTCTAATTATTTCTTTCTTATTAACTTTTTATAATTTGTAAGTATGTGCTTTAGATGCATGTGCATGCAGATGCACGTGCATGCGTCAGAAATTCGAAGGTGCTCCCTAGATGAACATGGTGATAATCAGGATGAAGAAAATGAGCAGGGCATACCCAGTATGTGCTTTGCTAGTTATTTGGACTGTTCTACACTTCTTATTTACATAAATAGGGCACTGCTACATGCATACTAAATTTTATCAGTTTATATTTTGATACATATTAATGATATTTTTATAAGATTTCTCTATATCATAATGCTCAATCAAATCAACACCAACAAACTGTTTTGCCTTATTGTTGTGAAAGAACTAAGATGGAGAACATATAATTTACTTCCTTGATAGATAAAAGATAAAGATTTAATTACCATAGAATGTTTGAGAGTGAGAACTCAAAAAAAAAAATTCAACATTTTTTCCACATATGAGGTGCACTATTTTAACAGTAATTGCATAGCTAATACCTACTTTGATATATGCTCACACACTATTTAATTCACATACAAATTCCATGCATCGAAAACACATGATTGATCTGCTTTGACTTGGGAGTAAATGTGGAGAGATATAATGAATGTTAGGGTGCTATTTTATATTTAAATAATAGTAAAGTCGTTATGGTATTTTATATTTAAATAATAGTAAAGTCGTTATGATGTGCTATTAAGTTGTTGTGTATGCATGTGTTGGATAGAAATCTAAATCATTGACTATCAGGCGGGCAGTATTTAGTTTCCTGTCATCGAGTAGAAGTTGTATCACATAAAAAATTGATGACCGATTCTAATAATAAGATTAAAGTTGAGAGCCATAACCATCCCTTACAAGCCTTTATGGCTATAGTGACACAACGTTTACTTGCTAAAGGACGCACATACCATGGAAACTGTTCTAACTCTATGTGACCATCATATATAACTGTTCTGAGAAACAAAAGTTAGTATAACATTGCATTTTTCACAATAATTAGTTCAGAAATACAGTTTAATTTGTCATGGTTATATAATATTATTCCTTTTCATCGCATAGTATAGACATGTATGAAAATATAAATTTATTTTTAAACATTTATATGCAGTAAATATGACTATCTTTTGTTGTGTACTATATTTAATGTTCAAACTTCTTATACGTAGTAACTCTATACACATTTAATAAATAATTATTAGTATTATTTATTTATAATATTACAAAGCAATACTAAAGTCAACCTATTTTGAAAGAATTAATGTTAATGCAAGTATAACTTCTGAATTCCGAGTTTACTAATATAGTTTTGCTAGTATAGGACTGAAACGATTATGTGTGTACTTTCTGTATTAAGTTTGATTCTGTCATGATCCATATCACGTTGTACACTACAAGGGGGCTTTGGTGGTCTATGTAAATGCTTATACTGTTCAGAGCGGTACGTTGATCTGTACACATCTCTAATATGTTAGAACAAAAAATAAATATAGGGTACTGGCCATAATGAAGTACTCCTATTTCAATATTTGCCTAGACAGTGAAGGAACTCCTGAGAGCAAGGCCGTTCCGTCGACACGCACTGTACGACGAGACGTGTGCAGGCACTGTTCATCGATCAACCAGAAACCAGCCAGCCGCCGCCTAAAAAATCTAGGGTTTTCTGCCTCCCACCGGTGTCGGCGCCGGTCCATCCCGTCTCCGGTGGCCTGAGGGCCATGGAGGCGGAGTGGATCTCGGCCCTTGCCGGTGGGAGGGCTCTGTTTTTAGATCTTTTTTCGAGTTTTGTTAGGGTTTGTGTCATGCTCAAGAAGGCGAGACGGCGGCGGCTCCCTATAGATGGAATAAAGGTCTCCCCTCCTAGCCCCCGTTTCGGTGATGCGTTTAGCATCATCGATGGGCGTGTGGAGGTGTGTCTCCGGCGGATCTGTCTTTGGTGGATTTGCTCGGATCTGTTCATCGTTCGTCTTCGTTCGTGTGTCTTCAGGTTGGATCCTTTTGATCTACATTCTTCATCCGCGGCAGTTGCTGTTCTGGTGCGTTGGTTCTATGGGGCCTTAGCACGACGACTTCCCGACTGTCTACTACAACAAGGTTTGCCCGGCTTCGGCGAGGGAGGGGCGATGACAGTGGCGCGCCTTCGACTCGCTTCAGTGCTTGTAGTCGTCGCTAGGTGGTCTACAAATCTGGATGTAATTTTTATTATTTCTAGTGTTCGTTGTACTACCATGATTGAAGATGAATAGATTGGAAGTTTTCCGCAAAAAAAGAAGTGAAGGAACTCCTGTTTTTGTTGCGTATGTCACAATTTCTCTGTCAAGATCATTTGTCAAAATAACTTCAAACTCAAAAACATTTGCTCGGTGATAACTTAACAAGAAAAGTGTTGCGGTTATAAGACATAAATGCTTGTCAGATTATTCATGTAAAATGCTACTTTGCAAGACTCTCCACTTCACATCAGAAAATAAATAAACAAAACATGGATGGTGGTTATGTAGAAACATGCAGGATAATTGAGAACACAATTCATCATCCAACAAACTGAATCCTTGATCATTCCCAACTGAGCTATACCTATATGTATTTGCCACATAGATGAGCTATTGTAGCACCGTACAATATATCTGATACAGAAATAAAAGATCCATCATAGTGACCCATGGCATTAATAAAAATATGATCATTCTAGTCGACCAAATGAAATGGGAGTAGTTTGCAGTTCTACTCTAACTTCATATGGTGTAGAACACATAGATGTGCAACTACAACTACATTAGTAGAACCTAAATCTGAAGTAGGCACTCATTTAGAAATGGTTAACCAACGAAGATTTAGATATGAACTGTTGTCTCTTACATGAATTGGAGCTAGGGCAATGAATTGTTTTATCAATAGGATGGCTCTCTCGCTAGCTTCCTTATCTAAGAATAATGAAAAAATAAGGAGAAATAAATGGTGCCAGTGCACTGACCAACATCATTATTTCATCCTGTTTTTTCATTATTCTTATAATAATCGTAGATCTGTAGTTAGCAAAATACCATAAGAGCTATGTCATAAATAACATAATTTATTGCCTCGTCTTATAAAATCTGCACCAAATAAATGGGCATGTGCAGATGAAAATTAAATTAGTTTTTTTCATAGAATTGCATCAGGTCCTAACTTCTGTATATATGTAGTATAACCCCTTGTAAACACCAGACCGTGAAGATCAATAAAAGAAAAGAATGGGGGCGACACGCTCCCATATATAGCAATATCTCAGTGTCTCATTCTCGCGTTTGGGATTAGAGAAATCAAACGGGCCGGCTACTTGATGTTGCTAGTGTGCTAAGCTAGCTAGACACAAAATCCATCCACCTGCTTGCCTATATATGTAGTATAGTGTACGTATGACATATTTCCTTTAGCTTTTCGTGGTGTATTTTTCTTTTCTTTTTTTGTTTTTCGACAGGGAGGGGCAGCGGGCTTACTAAGCGACGAGAGATATCCATTGAGGACATAAGTGACAGAGATGTAGAGAAAGGCAAGATAGCACACTAAGGGTTGGGACATGCGGCTGCAGTCGGGACGTCAAATGATTCTACGTATTTTCCACAAGCCTGATCACTACCAATTCTTTAAAAAGAACTGGCATTGATACTTGAGTATGACTTCAATTCTTTCCAAAAACGCGCAACGATGCATTATTTCCAATGGATCAACAATGATATCTCTATATAACTCGCAGATCGAGAGCAACTTGGAGTGATGACTTTTCTGTATCAATGGACAATAATCTGTGTTGAAAAAAATAAATTGAGCAAAAGTATGTTGCAATGAGATGCACTTTAAACACGCAGGTTTCTATGTGGAGATGCTCTGAATACGTACATCAAAGATCAAATACGTACATGCTACTTCAACTTACACGCTTATGCAGGCATTATTGTGTCATCGGCATCGTTACTCTCAACAAAAGGGTGAAATGCTGATGTTTCTTAATCAATCAAGTAAAATGCATGGATTCTTGTAATCGACATTGTTAATCTCGACAAGCAGTGGATATGCTGATGTTTCTTAATTAATGAAGACAAATGAATGCATTGTTATCATCGATATCGTTAACTCGACACGGAGTGCATATGCTGATGCTTCTTATTAGTTAACTATGAACAAAATGCATGCACAGTCATAATCGACATGGCATAAGCTACGCACATGGGTGTGCACTCATACATCTGTATTTATACACACACGTACCTCGAACACAAGATCATCGCCACGAGAAAAGCTAAGGTTCTGTTAGGTATAGCAGCCTCTTCTTCCCTAAAGGTTGGCATGTATATTTTTATTATTGCATACATTTTCCATTAAATATTTTAGTAGACCGATTACTTGTTTGGTTAGCAGATAATGCTTTCGGTTATGACATCTTCCTTGGCTTAGAGCATGTTTCCCATTCCTTTATCAGTTAATACCAGAGATTATTACAGCATATTATTGTTATTATTATTATAAAAACGAAACACCATGCATGTTTCTCTTGATTACCAAGTGTTTCTCAATTATTTATACTTGTCGTTAATTAACAGTTTCGAACGGGAGGAAAGCTCGGGTTAGTGCGTGATAAGGGTAGACATGCCTGGTCCGGTGCCTGAATCATGGCCGGGTCTGATTGGTGTTGAAGTGAATGCAGCAGTTCAAATCATCTCTCGGGAGAGGCCTGATATCAGAATTGCCCGAGTACTCCCTCCAGGAGAGGCTCCATCCCCACCGCCACAAGACCAAGTACGCGTTATCATTTACAACGATGTCAGCCAGGGCCTGATAGATATGTGGTTGTTCCTCCTGCACCATACATTGGCTAGCTAGCCTGCCTTACATGGCTGGCTTTATCTTTTCTGCCGTTATTATCAAAGGCTAGAATTGATTGAATAAAGTGAGCGAGTGTGATATTGATCGCCATGCATTAATAATGCTATGTAATCTATGTGGGCATGCCTGAATTATATTGTTTACTCATATATGTATTAGTGTGATGAATCTACAAATATTTCAATGAGTTTACTATTTGGCAATGGAATAAAGAATTATGTGTTTTATACTTTTTTGATGAGCGTCTTCCTTTATCTTGTATGACTCATAATATTAGCGCCATGTCATACCCAAGTATCAATGTGTATTTTCAAAAAGAATTGAAGTCATACTCAAGTAACAATGTCAGTTCTTTTTAAAGAATTGGCAGTGATCATGCTTGTGGAAAATACGTAGAATCATTTGATGTCCCGACCGCAGCTGCATGTCCCACCCCTAGTGGGCTATCTTGCCTGTCTTTACATCTCTCTCACTTATGTCCTCAACGGATATCTCTCGTCGCTTAGTAAGCCTGCTGCCCCTCTCCATCAAAAATAAAGAAAAAAAATACACCACGAAAAGCTAAAGGAAATATGTCATACGTACATCCCAATTCCTCCACTGATCATCACACACCTACATGTAGTAGAGGAATTTACAACAAGAATTGTTCAGCTTAAGAGGTCAACTTCACAATTACTGATAGCACCAGATTACAATCTTACAGGACAGAGCTAGAAAGATTGCCCCTTTGCTGAATCTAGACCAACAATGATGCACCATTGCACTACTGGAACCATCCATAACAGATAATGGACATTAGAATTCACATTAGTAGAGAATGGAATAACGTGATTAGCGTCGTACTGGCTGAATCTGCTAAAACATTTGTTTCCTCTTCAAATATGTTGTAACGGCGCTATAACAACGAAATAGTGCGCTATTTTTTCGTTGATACAGATGGACCATATCTTCCCTCCGATGGTTCGGCGGCAACAGGTATGTTGCTCAGAGACTCAAGTGGTGCTATCATATTTACTGCATGTTGAAATCTGAGCACGTGGCCAAGCTCAAGCAGCAGCAGGACAGGGCCGTTCGACAGATGAAGGGGCTCATCGTCCTCTTCGAGGACTCTGAGGACGACGGCGACGACCATAGCTCCACCTCCGACGACTCCAATGGTCACCACCTGCTGCCGACTCCTACAGCTACACCGGCGACCGGAAGATCAAAGGCCCGACGAGGAGGTGGTGAATCTCCGCCATCTCCATCGTTAATTTCTAGTTATTTATGTCTCTAGTTAGAACCTGACCGTATTATGTGGATTATGTGAACTTGGACTAGCTTTTGAAGATCCATCTGTGATGTTCTGGTGATCGGAATGTGCATATCTATGTCCTTTTCATAGTCCGTGCGATGATCTAAGTAATTTGCTGACCCCGGCCGTAGATGTTCTTATGTCATCCAGCGAGCTGATGTCGGGGACAAGTTTTGCGCTTTCGCCCGGAGATTTGGCCATTAAACTATCAGCCAGCTAGAATACGTTAGGTTTAGTCATTAAAGAATCAACCCGGGACTATTCTTTGCAAGTTGTCTAAAGAAGCTGACCAAATTAAGCTCCGCGTTCCCTAGCGTGTATATTCACAGCCGTTGGTTCTTTGATGTTTCTTTTCGTAGTTAACATTTTAAAAATATAATGAACTAAATTTTAATATCATGAATAATACTTGAGTTTAGTAAAAAATAGTGAAGCGTCATGAACCCAATTTGAATCAAATGTTGTAGACTTTGCATTTAATGAACAATTTTTGAATATCGTGAACAAGTTTGGAATTTGGTGATTTTTTAGGATATATCATGAACACGGGTTGAATTTTGTGAACTATTTTAAATATCCAGAAATAAATTAGAATTCCATGCACAATATTTGAATTTGCTGAACTTTTTCAAAAAAACTAACTTGAATGAGGTTTTAAATTTGGTGAACTTTTATTAAATATCATGAACAAGATTTGAATTTGGTGATTTTTTTAATATAACAATATTTTAATTTTGTAAGCATTATTGAATATCTGGAGCAAGATTGGAATCTAATGAACTATTTTTGAAAATCTCATTAACTATATTTGAATTCTGTGTACAATATTTCAATTTAGTAACTTTGTTAAATATCATGAATGAAATTTGAATTTTGGTTTGAAGATTTAAATTTAGTGAAATATTTTGGAATATCGGGGACAAGATTTGAATTTGGTAAACTCTGTGGATAATGGCTTTTCGTGGTGTATTTTTCTTTTCTAATTTTGTTTTTCGACGGGGAGGGGCAACGGGCTTACTAAGCGACGAGATTTATCCATTGAGGACATAAGTGACATAGATGTAGAGACAGGCAAGAGAGCACACTAGGGCTTTGGACATGCGGCTGCGGTCGGGACGTCAAATGATTCTACATATTTTCCACACGCCTGATCACTAGCAATTCTTTAAAAAGAAATGGCATTGATACTTGAGTATGACCTCAATTCTTTCTAAAAACGCGCAATGATGCATTATTTCCTATGAATCGACAGTGATACCTCTATATAACTCGCAGATCCAAATCAACTTGTAGTGATGACTTCTCTATATAAATGTGACAACAATCAGTGTTGAAAAAATAAATTGAGCAAAAGTATGTTGCAACAAGATGCACCTTAAACACGCAGGTTTCTCTGTGAAGATGCTCTGCTTATGTAAATCAAAGATCAAATACGTACATGCTACTTCAACTTACACGCTTATGCATGAATCATTGTGTCATCGGCATCATTACTCTCAACAAAAGGGTGATAAGCTGATGTTTCTTAATCAATCAAGTTAAATGCATGGATTCTAGTCATCAACATCGTTAATCTCGACAAGCAGTGGATATGCTGATAAAGACTAATGAATGCATTGTTATTATCGACATCATTAATTTCGACATTGAGGGCATATGCTGATGCTTCTTATTAATTAACTGTGAACAAAATGCATGCATTGTTATAATCGACATGGTGTAAGCTATGCAAATGGGTGTGCACTCATACTTTGTATTTATACACACACATATCTCAAACACAAGATCATCGCCACGAGAAAAGCTAAGGTTCTGTTAGGTATACCAGCCTCTTCTTCCCTAAAGGTTGGAATGTATTTGTTTATTATTGCATACATTTTCCGTTAAATATTTCAGTAGACTGATTGCTTGTTTGGTTAGCAGATAATGCTTTCGGTTATGACATCTTCCTAAGCATAGAGCATGTTTCCCATCCCTTTATAAGTTAATACCAGAGATTATTATTATTATTATTATTATTATTATTATTATTATTATTATTATTATTATTATTATTATTATAAAAACTAAACACCTTGCATGTTTCTCTTGTTTATCTATGTATTTCTCAATTAGTTATGCTTGTCGTTTATTAACAGTTTCGAAAGGGAGGAAGGCTCGGGTTAGTGTGTGATAAGGGTAGACATGCCTGGTCCGGTGCCTGAATCGTGGCCGGGTCTGATTGGTGTTGAAGTGAATGCAGCAGTTCAGATCATCTCTCGGGAGAGGCCTGATATCAGGATTGCCCGAGTACTCCCTCCAGGAGAGGCTCCATCCCCACCGCCACAAGACCAAGTATGCGTTATCATTTACAATGATGTCAGCCAGGGGCCTGATAGATATGTGGTTGTTCCTCCTGCACCATACATTGGCTAGCTAGCCTGCCTTACATGGATGGCTTTATCTTTTGTACCATTATTATCAAAGGCTAGAATCGATTGAATAAAGTGAACGAGTGTCATATTGATCGCCATGCATTAATAATGCTATGTAGTCTATGTGGGCATGCCTGAATTATATTTTTTACTCATATATGTATTAGTGTGATGAATCTAGAAATATTTCAATGAGTGTACTATTTGGCAATGAAATAATGAATTATGTGTTTTATTCTTTTTTGATGAGTGTCTTCCTTTATCTTGTATGGCTCATAATATTAGCGCCATGTCATACCCAAGTATCAATGTGCGTTTTCAGAAAGAATTGAAGTCATACTCAAGTATCAATGTTAGTTCTTTTTAAAGAATTTGCAGTGATCATGCTTGTGGAAAATACGTTGAATCCTTTGACGTCCCGACAGCAGCCGCATGTCCCACCCCCCTGGTGTGATATCTTGCATGTCTCTACATCTCTCTTACTATATCTCCTCAACGGATATCTCTCGTCGCTTAGTAAGACCGCTGCCCCTCCCCATTAAAAAAAGAAAAAATACACCACGAAAAGCTAAAGGAAATATGTCATACGTACATCACAATTCCTCCATTGATCATCACACACCTACATGCAGTAGAGCAATTTACAACAACAATTATTCAGCTTAACAGGTCAACTTCACAGTTACTGATAGCACCAGATTACAATCTTACAGGATAATGATGCACAGTTACTGATAGCTAGAAAGACTGCACCTTTGCTGAATCTAGACCAACAATGATGTACCATTGCACTGTTGGAACCATCCATAAAAGATAATGGACATTAGTATTCACATTAGTAGAGAATGGAATAACGTGATTAGCGTCGTACTGGCCGAATTTGCTAAAACGTATTGTTTCCTCTTCAAATACATTGTAACAGTGCTATAACAATGAAATAGCTCGCTATTTTTTCGTTGATACAGATGGATCATATCTGCTCTCCGATTGTTCAGCGGCAACCGGTAGGTTGCTCAGAGACTCAATTGATGCTATCATATTTACTGCATGTCGACATCTGAGCAAGTGGCCAAGCTCAAGCAGCAGCAGGACAGGGCCGTTTGGCGGATGAAGGGGCTCACCGTCCTCTTTGAGGACTCCGACAACGACGGCGACGACCACAGCTCCAAGTCCGATGACTCCAATGGTCCACCACCTGCTGTCGACACCTGTAGTTGTACCGTCGACCGGAAGATCAAAGGCCCGGCGAGGAAGTGGTGAATATCCGCCATCTCCGTCATTAATTCTAGTTATTTATGTCTCTAGTTAGAACCTGCCCGTATTATCTGGATTATGTGAAATTCGACTAGCTTTTAAAAATCCATCTGTGATGTTTTGGTGATCGAAATGTGCATATCTATGTCCTTTTCATAGTTCGTGCGATGATCTACGTAATTTGGTGACCCTGGCTGTAGATGTTCTTATGTCATCCAGCGAGCTGATGTCCGGGACAAGTTTTGCGCTTTCGCCTGGAGATTTGGCCATTAAACTATCAGCCAGTTAGAAGACGTTAGATTTAGTCATTAAAGAATTAGCCCGGGACTATTCTTTGCAAGTTGTCTAAAGAAGCAGACAAAATGAAGCTCTGCGTTCCCCAGCGTGTACATTGACATCTAGTGTTTCTTTGATGTTTCTTTTTGTAGTTACCATTTTATAAATATAATGAACGAAATTTTAATTTTCATAAATAATACTTGAGTTTACTAAAAAAATGAAGTGATACGTCTCCAACATATCTTCAATTTTTTATTGTTCCATGCTATTATATTATCTATTTTCGATGTTTTATATGCATTAATATGTTATTTTTATATTATTTTAGGACTAACCTATTAACCCAGAGTCATGTGCCAATTTCTGTTTTTACCTTGTTTTTGAGTTTCGCAAAAAAGGAATATCAAACAGAATCCAAACGGAATGAAACTTTATGATGATTTTTCATGGACCAGAAGACACCCAGAGGACTTGGAAACCAAGTAAACAGAGTCCCAAGGAGGCGGAAAGGGTGCAGGGCGCGCCCTGGGGGGGGGGGCTGCCTTGTGGGCCCTCGAAGCTCTGTTTACCCTAATTCTTGGCCTATAAATTCCCAAATGTTCCCAAACCACAAAATATGTCAAAAAAATATTTTTCCATCGCCGCAAGCCTCTGTTCCCGTGAGATCCCATCTTGGGGCCTTTTCCGGTGATCTGCCGGAGAGGGATTCGATCATGGAGGGCATCTACATCAACTCTATTGCCCTTTAGATGAAGCGTGAGTAGTCTACCTCAGACCTACGGGTCCATAGCTAGTAGCTAGATGGCTTGTTCTCTCTCTCTATGATCTTCAATACCATGTTCTCCTCGATGTTCTTGGAGATCTATCCGATGCAATACTCTTTTGCGGTGTGTTTGTCAAGATCCTATGAATTGTGGATTTATGATCAGATTATCTGTGAATATTATTTGAGTCTTCCCTGAATTCTTATATGCATGATTGCATATCTTTGTATTTCTCTTCGAATTATTGGTTTGGTTTGGCCAACTAGATTGGTAGTTCTTGCAATGGGAGAGGTGCTTAGTTTTGGGTTCAATCTTGCGGTGTCCTCACTCAGTGACAATAGGGGTAGCGAGGCACGTATTTGTATTGTTGCCATCAATGATAAAAAGATGGGGTTTTCATCATATTGCTTAAGGCGTTACTCCGTTCTTTATGAACTTAATACTCTGGATGCATGCTGGATAGCGGTCAATGTGTGGAGTAATAGTAGTAGATGCAGGGTCTACTTGACACGAACATGATGACTATATGCATAATCATTGTCTTGGATATCGTGATAACTTTGCACTTTTCTATCAATTGCTCGATAGTAATGTTTTCACCCACCATATTATTTTCCTTCAAGAGAGAAGCCTCTAGTGGAACCTATGTCCCCCGGGGCTATTTTCCATTATATATTTTCAGATCCATAAACCAAAAAAACCAAAAATACTTTGCTGCAATTTATTTAGTTTTACTTTATTTTTTCATTTCAGTAATCTTTTATATCCATCTCTATCAGATATCATACTTGCAAGTGACTGTGAAGGGATTGACAACCCCTTTATCACACTGGGTGCAAGTGTTTGATTATTTGTGCAGGTGCGTAGATTAGGGACTTGCTTGTACCTCCTACTGGATTGATACCTTGGTTCTCAAAACTGAGGTAAACACTTATCTCTACTTTGCTACATCACCATTTCCTCTTCAAGGGAAAAACCAACGCAAGCTCAAGAAGTAGCAAGTAGAATTTTTGACGCCGTTGCCAGGGAGGTCTACATCAAGCATACCAAGTACCCATCATAAACTCTCATCTCTTGCATCACATTATTTGTCATTTGCCTCTCGTTTTCCTATCCCCTACTTCTAAAACAATTTTCAGAAAAAACCAAAAAAATTCCTTTTTATTCGCACTACTTTCGTTCGTCTTTTCGTTTGCTTCTCGTTTGCTTGTGTGCTAGATCGATTTGTTGCCACCATGTCTGAATCTGGGGAGGTTTTTATTGAAAAGCATAGTAATAATCTTGAGGGAAATTTTTATGACTTTGCTAATAACGATCCCCATGAAGAACCTACTATCATGCATACAAAAAAATTCCGCATAGGTAGTGGTAATATTACTGGAAAGGTGTTATTCAAGATTTATTTACTTGTGCTGGTACGCTACCTACGTTAGGAGTGTCTATTCTCTATAAAACTAATAGTCGTGCGGATGCAATAACTTTGCTCATAATTGAACTTGAGAGGCAATTTGTTCATATACATCCTTGCATACAAAGGATTTTTCTAGAGTTCTCTAATATTCAGCATTCTTACATTAAGCGTGCCGCCACTATATTTCTAGCCCACGAGTTTAGATTCATCATGAAAGAGGCTAGTGAAATTCTTGCTCATTATAAAATTAATGGTGGTTGTCCCCCTATAGAGGAGATCATTTTTAATCAAGAAGAAATAATGAGATTGCAATCTCTGGATTATGTTGCCTATAATGAACATTTGAGAAAGAGGGTCCCTACCGAGGTTTTGGTTGATAAGATTTCTGAACATAATAACAATTTGCTATACAAAACAATGGATTAGGGTTCACAATAAGAGATAGGCTTATGACATTCCACCAAAGGAAAGCTTACAATGATTAGTTGATTATACACTATAAGGGGCCGGAGGAGGAACCTATTCCTCCCGCACTCGATCTTAGGGATCCTTATCCTATTAAATTTAGCCCTTTTGATTATTTTTGCTTACCACAAAGGAAACTTGCCGCTGAAAGAAGGGAGTATGAGATGAGCATGGATGATCTCCCTTACTATTATAATAATGCCTAGATCTAGTGCGTTATGCCTAGCTAGGGGCATTAAACAATAGCGCTTGTTGGGAGGCAACCCAATTTTATTTTTATGTTTTTTGTTTTATTTCTGTTATTGAATAAAATACACATTATTACCTCTGTAGTAATTGTGTTTTAGTGTTTTAATTAGTGTTTGAGCCAAGTAAGACTTTTGGGATGGTCTGCGGTGATGGTTGGCTTGATCTTGCTGGAAAAACAGAAACTTTTGCGCTCAGTTCAGGAATTTTTTAAATTCGTCAGAGCGTTATTTTGATCTGAATTTTTTATACAAGACTGATATACCAATTTCCCAATTGTCCTAAGATTTCAGAATTTTTGGAGTTACAGAAGTATTTGAAATCTCCAGATTGCTATAGACTGTTCTGTTTTTTGACAGATTCTGTTTTCTATTTGTTGTTTGCTTATTTTGATGAATCTATGGGTAGTATCGAGGGGTATGAACCATGGAAAAGTTGGAAAGCATTAGATATTACACCAATAAAATAAAGAATGAGTTCACAACAGTATCAAAAGTGGTGATTTATCTTCTTATACTAACAGATCTCATGAGTTTTCTGTTGAGTTTTGTGTTGTGAAGTTTTCAAGTTTTGGGTAAAGATTTGATGGACTATAGAATAAGGAGTCGGAAGAGACTAAGCTTGGGGATTCCCAAGGCACCCCAAGGTAATATTCAAGGACAACCAAGAGCCTAAGCTTGGGGATGCCTGGGCATCCCCTCTTTCGTCATCAATCCATCGGTAAATTTACTTGAGGCTATATATATTTTTATCCACCACATGATATGTTTTTTGCTTGGGGCATCTTGTATGATATGAGTCTTTGCCTTTTAGTTTGCTACAATCATCCTTGCTGCAAACATCTTTTTGAGAGGGACACGCATGAATCATGAATTTATTAGAATACTCTTGTGCTTCACTTATATCTTTTGAGCTAGGCAATATGCTCTAGTACTTCACTCACTAGTAGAAAACAGACCTTTTGTCCAAAGCATTAGTCCCGGTCTGGTTTTGAACCGGCACTAATGTGACCATTAGTCCCGGTTCGGAACGGGCATCATTAGTCCCGATTCATGCTAGACCTCTAGTCCCAGTTCGTGACACGAACCAGGACTAAAGGGGTAGTGGCAGGCTGGCGTCATACTGGGGCCCCACGATCACCTTTAGTCCCGGTTTGTGTCACGAACCTAGACTAAAGATGCTCCTATATAAACCCTTCGTCCAGCCCAAGCACACTCCTCTCTGTTTTTCCCCTTCTTCCTCTCCTTTGTTATTCCCCTTGCTCGAGCTCACCTCCATTTTTGTGAAAAATTGTCAAGATTCGGAGGCACCCCATCCATCCAAGTGTTCACAAAGGTTAGCAACTTTGTCCTTTCATCTCTCATTGCTAGATTAGCTCTTGTAATGTTCTATAAGTATAGTGATTTGTGGGTTTTAGTTTGGGAGTATTTATATGTGGTAATTTATTTGACTTATATGCAATTTGAGCTCAAATTAACATCTTACTTTACATGTGTAGGTGTGGTTTACTTACTGCCTTCCTGTCCCCGTCCTAACCACCGTCGACCGCCTGCACTCTCCCATCACCGGCACCACCTTGGTGAGCCTCTTGTTCTTATCCTTTTTATAAAACAAATCATGTTTGTGAGATTTGGATAGTTACTTGTATAGTTTTCTTACCTATATGGTTGTTTGTTATACATAGTGGCATGGTTTTGATATCCAGCCCCGTGGGCCCTCATCCAGTTTATGATTCGGATGTGGTATATACTCTCTTTTATAACTATTTGTTGCATTTCGTGTTTATGACAATTATGCCCATAAAGTTGACATAGATATTTTTATCTAGGATGTATGTGAACCGGAAATTGCAACCAACATAGATATTCTTGTCAAGAAGTTAAATTTAGTTGAAAAAGAAAACGAGTATTTGAAAGAAAAATTGAAAAGAATTGAAGAAGAGAAGATGAAACTGGAGTTGTATGTTGCCGATGTCATCGGTGATCAGAAGATCAAGACGGTGGCAATGCGCTTGAAGATTAGAAATTTTAAAAATATGCCATTGATAGTGAGGCTTGGTATCACTATGTTGTTGGGTCAATTGTTACCTTAGTTGCGATCTTGATCGCATTCGTTATTGCATTTAAATGCATTAGGTAGAGAGTTTGTATGTTGTTTTATGAGAACAAGTGTGTATGAACTTGTAGTAATTTGGTCTTTTCAGTGTTGTGTAATGAAGATGAGTCGGCAATGGATGTACGATGACCCATGCTCTCTCCAGTTCATTAATAGTGTGCATACTTTTCTGGTTGCGACTGAGGCAAACAAGCGAGTGGATGGTTTTATGTATTGTCCATGTGCTGCCTGTAAGAATGATCGAAATCACTCTAACTCAAGAACCATTCACGTCCACCTATTTGAGTACGGCTTCATGTCCGGCTATAACTGTTGGACCAAGCACGGAGAAAGAGGGGTCCTAATGGAAGAGAATGAAGAAGAAGAGGATGACGACAGCTATCCTGGCCATGGGTTCCATGAATACGATGGTACAACAATGGGGGAAGAAGCTAAGCCGGCAATGCGGGAAGAAGCTGAAGAAGAGGTATCAGATGAGCCCGCTGATGATCTTGGTAGGTCCATTGCCGATGCAAAGAGAAACTGCGCAAGTGAAAAGGAGAAGCTAAAGTTGCAGCGCATGTTAGAGGATGACAAGAAATTGTTGTATACAAATTGTGAAGATGACAAGAAAAAGCTGGGTACCACACTAGAATTGCTGCAAGGGAAGGCAGCAAATGGTGTATCTGGCAAGGGATTTGAAAAGTTGATGATAATGTTAAAGAAGAAGCTTCCAAAGGATAATGAATTGCCCGACAGTGCGTATGAAGCAAAGAAGGCTATCTGCCCTCTAGGGTTAGAGATGCAGAAGATACATGCATGCCCTAATGACTGCATCCTCTACCGCGGTGAGTACGTGGATTTGAATGCATGCCCGATATGCTGTGCATTGCACTATAAGATCGGCCACGATGACCCTGGTGATGTTGAGGTCAAGCGCCCTAGAAAGAAGATTCCTGCCAAGGTGATGTGGTATGCTCCTATAATACCATGGTTGAAACGTTTGTTCCAAAACAAATAGCATGCCAAGTTGATGCGATGGCACAAAGAAGATCGTAAGAAAGACGGGAAGTTGAGAGTACCCGCTGACGGATCACAATGGAGAAAAATCGAGAGAAAGTGGAAGGACTTTGCAAAGGACGCAAGGAAAGTATGATTTGGTTTAAGTGTAGATGGCATTAATCCTTTTGGGGAGTAGAACAACAATCATAGCACATGGCCTATGACTCAATGTATCTATAACCTTCCTCCTTGGTTGTGCATGAAGCAAAAGTTTATTATGATGCCAGTGCTCATCCAAGGCCCCAAGCACCTGGCAATGAAAATGATGTGTACCAAAGGCCATTAGTTGAAGAACTTTTAGAGTTGTGGAGTATAGAAGGTGTACGTGCGTGGGATGAGCACAAACAGCAAGAATTTGACCTGCGAGCATTGTTGTTTGTAACCACATGATTGGCCTGCTCTCAGTAACCTTTCAGGACAGACAAACAAGGGATACCACGCATGCACGCACTGTTTAGATGATACTGGTAGTATATATTTGGATAAATCTGAGAAGAATGTGTACTTGGGGCATCGTCGATTTCTTCAGAGCAGGCATCCCATAAGAAAGAAAGGCAAGTATTTCAAAGGTGAGGCAGATCATCGGAAGAAGCCTCACCACCGTACTGGTGATGATATACTTGATATGGCCAAGGGTTTAAAAGTAATCTTTGGAAAGGGTCCTGGCGGACAATCTGTTCCAAATGACACTGACGGACGTGCACCCATGTGGAAGAAGAAATCTATATTTTGGGATCTACCCTATTGGGAAGACCTGGAGGTCCGCTCTGCAATCGACGTGATGCACGTGACGAAGAATCTTTGTGTGAACCTGCTAGGCTTCTTGGGCAGGACAAAAGATACACCGGAGGCACGAGTGGAGGAGCAACGTATGCACAAAAAACACGGCATGGATCCAAAGAAGTTTAAGGGTCATGCCAGCTACGCTCTTACCAAAGAAGAGAAGGAAATCTTCTTCGAATGCATGCTCAGTATGAAGGTCATGTCTGACTTCTCGTCGTATGTAAAGGGAATAATAAATATGGCAGAGAAAAAGTTCCAGAACCTAAAGTCTCATGACTGCCACATGATTATGACGCAACTGCTTCCAGTTGCATTGAGGTGGCTTCTACCGGAAAATTTTCGATTAGCCATTGTGAAGCTATGTGCATTGCTTAATGCAATCTCTCAGAAGGTAATCGATCTAGAAATCATACCAAGGTTAGAGAATGATTTGGTGCAATGTCTTGTCAGTTTCGAATTGGTGTTCCCACCATCCTTCTTCAATATCATCACGCACGTCCTAGTTCACCTAGTTGAAGAGATTGCCATTCTGGGTCCTGTATTTCTACACAATATATTCCCCTTTGAGAGGTTCATGGGAGTCTTAAAAAATATGTTCATAACCATGCTAGGCCAGAAGGAAGCATCTCCAAGGGCCATGAAATAGAGGTCATTGAGTTTTGTGTTGACTTTATTCCTGACATTAAGGCGATTGGTGTTCCTGAATCGCGGCATGAGGGCAGATTGGGTGGAAAAGGCACGCTAGGAAAGAATTCAGTAATATGCCAGGACGGGAATTCTTGGGCACAAACACACTACACAGTTCCACAAAGTTCCGCCTCGGTGGCTCCGTATATCGAGGAACACAGGAATATTCTACACTCCAAACACCCGGAGCAGTCTGACGAGTGTATTACATGAACAAACAGGGACTTTCGCCGGTTGGTTGCAGACATGTCTCATGCATGACGACGCTATTGTAGATTACCTGTACTTGCTGTCCAAGTTACCATCTTCGACTATATTGACTTTCAAAGGGTACGAGATAAATAGGAATACATTTTACACAATCGCCCAAGATAAAAAGAGCACCAACCAAAACAGTGGTGTCTGCTTTGATGCAGCAAACACCAATAGGACAAAGGACACATATTATGGTTACATAGAGGAGATATGGGAACTTGACTATGGACGTGGTTTGAAGGTCCCTTTGTTTTGGTGCAAATGGGTCAATTTGACAGAAGGGAGGGTAAAGGTAGACCTGCAGTACGGAACGAGAACAGTGGATCTCATAGGATGACATGTTGCTTCCTTCCCCCAATCTTACCTAGGTCTGCCTCTTTCAACTCATAAGCTTAACCCGCCTGGTTTCCTTTTCATCATCGACAAGGTTGACAAACGTTTAGCTGGCTGGAGGGGCCTGCTTCTATCTCTAGATGGTAGGGCTGTTTTGGTCCGCTCTGTTCTTCGTGCCCTCCCCATTTATGTTATGAATGTCCTCCTGCTTCCCGCCAGAACATTGCAGGAGATCGAAAAACGTTGTAGAGCCTTTTTTGGACTGGTCAAGATTCGGTTGCGGGCGGCAAATGCAAAGTTTCTTGGGATCTTGTGTGCGCTCCCTTCACCAAAGGGGGTCTTGGTTTCCTCTCTCAAGCACATTAACCTTTGCCTGCTTCTTAAACACATCTCTAAGCTCCACGACGATCAGGCCTCCCCCGACACCTCTTACCTACTCCGCCGATATGGTTGGTCGCCGTCGCATGATGTTGGCCCGCCTGACACCATGCATCCCCCTATATGGCAGGACTTCATCAAAGGGCTCGATTTCTACCGGTCCATCAATAGGGTTCATCTTGGCAATGGAGCCACCACCTCTTTCTGGTTTGATCTGTGGCTACCGAACTCCACTCAAAACCCTCGCGCATCAGTTCCCAGCGCTGTTCACCCACGCAAACAGGGTTCACACTTCTGTGGCAAGTGCAATGGCCTCGAACGACCTAACCTTGGACCTTACCCCTAGGCTCTCTTGCACGGCCGAGCGAGAGCTCAATGATCTGCGATCTTTATTGGTTACGGTAAACTTGAAATTGCAGGCCGCTGATAGACGAACGATGAGGGAGGCTGGCCACCCACTAACTATTAAGCGGGCATATGAGGCAGTTTAGAGGTCCCGACCTACAGATCCTCTGGCGCCAGCCATTTGGAGAAACTACGCGCCCAACAAATGCAGAATTTTCGCCTAGATAGCCCACAAAGCCGGCCTGTTCGCTAATGAGCGGCGTTTTTCGCCAGGGCATTACTACTTCGGCAAAGTGCCCCTTGTGCAGTCAAGACGAATCTGTCGACCACCTGCTCTTCACCTCTAAGCAGCTTGCCCTCTCTGGGCCGAGCTAAACAACCTATACTACTCTCCGTAGGGGCTACTTCAGGCCTGGGAGGGGGATTTGAACAATAAAAGCAGGTCAACGGTTCTTCCTGCCACCCTTGGGAATATTTGGAAAAGACGCAACGCCAAGGCTTTTCGAAACAAACACCAACAGCTGCACCAAATTGCCAGCTCCGCTGCAGATGACCTACGCCTCTGGTCCTATAGATGCAAAAAAATTCAGAAGCAAATCGGCCTTCGTAACTGGGGCTCCATGTTGTTTCAACTTGCCGGGAGATTATAGACCCCCAGATTATGTAATCTTGTTTTTCTCCTTCCTTCTCTAACCCCCTTGTAATTCTGCTCTTTGTACCATTACTGTTGGTTTTGACAATAAACGTTCAGGCAGGGGCAAGCCCGCCGTTGACGTGTCAAGGACCTCGGTGCCCAAGACAGCAGGACCTCGACTACGTAGTTCGTAGTCTCGGTTGATAGGAGCGCTAGGGTTTTTGCCTAACTGCTCAATGGTGCAGGAGAAGAGATTAGGAGTAGAGGAGGAGGTAGGAGATAATGATTTATTGCCTGCGTCCAAGGGTGCAGATTACAGGATATATAAAGGCCTTATGGGCTTCTAACAAACTAGGAAACTAACTACTCCTGGACTCCTAACAAACTAGGAAACTAACTACTCCTGGACTCTAGGAACCAACGTAGGATCAGGACTCCTTGTCCCGATCATGCCTCGCCAGCTGTGGCCGTCGGCTGCTGCCCTTGGGCGCACGACCCGCGCCTGTACGCAGCGCCCCACATGACATCTCTCCCCCCCTTGACGAGCAGCTCGTCCTTGAGCTGAAAAGCGGGGTAGCGCTTGACGAAACTGTCAAGATCCTCCCATGTAGCTGATGATGCTGCTTCACCCTTCCAGTGGATGAGTAGCTGGCGAACGCCGCGTGCTAGTCGTGCACGAGTCACGCGCTCCGGTTCTGGAACAGCCGCCCCGTTGTGGATCGGAGGCAATCCCGGTGGTGCAGTTGGAGGCGTGGCGAAGAACTTCTTGAGGAGGCCCACGTGGAACATGTCATGGAGGCGCGAGCGTGCCGGAAGCTCAAGGCGGTAGGCCACGTCGTTGACGACCTCTGAAATGCGGTACGGCCCATAGAAGCGTGGCTTGAGCTTGCCCCTGGTTGGCAGGTTGAGAGAGGACGCGGCGCGCTGGCGAAGACGAAGCCAGACCCAATCGCCCACGTCATGCCGAATGTCCCGATGGCGTCTGTCGTAGTAGGACTTGTAGACCGCTTGTGCTTGCTGTAGACGATAGCGGACGTCTGCGAGTAACTCGTCGCGCTCCGCCATGCTCCTGGCCACTGCGGCCACCCGTGTATCGCCCGGCTCGTAAGAGCGAATAGTGGGAGGGTCACGGCCATACACAAGCTTGAACGGAGTTTCTTGGGTTGCTGTCTGGTAGGCGGTGTTGTATATGTACTCGGCCCAGGGAAGCCATCGGAGCCACTGCCTGGGACGATCCCCGGTGAGACAACGGAGGTACATCATAATGATCTTGTTAGCAGCCTCCGTTTGGCCATCCGACTGTGGATGAAACGCCGTCGTCATGTGCAGCTTGGTCCCGGTGAGGCGCATGAGCTCCTGCCAAAAAGCCGAGGTGAAGACGGGATCGCGATCAGAGACCATGGACTGCAGGATGCCATGGAGACGCACAATCTCAGCGAAGAACACCTGCGCCACTGATTCCGCCGTGTACGGGTGGGCCAGCGCCACAAAGTGGCAGTACTTGCTGAAGCGATCCACCACGGTGAGGATAACAGACTTCCCGCCCACACGAGGGAGTGCTTCTACAAAATCGATGCCGACGTCAGTCCACACGGCCGTGGGCACCGGCAGTGGCGGCAGCAGACCGGCGGGGTGCAAGTGCTCGGACTTGTACCGCTGGCAAGTACCACAGGCGCGGACATACTCCTGCACCGTCTTGCGAAGGTTAGGTGCGTGGAAGTCGCGGCGGAGACGATGCAGCGTGCGCAGGACGCCTTCGTGTCCGTCATCATGCACTGCGGTGAGAAGCTCCTGGAGTAGTGGAGACGTTGGCGGGATGTAGAGGCGGTCGTTAAAAGTGACGAGGCCGTCGGAGAGCGCCCACGGCAGCTGCCGAGCGCCTGCCGTGATATCCTCGCGCAACGCGACGAGTGTTGGGTCGGTGGACGAAGCGTGCCGTAGGCGGTCGATGAAGTCGAAGTGAGGACCAGATATAGCCATGACCCCCGTCTCTTCCGTGTCGCGGCGGGAAAGGGCATCCGCCACCGTGTTTGTACTACCGGCCTTGTACTCCACAGTGAAATCGAACCCCAGTAGTTTGCCGACCCAGTGGTGCTGCGGAATGGTTGCCAAGCGCTGGTCAAGGAGGAATTTGAGACTGTAGTAGTCAGTTTTTACCACAAATTGGTGCCCCCAGAGGTACGGTCGCCAATGGCGAATAGCGAGCACCAGGCCAATGAGTTCCCGTTCATATGCCGCCAGAGAACGGTGACGAGGCGCGGCCGGCCGGCTGAAGAAGCCACCGGGTGCTGATCCTGGAGAAGGACGGCCCCAAAACCGTATGTAGACGCGTCACACTCGACGATGAACGGCCGTGTGAAATCGGGCAATGCGAGCACGGGAGCCATGGTGACCGCCGTCTTGAGGCCGGTAAAAGCTGCTGCCGCCTCCGGCGACCATGAGAAGCCGTCCTTGCGAAGCAGGGCCGTCAGGGGCGCGGCGACCACGCCAAACTCCTTGACAAACTTGCGGTAGTACCCTGCAAGACCGAGAAACCCCCGGACCGCGCGCGCCGAGCGAGGCTGCGGCCAGTCGGCCACGGCCTGCACCTTTTCCGGATCCATGGCCACTCCGGCCGCGGAGATGGTGTGACCCAGGTAGGAGATCGACTCGACGGCGAACGAGCATTTGGAGCTCTTGACGAAGAGTCGATGCTGGTGCAGTACGGTAAAGATGGTGCGCACATGGCGAAGATGATCGGCCCATGACTCGCTGAATATGAGGATGTCGTCGAAGAAGACGAGAACGAAATGGCGCAGGTACGGCCGCAGCAGATCGTTCATGAGTGCCTAGAACGTCGCCGGCGCGTTGCAGAGGCCGAACGGCATCACCAGGAACTCGTAGAGGCCATCGTGGGTACGGAAGGCAGTCTTTGGGATGTCCTCCGCACGCATCCGCACCTGGTGGTAGCCGGAGCGTAAGTCGAGCTTGGTGAAGAAACGAGCGCGCCGGAGCTCGTCGAGGAGTTCGTCCACCACCGGAATTGGAAACACATCCTTGATGGTGATGGCGTTTAGGGCGCGGTAGTCGATGCAGAAGCGCCAGGACCCGTCGGGCTTGTGGACCAGCAGTACCGGCGATGAGAATGCGGAACGACTTGCTCGGATGATGCCCTGGGCGAGCATGGCGGCGCACTGACGCTCCAGCTCGTCCTTGTGCGCGGCCGGGTAGCGATATGGACGGGCGGCCACCGGGGCGGAGCCGGGCAGCAGGGTGATGCCGTGGTCACGACTGCGGAGTGGTGGTACGCCAGAGGGTTCGGCGAAGATGCCGTCAAACTCGGTGAGGATGGCGTCGAGGAAATCGCGGCCATTGCATGATTGCAGGGCTGGCCCGTCCGGTCCGGCAAGGTCGCGCCAGCAGACCCGATGGCCCCTCCGCCAGAACGTCATGGAGAGGGCGTGGAAATCCCACAGGATCGGTCCAAGCGTCGCCAGCCATTGCGTGCCCAAGACGACGTCGTAGCCTGCGAGCGGCAAGGCGAGGAAATCCTCCGAGAACGCCTCCTGGTCGATGCGGAAGGAGACGGCGCGGTATGCGCCCTGGCACGGAACACGCTCGTCGTTGGCCACCGTGACACACATCTTCTCGGTAGTGGGGGATGGCAGTGTAGCACGGGCGGCCGCCTCCTCGGCGATGAAGTTGTGGGTGGAGCCTGAGTCGATCAGGGCGAGGAGGGAGACACCCCCGAGGGTGACATGCATCTGCATGGTCTCGCTCGTGCGCACGCCGGAGATCGCGTGGAGCGAGATCCGAGGGTCGGCCGGCGAGGCATCAGCGGTGGCAGAGGCCGTGTCGTCGTCGTCGTCGTCTGGCGCCAGGTCGAGGAGGAAGATCAGCTGGCAGACGCGGTTGTGGCCCCTGCCAAACTTCTCATTACAATTGAAGCATAGGCCCAGGCAACGGCGTTCCTCCATCTCTGTCTGTGACAGGCGTTTGATTGGGCGCCCTTCCGGCAGACTAGGAGCAGGGGGTGCGGCTGGTAGAGCCGGTGCGGGGGGCGCGAGGCGTGGTACGGGCGCCGGCAGGATGCCCTTCTGCTGAAAACGCACCGGTGGCGCGGAGGTGAGCGCGCACTGGTCGCGCCGCTCCAACTTGCGGGCGAGGCTCATGGCGACGGCGAGGGACTGTGGGTTGTGGATTTCCACGTCGAGGCTGAGGGGTGGCTGGAGTCCCGCGGTGAAGATCTGAACCTTCTGTGTCTCTGATAAGATGCCTGCCCGGGGGAGGAGCGCCTCAAACCGCTCCTGGAAGTCGACTACGGACGTTGTGCGCTTGCACGCCATTAGTTCGCCCAGCGGGTTAGCGCGTAGAGGTGGCCCGAAGCGGAGGTTGAGCAGCTCGGAGAAGCGGCGCCACGGTGGAGTGCCCTCGTCATGCTGGACCTGCATGTACCACAGCTGGGCAGAACCCTCAAGGTTGTAGGACGCCATCCAGACTTTTTCCTCCTCGGCGATCCGTTGTTGATGGAAGAAGGACTTGCATCTGTTGAGGAAAGCGAGCGGATCTGACTTGCCGTCGAACTTGGGGAAGTCCATCTTCTGGAACCGGGGCGGGCAATCATTGTGGTGCTGCCCATCGTGGGCGCCGGCAGCGCTCGACGAGGAGGTGGACTTGTCCTTCTGGAGCGCGGCGACGGATGTCTGCAGGGATGCCACCGTTGCAGTCAAGGCCTCGATCATCGTGGCCAGATCAGCGGTGGTTGGTTTTGCCATGCCGGAAGTGACCGAGGCAGCGGCGGATGGTGGCGATGGAGGTGTGCTTGGCGCGGACGCAGGGGTGGCGGCGGGCTGCGGATGGAGCGCGGACGAGGAAGAGGATCGCCTGGAACCTGATACCAAGTTGTCAAGGACCTCGGTGCCCAAGACAGCAGGACCTCGACTACGTATTTCGTAGTCTCGGTTGATAGGAGCGCTAGGGTTTTTGCCTAACTGCTCAATGGTGCAGGAGAAGAGATTAGGAGTAGAGGAGGAGGTAGGAGATAATGATTTATTGCCTGCGTCCAAGGGTGCAGATTACAGGATATATAAAGGCCTTATGGGCTTCTAACAAACTAGGAAACTAACTACTCCTGGACTCCTAACAAACTAGGAAACTAACTACTCCTGGACTCTAGGAACCAACGTAGGATCAGGACTCCTTGTCCCGATCATGCCTCGCCAGCTGTGGCCGTCGGCTGCTGCCCCTGGGCGCGCGACCCGCGCCTGTACGCAGCGCCCCACATGACATGACGCGTCAAAAAATAAGATATTAAGGCCATGCACCTGTAACGTCCTAAAATTTTCCAATCTTGGAATGTTAAATAAAATTAAATAACGGAAATGTTAACGCCCACACGTGTGGGCGCTACCCAACTCGGCCACACGCCTGAATCATCGTCCACTGTCTTTTGCACGAATCTTGACACGAAAAGGTGGATTTGGTGTGCCACGTAGGACGGGGCTGGTGTGTGGGCGTTGGAGAGTTTGCCCACACACCCGCACAACGCTGTTTGCCAGCTGAGTTGTGTGGGCAAACTGCTTTTCACTGACACAGCCACCACCTAGATCATGCGCGTGTGCGCGAACTGCTTTTCGCCCACACGACACTCCTACCTTGTGGATGGCAACTGCAGTTATGCGAACGTGGCAACTCGGTACACATATGGCAACTGAACTGCAGTTACGCGAATGTGGCAACTCAGTACACACACATGGCAACTGTGATTCTTTGCTACATGGCCACCACCTAGGTCATGCGCGTGTGGGCGAACTGATTTTCGCCCACACGACACTCCTACCTTGTGGATGGCAACTGCAGTTATGCGAACGTGGCAACTCGGTACACATATGGCCACTGAACTGCAGTTACGCGAATGTGGCAACTCAGTACACACACATGGCAACTGTGATTCTTTGCTACATGGCAACTGCAGTTGCGTGCACGTGGCAACCAGATAAACACACATGGCAACTGTGATTAACAATACATGGCAACTATGGTTGGACCACACGCGGCAACTAGGTAAACACACATGACAATTACTGTTTTGACCATATATGGCAAGTAGTTAATCACACACGACAACTACGGTCTGATTACACGCGGCAACTATCATAAATTAGACATGGCAACTATATTTAACTAAAACAGATAGAGTTGCCGTGCTTTTATAACTACAGTTGCCATACCGGATAACTACATCTGCCAACCAGGATGGCAACTAAACCGTCATCCCGCGGAGTACTTAACATAGCTGCGCTAGGACGTGTGGGCATTTTTGCTTCGTGCCACACACACGGGGTGAAGATAAGTAGTACTTGTTGGGCATGTGGCACGAAATAGCCGCGCCCACACGTGTGGGCAATTCTAATGTCCGCCCACACACAGCCCGTGTGGGCTGCCTCCTGGATACACCACACATGGTGTGTGGACGCATGTCGTATATGCCACACGTGTGGCAGTTAGCGCGATCCTTAAATAAAGCATTGTGAGTGTCCAAGAAATTTATCAGAAACTGAGGTGTGTACTCGTAATACTTGTTGGCTGGTCAGGCGTCCCTGTATGGCGCCCATCTTGCATGGTTTTTGATGGTGTAATTCAGTTTTAGATGGTGTTGCAGTGGAGGCCATGCAGGTTCGCAGCAATCATCTACTTCTTTGCGGCTGTTTCTACTTCGTCTTACTCTGGCAGTCGTGCCAAGCTCCGGCAGATCCTCGCGCTGCGCGGCGATCGGAGTGATTGTGATAGAACCTTGACAGCCCTCCTGCAAGTTAACAATGTTTCATCCATGGTTTGATCTTGCCGTGCAAGTGGAACCATCCCCTTGTTAGAGTCCGAAGCAAAATGGAGCCTCCCCGTGCGTTTGGATTCTCAGCCGTCCGCTCGGTTTCCTGATGCGATTCGGGCCGTCGGATCTTGGGCTCGGCTCACGTGAGGCGTCAGATATTTACCAGATCGCTGTGAGCCGTCGAATAAAATTCCAATGGAAACAGAATGTAAATACCGTGCCCCCACCAGGGCATTTCGGTCATTTCGTGTAGTGGGGGTATAAAAGGGGGCCGCTCCTTTGACGGAGACCTAGTCGCCCCTCCCTCGCTCGCTCCTGCAGCCGCCTACCTCCCTCCCTCCCACACAGCCGCCTCCCTCACTCGCTCGCTCCTCATCCGGCGACGGCGGCGACGGCTCCCGCGCCCGTGTTCTTCCTTCCCCAACACGCCACGCCGCTCCCCCTCGCGCCGCCACTCCCACTCGCGTCGCCCCAGCCTCCCCCCCTGGACACGGCAAGGGGCGACCCCGGCGTCGTCGTCGTCCTCGCGTGCACCCACATCGCCATCGACGAGGCAGGAACCGCTGGCCATCCCTCCGGCAACCACCCCTTCTCCCTCGCCCTCAGCCTCGGCGCCGCTGCCACTACTCACCGTCGCCATTGCCATCCCCGAGAGGAGTGCTAGGCGGGGCTGGCGCATCACGACCGACAGGATGAGCGCAGGAACCGTCGGCCGCACCTCCAGTGACCAGCCTCCTCTCTCGACGCCCGCGCGAGGCCGCCCGCACTGCCGCACTCCCACTCTCTCGCCTCTACCGCCTGCACTATCGCTCGCCTCCATTCGGTTGCCCGCACCGCCGCTCGCCTTCGTCGCGTCACCCACACCGAAGCTCGCCTCTGCATCTCCGTTCCCCTCCCTCAACCGCATCTCTCCTCGCCCGCATCTCGCTGCTGTTGCCCAAGATCTGATTTTTCACCCACGATGCCTCTTCCTCTTGTTCATGTCGCCTCTCCCTCTCGTCCCTGTCGCCTCTCCTTCCCAGCCATGCTAATTAGGTATCTAAAAAGGGTAGCACATTTGATTTTGGGTTGATCCTGTTTCTTGTGGTGCAGGTTTGATGTACACATCTGTGACTATTTTCTTAAGAAGAAACTTGGAGATGATGGTTAAGACATTCATGGCGGAGGGGAAGGTTGTTGTTGATCCTTTTGTAAGTTTTCCCCTCTTCACTTTTTACTTATGCATGATTCCTTATCAAGATTCAGAAAATGTTGGTAGCTCAGTAAATGAATATACTTTTGGAAGATGCCCAAAAATGTAAGGTCTATACGCATGCTGTTAACCATTGCCTGTGATATTTTAGACTGGTATTGTTCCACTAGGACTGGAAATACTTTCGAGAAAATGTTGTGTTACCTCTCTCTTGGCAATGGATGTTTGTTTGGTGTGATTTCCAGAATCCATGGTCCATCATTCATTCTGATTAATGCTGTCAAAATCACATCTAGGTTGTGACTGGTTGTCAACAGAATCTGATGAAACGGCAAGTTTGGAGTGCTCTCTTGCCGGAACCTGCAACTTCGTTGTTATGTGATGCATCATTTGGTCCCGCTCCAGTGTTGTTTTGCCTTCTTTCATTCAGCTCGTGTTGCTTTTGGCTAGGAGACTACTGAAATGGAAATGTGTTTGTTCGATTATGTGTTGCAGGTAAATAAACAAATTTTCATTTCTTTGGCTTGCTATTAATTGTCACTTGCCTACACATGATTAGGTGGGTCATGGATTTTGCAGCTAGCTAGCATGGCTAATACTGTGTGCTGCTGCAGAAATAGATCAAGTGGTAATTTAATTTTTCTTCACCTTATGATTTTTTGTTACTTCCTTTTGAATTCTTAACCATGCCATGTTTCACTTGTGTGAAATTCAAGATTTGATAGTAGCAACCTCAAAGAGATAGCTCTGCATGTGCAGGACTCATGATTTCACAAACAATTATATTCCTATATTTTCAGTATTTCTTTCTTATTATCTTTTCTATTTCTGTTCCTGAACTGAACTTTGCCCTTGTCTACAAAATTATAAGAGCGATGATGGTTTGGACAAATGATTATGGTTGCTTATTTATTTTCTTCATGTTATATTACTGATGTAGATAAATATAATTATAAGATTTTACCATTATAATCAGATGAGGAAGTGATAGGTTTGGGAAATGACAATGGTTGCCTATGTATCATCTCTATTGTATTCATGTAAATGCCCGTGTCTTTTTTCCATGGTGCTCCCTTTCTTGTTGCTCGGTCGCTGGCCATCGGGGTCCTATGCTCCATATATGCCTTTTCTATATAATTAAATTTAAAATTTCCAGCTGCATGAAAGTGATACATATACTTGATGATTCCTGACCAGACTTTGTGCTGGGTGACTCCTACAGCAGTCGGTATCCAGTACAACGAGTTCTGGGACATGGGGTTGAGTGGCTACGACAGGGAGGAGCCCTGCGATGACCTCGACACTGCGTCAAAGGAAAGTACTAACTAAACTTCATACATATTCCTAGCTTCGAAAAGAAAGGATGACTAGATTAGTCAACCCAGGCCGCCCTGAACAACCATACATCATGTTGTGCTGTTTGGACATGTGAATTCAATTGGTAGCAAGCTAAGCCAGCCATGAGTGTTGTGACCAGAGAGTTTCTGACTTTTTAGGTCTTTGCTAGCTCTACTCTACTCTGTCGTTTGGTCATATACTTTTAGGTTACAGCTCACTAACAAAAAAACATCACAAATAATCAACTGGATGCAAATAATCTTAGTTCTAGAATACAACTTATCTTTTGGCATGGTCTACTTGATGCAAACAATTCTATTATATAATGTCTGTTGTTTAAGTTCATATATACACTACTTACTATTCTTCTTGTTCAATAGTCAAAGATATGTGGAAAAACTTTTGACTTCCTTTGAAAATTTTGTTATTCTGAATGATTCTTGTGGATCTCATTTAATCAGGCAAAATTGCTCATGCATGGCGTACACCAGCACCAAGATCAGCGACGCATGGTTCCCTAACTTCGGCCAGGACTCTATGTGCGTCTTGTCATTGCCGATCTCGGTACTTGCCTGCCTACTATGTGTCTGGATTGGCATATCTTTTTATTCTAAATCAAATGTGACATGATGATGGTTCTTGGCTGGTGAACATTTGTTCCGTGGTATCCTTTGACACACTGGATTAAGCTTTGTCCTCTGAAACCTTTTGTTTTGGTTTAATTTAGGCATTTAGCTTTTGGCATGCACATGCTTTTATTTGTCCGGATCAAATAGTAGCTTCTTGATTTTGCTATCAGACAATGTTGCTTATATCTAAACAGTTAGCATGCACATATTGTTTCTTTGTGGTTTCCATCAAAGATCATCTTCTGTAGTCTTGTTTGTCGATGGTATAACTGATCTTTCCTATATTTCTTAATAGGGATCGTCTTTATTTTGGATTCTGCAGGATACTGTTTCTTTGAGGTTTCTGTCAAAGTAAATTTGCTTGCCTTCTTCTGACTTATTTCCTGGTTAAATGTGGTTGATGGACAAACAATTAAATCCAATCAGCTACCTCCAGCACTAAATACTGACGTATTGAGCCAGCAACCTATTGGTCCAGTGCGTGTTGCATTTTAAACTTGCATTTAGTAATCCAATGTGATGTTTTTAGAAGGTATCCTATTGGTGATAGTCTGCATGCCATCATTATTGTCATATGTGATCTTAGATTTTACCGGTGTCATCATGCAGGTCGATTAGAACAAGGTATAATTGTTTATGCCAGATGTGCATGCTCAAAGATTTTGGTGGGCATCTTATAGTGTGTATCAAAGGATTCTGAAAAAGAAGGTGAGTTGTTGTTGGACATTGGACCTTTAGTACAATAACAAAGGCATATGTACCTAGGAATCGGAAACTGAACCTACTCTTACAAGATAGTAGAATCTTCACTTTCGCTATCCATTTCTTGGACCTGAGTTGCAATGACTCTGACTTGATTCTTGACATGCAGAGATGGCAGTTCTTGCATGATTATGAAAACTACCAATAGAGTGAGAACAAGATGGGGTGCCTAAGAGGCAACATATATGAGCATAAAAGGCAACAGGATAAATGACATTTATGTACTGAAGAAGAGTTGCTGAGTAAGTCTCTCATCATCCTAGAACACTAAATAATGACATGATTTTTACTTCAGTTAGGCTTGACTAGAGAAGGAGACTTAAATACTGATTGTTTATAGCCTGATCTCGATGTAGTGTTGAATCCTTGCATGTCTATTTTTAGCATATACCATTGTTAGAACTGTGGATTAAATGGAGTCTCCCCAGGGCACTTGCTATTTGAGCCGTCCAAGTGACTGTCCAAATGACTTCCACCAAAGTTTTATTGCTTATTGATTGACTTTTACCAGGTTTCTTATGACTGGCATCCTAACTTTTGACTATGTACATGTGCATCTTCCTTTTACGATGATATAAAGATGTTTTTAATTTTCTCATCTCATAGGTATAATAATTCAAACTATTTACATGAATACAGGATCTCCACATATTGTTAGGAAATGCAGTAGTTATATATTCTTTATCTATTATAGATTAATTCAAAAATCTATTATCACCGTTTGCGATCTCATCGCTATACGAGATCAGTCAATAGCTAATGGTTTTTATTTCTTCATTTCTTCTTTGGCGTCGGCGGGTAAGCTGATTAGGCTATTTCCCTGTGGATTCCCTGCTGGCTCCCACGCTTTTCCCTGCTCTCTTTTCCCCTTTGTTTCTAAAATAAGAAAGGATCATGGGAGGGAAGCACGGTAGGACGATGTCACCCGCGGATGCGGCTACCATACATTTCGATATGGCTGTGATTGTTTCTTGCAGTTATATTATCTCCTCTCCCTCCCACTCCCCATCTTTCTGTGCATCTATCTTTCTCTTCCTATCCCTTGCTAATTCTCAGTCTAATTGACCATGAAAAGAGGTTTTTGAACTGTAGAACCAGTAATAGATTCAAGTCTAATACGATTCACTATATGTTGATGAGCTTGATATAGGAGAAAATCTTTTTGCCAATACTGTTTTCCTACTGACTGATAAACACGTGGTTACAAAAAATGTACTGATTGCATGGATAAATTCAGATTTAGTGAACATTTATAGATTCAGTTCTGATGTACCCTCTATTAACTCCAGTTTTGGTTGTCAATGCATTGTTGCATATCAGATTTGAATATAACCATAATCTGATTGTTTGTTGTTAAAGACTAATCTTTCTAGGCCCATGCTAATAACAATCCTCTTGCGTTTAAAATTCACTCTTAATAGGGCTCAAGTACTAGGCACATCATGGAAGGGGCAGAGTGGATGACCCGATCTACCTCGGTAACGATGAAGGTATGTATGTATGCATTGAGTAGCAAGTGACATTAACTATGAATTCTATTGATGTTGTGTTCGACACAATGGTTGCAGGGCCGGCCCTGTGTTTCGGGAGGCCCGCGAACTCGATGACATGGGCCCTAAGTCCTAAAACCATATATATGTATGTATCTATGTATTTGCGTGATAAACAAACAATATATATATGTAACTTCATTTGCATAATATTAAAAGTAAACTTTCAACCACGCATCTTTAGTTTGAAATGTGACTACAATAATAGTTGTACAATGCAAAATAAAACTAAGATGACATGATTACCTCAAATAGGAAACAAATTTATTTGCTCCTCTGTACTTGCACCATTTCATTGACCTTAACATCTGAATTTTCATGCTCGGGATTAGTTCCTTGCCTATGTTCTTCATTGACATCGACGATACTTGAAGATGTAAAATACTTTATCTAAGAACCCTTCAGTGGTTGAATTTTCAGATATATTTCTTTCTTTCTTCTCCTTTTTTCAGCACTCGACAAATGCTTCTTAGGCAACATGGCATCCTAATGTCCTAATATTACGAAGCAAAGAGTAGATAATGAATTAGAAATTTATGGATCAGATGATTAGAACCCTAGACATGTACACAGAATGACAAAAAATTAGGATGGTTTAATACATACTATGAAAGATTGAATTAGAAAATTATACATAAATTTTTTGATACTTCATGGGATGGATCATGGATGAATAGTTTAATATACGTGCTAAAGAAACTACTAAAATTGGGGCATGGATGAATGGATCAGTAACATCGGAACATGGATATTGAATACATACCTGCATTCACATACATATTGCCGTATTGCTGGAAGTTCGAGTTGCCGGACTACTGCGTGCCGCGGCGGCAACGAGCGGCTGAGGCACTGAGCGAGGAACGATCGAGCGACGGGCTGATGAGACGACGAAGACGAACCGACGAGCAACGAATAGGAAAAGTCAGATATTCCGATTGATTTGTTTCACACATAAGCGTGCGTCGCGCGGCCGTGACTTGCGTGCCGACTCTTCGCTACACATTACCAGGCGATCTGATGGGCCGAGCCCATCTTGTTTTCTTCCTCTCATAATTTTTTTCTTGTCTATTTTTTGTTGGGCTATACTATATGTGTGTACTACATCATGGGTCCCCCTCCGGCCTGGGCCATGGGCCGTCGCCCCCTGGCCATACCTCCAGGGCCGGCCCTGAATGGTTGGTTCAGTTTTTCAGGTAGACACCATCGTAAACGCCACCGTGCCGGAAAGCCAAGGATTGAAACCATGTGTAGTGAACCATACCTTTGTGAGAGGAGCAAGACAAGAGGTAACACTGACCCCCGCTTGGATCAACTATTTACGATATGAAATTGTAGGTCAAGGAGGTAACAAATCTGTGCGTACAAAGTAAACGAAAACACATCGTATGATCTGAAATATAATAGTTCAAATTTTCTCTGGACTACATGGTTAGCAATTTAAGTTGGTGGAACTAAGAGAACAATATAGTACTGTAGTTTATACGGTGTAGTGATTTATCCTTGAATTCATCTCTTACCATGAAAAACATGTTTGTCGCTTCTCTGTGGTTAAATATTTCATACTTCTCGAATGTTAAAGTCTTATACTCGATATGCAGGACCGCATGTCCAGTATGGTACAGCCCTTGGACGCAGGTGCTTCTATGCAAAGAAGCTAAAAAAGTCTGCAAGTGTGCATGGTTGACTCAGACAATCAATTGATACGATGAAGCCTGCCATCATGTACTACATATGTGAGATGACCAATACTACCACCGCTCCCGGGCAACGAATGGTGAGAGCAATGGTCTTGATCATCATATGCTACCTGTTTCCAGTATTTCTCAGCTCCATCACATGGAGAGACCTAGCAAGTTACCTTGAACAATCAATCGAGGATATGCGCTAAGGATCAGGTCAAGCCTAAAAAGGGCAGATTGTCGCTCCAGTGTCTACCCGCTCTGGGAAGGCAGTTACGAAGTCATAATCATACTATTATGCAAATACTTCATGTGACTTCATTACGCAACAAGACAACCGAATGAAGCTATCAAGTATTAGGCTTTACCATAACTACTTAGGTTCTTTATCTCACACCGCCTATTGGCTCCCTTTGCCTATATAATTACTCAACTATTGTATTTACTTAGTGATGATCCATCGTCTTGGCTTACTTTTGGAAGAAAAATGCTCCCTTGCTTTTGGTATATCTGGTTGTCTTGCCTTTGGCATTGCTTGGATGAAATGCTCTGTAAATTTGCTGCGTTGGACTGATTAGTTTTGCGCAATCACATTAATTTCCTTTCGCAACAATAAGTACTTTGTTTGCATGCTTGAACAATAAGTATTCATTGCTCTTTTTTATATTTGCAATGCTCTTATGAATGTATTATTGGATTGGATATGACTGTACCCGTCAGCGCGCCGCTGCCGGATGCGGCAAGCCGCACTTCCTACCTAGTATATGTGGCTCATGGTGGTTAGGATGATGGAATGGTAGGTAGGACTTGGTAGTCTGGCCATGAGGCTGGACATATCTTACAGGTGTGCCAGATGCCCGATGCCCCTCGTCGCCCTGCTCACGCCTCAGCTGTAAGTGACGGCACCGGTGGCTCCACGAAAAAAACCATTTGAATACGTGTCTCCATCTACTGTCTCCGTTTCCTTCTAGTAATACAGTACAAACAACAAACAAAAGAGAGTGGAAGGCAACCGAGTATATTTCAGTTTATTGGATTGAAACAGAGTAAATTTTGGAAATTTCACATATTATTTTAGATTTCAAATATACTTAATTTTAAACTAATTTAATTTAATTTAAAATTAGTTCAAATCTGACTTGGAATTTTTGGGGTCAAAAACATTTCGGACCCCACCAAAATATGCGAAACTTTGGAAATTTTGTTGAAATTTTAAACCACTTCCACTTGTCTCCATCTGTGTCTCAGCCACATGTCTGTTCAAATTCTCCCCAATCCACATCTGCAAAATCCAGTGATTAACTTTTTTTAACTACCCCCAAAAAGAAACTTTTTTTACTATCAAGCGAAAAACTTCGCCTTATGTGGATTACAATCTGGGCCGACCTACAAGGTTTGATCCTGCTTGCTAAGTGGGCCCTACGAGGAAACAAAAGGAAACCTCTGCTGCACTTGGGCCGAAACATGCGCGGACTTTCGCGGGAGCTATATCTTGCTTGACGTGAGATGGTAACTCCCCTCCCCCGGAGCGCCGCGCTTATGGGCCAACCCATTAGGGGCTGCTTGATCTTACACTTCCGCCGTTCGTTTTTGGTCTCTGTAGGTACGGTTTTACTGGGTTTTTTTTCTTTACCATGGTTGGAGTGGTCCGGTCTTTGTGCTTTTCTTTTTTTCTTTTTTTCTTTTTTTCTTAGTGTTCGCCAGTTTTCATTGGTTTTCACTGTCTTTGCCTGTTTCATATCGGTTTTTCTAATACTTCTTTGTTTTTTTTGTTTTTTGTTTTTTCTTCCGTTCTCCTTTGTTTCTTTCCTGTTTTCATTGTTATTCTGCTCTTTCTTTTTTCTGTGTTTTTCTATATGTTTCATCAATTTTCTCTGGTTTTCACTATATTACATGGTTTCACGTCGGTTCTTTGATTTTTCTATGTTTTTTGGTTTTCTTTATGTTATTCAGTTCTTCTTTTTTTCATTTCTTTTATCTTTCTATTTCTATTTTTTTGTTTCTTGTTTTAATTTTTAAAGACGTGTCTAATTTTTTTTGTACACAGAGTGCACAATTAATAGTTTCCAAATACATGATCCAGATTTTTTAAATATATGTTTTCATGTCTACTTTTTTATACGTAGTACAGTTTTTGTATAACATAGAAATATTTCCTATACACATTTAATATTTTTCAAATACATGATTAACATTTTTTAATAAATGCTTATGTCTTCATGGTTTTAGGCATGTTTAATATTTTTCAAATACATGATCAGTGTTGTACTACATATATGTTTTGTTGTTTACTTTTTTCATATATAGTAGAAACATATTTTATTCTTGCTCAAAAAATTTGATTACATGATTAAAATTTGTTTTTAAAATAAAATCCTGGTATATATATTGTAAAAATTATATGTTAGGAAAATTTTTAGGCATGTTTTATTTTTTTGAACACATAATTAATTTTTTTTAAATATATGTTTTTTACGGATACTTTTTCATACACATTTGTTTTGTGTAAGTCAGTAAGAATTTTTTATACATATTTAGCATTTTTTAAATACATGGGTATAATGTCACTTATTTGTTTTCGAAAGGCATGAATATTGTTTAAATGCCACAATTCTTTTTTGTATGCCACCAACATTTTTTTGAATTAAGTTGACATGTTTTTTTTTTGAATTAAGTAGTTTCGGCGACTAAAGAGCATACGAACGGCATGCCCCTCCTGAGCAGATTGAAGAGTGGTCGTGCAATGATGCCGAAGTTTCGAGCGAAACGCATGTACCAACGGACGAGTCCCGGAAAGCTTCGAACACCTTTGAAGTCGGTGGGTGTTTCCCAGTTGGCCCCGCCTACGATTTTGCTTGGTTCTGTTGCAAAGAAACTAATGACATGACCAAGATATGACAGTTCCTATTGGCCAAAAGCACACGTGGACATCTTCGCTTTTCACTGGTCCTTGCGCAACAATGAGAACACTTGACGCAAATGTTCCTTATGCTCAGCCAAGGTGCGACTAAAAACAAGGTGTCGTCAAAAAAACAAGGACACGGCGTCGATTCAGTGGCTTCAGGGTAGTGTGCATGGCCCCATTGAAAGTAGCTGGTTCTCCCGCCAATCCAAATGACATAACCTTGTATTCAAAATGTTAGAGTAAGTCTGGAATGTCATCTGGTGCTCCTCACCTTCAGCTAACTGTATCTGGTGAAGTTGAGCTCGCAGGTCCCCTCGCAGCTCGTCCAAAAGCTCTTTGATAACAGGGACGGGTTACTTGGCGATGCTGGTCAGCGCGTTCAAATGCTTGTAATCTATGCATAGGAGCCAAGTGTCATCTTTTTTCTTCACCAAGATGAGAGGCAAAGAAAACGGACTGGTGCTTATCTGATTTACACCGGCCTTGAGCAGTTTTGCCACTTGGTGTTTAATCTCATCTTTGTGATCAGGTTTGTGTCTGTAGGGCAGGATGTTGAGAGGTTGCGTTTCTGGCACTAGAAGAATACAATGATCACAAGATTGTCGTGGTGGGAGGCCTTTAGGTTCACCAAACATGTTAGCGAATTCCTCCAGGACAGCTTGCAGACAATCCGGTGTAGGAGTGCTACTATTTTCTTTGGCAAAAACAAGACAAAGATGCAACAAATGCGTGATTGCATTGCCCTTGCACAATCCTTGCAACTGAATAATGTTGATGAGCAAGCACATCGTGGAATCATCGTCGTGGCCACGAAGAGACACAGGGGTCGTCGTGCTGTGAACTCCAGATATTTGGCATGCCAATCCATAGTCATTGGGTTGTGTGCCTCGAGCCAATCCATCCCTAGGATAACGTCATAGGTGCCCAGTGGCAGTACCCCTCAGATCAGCGTTGAACTCATGGCCTTGAGAGCATGAGGAGCAACTTGGAACAATAATTGCAGAGCAGGTCAATCCGCCTGTCAGCGACACGAACACGGTAGGCTCGTGATTGCATTGCTCTTGCACAACCCTTGCAATTGAATAATGTTGATGAGCAGGCACATCATGTAATCATCGTCGTGGCCACAAAGAGACACAGGGCCCCATCGTGTTGTGAACTCTCAGATATTTGGCACACCAATCCACAGTCATTGGGTTGTGTGCCTCGAGCCAATCCATTCCTAGGATGACATCATAGGTGCCCAGTGTCTGTACCCTCAGATCAATGTTTAACTCATGGCCTTGAGAGGACGAGGAGCAACTTGGAACAATTGCAGAGCAGGTCAATCTCCGCCACCGTCAGCGACACGAACACGGTAGTCTCGTGGCAGCGGCTGAGGCCCAGTGATTTGAGGAGCCCCATGGCGGCAAGTTTCTCTCCACAGGATTGCACATGTTGGGGAATGGAATGGGGCATGAACAAGGCGTGCCACTCTATGCATTGGTACCAGGCCGCTCTGCTGCCCGGTTTGCGGGACGGGCTGCCATCCAAGTATTTCGGCGCCGTTATCGGATGAGCTGAAAGCTTTTCCTCAGGATTGTGAATTCCATCCGGGAGTTCGACATTTACGGAGGTGGGGTTGCAGTACCTTCGCGCTGCCCAGAGATCTGAGCGACTGCGAATTGCCACCGAAGAACCTTTACAGCCCTCTCCGGCAAGTTAACAGATCCTCAGGCCCCAGCATTCCATCCAGGGTCATGCAGTGCAAACATATGGATGAATATGATGATGGACTTACCTGACATATCATACAGGTGCGACTCGGAGCCCGTGCCCGGCTCAACCGACTCAGTGAAGAAACCATCCGCGCCGGAGCCAAAGAAGATAGGAAATGAGCACATACCATCCATGGTCATCCTACCCAGCTGGTGTGTTGTTACTTGTTAGCCGAGGCAATGTAGTATACGTCCTACCGTCATTGTTTCCTTCTATTTAGTTTGTTCTGCTTTATATTTTAAAAAAGAGAGTGGAATAAGCACTACTTGAAAATCATAACCCTCTTTCAGTTCATCCTAACTGTGGTGTTACTTTTATCATGTGATCGTATGTAACATGCATTGGCACCTGTATTACATGAAAAAGTAGAAACCAGGCTGACAATCAATCTTTGCCGAAAGCACCACTCGGCAAAGGTACCATTTCCGACAACTACGCTCGGCAGAAAGGGCACGTGACATGCATTGGCAGCTTGGTTGTCATTTTGCCGAGAGGCTGAGAAAGATACTCGGTGAATGGGCGCTGCCTGTTACAGGTAAGCCAAGTATTGACGGGAGGTGTACGCCGAGTACTGTTTGTCGAGAACAATGCTCGGCAAAGACTTTGCTGAGTAATTGGAAAAAGGCTTTCGCCCCGCTTTATATATAAAGCAAAGATCCTCAATAATCCGGTACAAACACCCGCCAACATCACACATACACAAGGCAGAATACATATGCTGAGCGCAGCAACAACAACCCTAGCGCTACAAGAGCAACCGGGGTCCTCGACCGTGAATACGCCACCGCGAAGAGACGAAGCCACATACGACGAACCGTGGGCTACAAGGCGGCGCCTTCGGAAAGGATACGGCACTGGAGCGTCGCCACCGCCCGACCCGAGGATCAGAGTTTCCCCTGGAGCAACACGACGGGCAATGAAAGCCGCGACGACGCTTTCAAGAAGGGAACGAACTTCGCCGACGCCAGTCCGTCCGAAGATAGAACAGGTTTTCATGCCGGCCAACACTCACCGCCATCGAACGCCACACCCCGGTGACCACGTCGCCCACACGACCATGGCCACCGGGCAGCACCTAGCCACGGGCTCTGCCCATGAGCACCGCGGAACCACCACTAGGGCCGCCGCCCCGACATCCAAAACCTGGACACCACCTCACTCAAGACCCACCGCTACCCCAACCATAGATGTGGGCGGAAAGGACTCGCCTTTTGCACCCCTAGGCTGCCCCCAACTCCTCCATCGACTCGTCCTACTGCCGGGCGCGAGACGAGGTCGGTCCTGCTGTCGGGCGCGATACGAGGTCGGTCCTGTTATCGGGCGCGAGACGAGAACGATCATGCTGCCGGCCGCGAGAAGAGGATCGTCCAGCAGCATGGCGCGAGACGAGGTTGGTCCTGCTGCCAAGCGCGAGACAAGCGATGGACCGTAGCCGGGGGAGGGCTGAACCTTCGACGACGATAGCGACCCGACGACGAGGAGAGGGACCGAAGGTCGAAACGGGTCGTCTACAAATGGGCCGACATCGGAAATCAGCCGCCGCCGCAGCCGACCCGCCAAACCGTCGTGATGCCGGCGCAGCGAAAGGAAGTCGCCACGCCCAGAGGGCCGAGCCACCTCGCAGCCGCCGCCCACAGCCGGAGCAGCCACCACGCCGTGCCGCTGCCCCAACCCGTTCCGCCCGCCGAAAAAAAGCGTCAGATCCAGCTGGCACACATCCACCACCACCAGCGCTAGCCCTCCTCCAGCCCCCGACTGAAACCAGAGGAGAGGGAGGGTGAGACCCACAGCGTTGCGCCGCCACCTCCGCCAGAAGCCCACCGCCACGAAAACGGCTGCCCGTAGCCCATGCCGCCCATAGCCCGCACCCACAACGCCTGGATCTGGCAGCCCGCCTTCACCACACCGGCCGTGCACCACTAGGGCGAGGCCCGTCACGCCGCCACCGCACCCGCGCGCCACCACCAGCGTCGATGCGACGCCGCACAATGGATCCCCACGGAAACGCCACCACTAGGTCTGGGGCCGTCGTCCCGCGCCGGACACTCCACACGAAGAGATGTGAGGGGCCCCGCCGCCGGCAGCGGCCACCGGGCTTCGCCCGGCCCCGCCCTCTTGTGGCGGCGAGGGAGGAGGAGGCGAGAGGAGGGTGCGCTGGCGGCGGTGGTGCGATCGCCATCCCCGTCGCCCGCGGGAGCGACGCGGGACGGGATAAGGTTCCACCCACCCTCCCTTGTTGTTCGAAAACAAGCTATGGCTTTGCTGAGTTTATTTGATCCTTCGCCGAGTGTATGTGGTTCTCCGCATATAGAGTTAAATTCCGGTAGTGAATACTGTTGCAAGTAAACCCAACGTCCGGTCCCACTATGCGTGTACGTGTTCAACTAGTGCACCAATTAGTATCTTTGTAGGATTGGTGTTCTTGGCTGATTCGGTCTAGCAACTAAGGCAGCCTATGTAGACCCCCTGTAAACAACACCGTGAGTTGAAGCAATAAAGTAATCACCAGGGACGATACGTTCCTGTGGCAATACATCGATTATACACGATCGTGCCTGCTTCCGGCCGGCTGGCCGTCGTGTATGTACGTGTGCTGTTTTGTGTTGCTTGCAGCAACTACCACGCTTGATCGATCGAGAGCAAGATTAGCTAAAGGAAGCTAGCTTTGCACTACGCGGCAATGTTGCTTGGGACCATGGTCCATCCGAACCCACGCTCAAAACCACTTATCTGAGGGCACCGTGTCTGGGGATATGTGCATGGTTGGTAAAGTATTACATGGCGGGAATAGTTTAGGAAGATGGAGGGAACAGTTTGGTGAGGGTTAGAAGCACTACATGTGCTAAATAATCCTATTTGATGCTATTAGCTAATAAAATAGTGATGTTACATCGGGCAATGAAATGTTGTCTGCCATGCACAAGCACTGTTTACTATTGTTTATTGCCTCGTTATACTCGCCAAGCTCTGTTCCCAACACATGAATGGAGTAGGCTGGCAAGGAATCCATAGATAAATTTTCATAGTTACATTTGCAACTCTTTTTTCTTCAGTTTTGTATCCCATGAAACTTACATTTTTCCTGTACATGATTGATGGCCTGCTGATCAGACATATAGCAAAGCCAATAGTATCTAGAATTTTAGTTTCTGAATAGATAAATTTTCATAGTTGATGTGTCTACATCTCTTTTTCCAAAATATCAGTACTAGTTTCCTACTTAATATTGTATTGAAAGTATTATAGGCACATAACTTACTGCTATTCAACTTTTTAAAAATCTAGACATTTTTAGAACACATATGCTTATCGAAGCTTTAAAAATAATTCTTTTGTAGCTGCTATCATGATAAATCGACATTTTTGTGCAAAGGTGTGATAGGTATGTACCTAGAGACATGTGCCAGCCCATCTAGTCTGAAATAAAAAAAATGCTAGCCCACACAGGCCTAGGGTGTGCTTACAAGCAGATAGGTTAACGTGAGCCTGGAGAGGTTAAGATGTAACAGAAAATTTGAACACAAAAGAGGCACAGATCCACATGTGTAACGGTTGGAAATCGTATGGCCTGGACCATGGGTTCGGCCGAACCATGGTCCTGAAAATCGCCTCTCTTGCACTAAGGGTGGATCGGTCAGATAACACTGGCTTGCTTCTTCGTTCTTCGTTGTCGTTCATCGTCGATCATAGCCGTCGCATCTGGGCCAACAAAGACGCATTATATTCTTGCGTATTGGATTAGTGCACAAGTACAAGTGGAACAAAGGAATATAACAAGTAGCAAGATGAGCATCATTATCTTAACTTCTAATGGAGGAGTTGGTAGCCTGGTACTGTCTTTTCTCGTCCGGTTTTATTTCGTTCCACCTCTCACCAAACTTCTGTTGGTTTTTCTCCCTCCCGTTAAAAAACCAAATTGCATTAAGGGAGATCTTGTTTCGTGTGTGCTTTGGCAGGTGCTGATTCAATTCAATTACAAAAATAAGGAGTAATTAAGAATTCAGAAATCCCATCATATATGTGAGATCACCTTCCTAAAAGATAGACATAAGAATTTTCTTGATAACCTTCCAAAACAAAATCAGATATTCCCGCATAACAAATCCCTACTCCAGCGCGCTATGCCATTTATTATTATCTCTACTATTAATTGGTAATCACAAGTTTTCTAATACAACAAAAATAACATATCTTTTTTCTTATGGGCGTACGATCAACAGACTCTCAACGACATAGCCGAGCACCGCTTGCCAACATGGACAACGACCACGATGAGCTCGCGAAATGGGCGATCTAGCGTTCACCATGATGGATGACGACTATGCTCTACGGGATGTACACATGCCGACTGTTGTCGGAACGTTCGCGGGTGAGGACAACATGACGCAACATTGGTCAGGTGGTTCATGCTATTGTAGAAAAGAGGGGTGCTCCAATCATAAGAAGGCAAAAAGAACTAAAGTCACCAAGTGATCTACGGTGTTAGAGAAAGAAAGAGTGTTCCAGGAAATAAAACAAAAAAAGAAATAAATAATATTATAAAAAACAATTAGGAATGAGAACTAAAGCTGGCAAGGAATGAGAAAGAAGGAGATGAGGTGTTGCTGACGAACACACTGATGTTGACGTGCTACTAGTTGGCTAAGAGGCTAGAATTAGAAGATGAGGGGAAGGACGAGAAAGAGAAGAACGACAATTATCCCTTGTAGCAATGAATGGTACGTGGGCTAGAGGTGCAACATATTGATGACTAGGAATATGTTCACATTTCCACTCGCCTCCGACGTCAGTATGCATTTGCAAACTTGAATGGACCTTTGAGAATAATTTATACAGTTACTTGTTGTTTTGTGTCAATAGTATGTGTTAGGTTAACCCACTCTATTATATTATAACCATGAAAAATTCCATCCATGTTGCAATGCACGGCGAAGATGAGATGGACGTCATTTGGTTTTAAATGAACTGGATCCAGCAAGAAATGTCCCGCTAAAATGGGAAACCGGGCAGGAAGGGGTGGTTCCGCTAGAAAAGGGGAAGATGCACCGTGGGATGGGGTTTTTGTGCTGGACTCAGATGTTGAAGATAACATGGAGGATAGCCCTAGTAACGCACGGGCATTCTGCTAGTAAAAATAAAAACCATGTGAGCATTTCTCATACAGATAATAAATGTGTTGACATTCCAGTTTAACATTTTCAGGATGCCGATACTGGGCATAATACACTTGTCTGACGCAAATTTTAATCTTCGTGTAAAAAAACACGGTATTGGCAGCCGAGGGAACACATAAATGATAGTAAATGATATAGTGACATGAGGAACTGGCCATGATTAGGATCGAATTAGTGTTACCATAAGTCCGTAACAGTCTCTTGCATACTTATCACAGACATGACGACTACCTCCAGGAAAGTAAGATACTCCCAAGTTTTTATCCGAGGAATGTGGCGACGGGGTTCTTCACCTTGCCGACATCACGCGTCTCTCCACTCTCCACCCTGTCGAGGTCCGTCGCGGCTGCTACCCCTTCCGTTCTCCGGAGCTCCCTCCTGACGTGGTGCGGCCCAGCCTCCACTGCTTGCTATGCTGGTCGGGGATCTCGTGCTGCTATGTGATGGCGCGGGCGCGGGATCTGGTTTTGCGAGGGCCGTTTTGGATGGGGCGAAGGCGACGCACCAGACAATGGCTGCTAGTGAGGGTTAGGGCTGCCACTCTATTTCTCTCTAGTGGTCTCATCCGATCAGATCGGAAAACATTTCGGTTAGGTATTTGATTTGGGAGGATTTGTCCTGTAGACCACCGTGATGACACCGGCAGAAAGCTCGTATTGGCAAGGTTGCGGGGTGCAGCTGGAAAGCTGCACTGTAAGTTTTGATGGCTCTCACTCCGGCCAGTTTGCCATCGATGGTGCGGTGCAATCTATGGATGATGGGTTGACGTAGAGGGTATGGTGGTGTAGCGGCGGTAGTGGGATTTCTAACCCAACACATGTAGTTGTTGCGATCGTGGAAAAGGGATGGCGACAACACGTGGTTGACTTTTATTTGGTGGTGCTTCTCGAGTAACTGGTGTCCAGCTCTAGGGTGAAATTCCTAGTTTTGAACCGAGTTGGTTATACTTGACAATGACGATGCTTTTGCATTGTCACCTTGTTGAAGACATTGCTCGGATATGGTCAGACTTGTTTTTCAGGTGAAAACCTAAAATCTAGTCTTTTGGTGTTTGGGTCCGGTAATGGTGGTGCTTTTGCGTCATTCACTTCTTAAAGACATTTTTGTTGAAGAACCTCGTTGTCCTTGTGGTGTCAAGAGATGGTTGGTGCAGATATGGTCATTGCTATAGTCTATCGATCGCTGCTTTGATCAATTCAGGCTTTTTTATTTTTCCTATCTATGGCATAGCTTTGGTTTTATATGACTTTGCTATTTGCTGGCATGTTTAGTTGTGTATGTGTGTGTGTTTGTGTTGGCTGTGTGCATTCTAACAATGCAGTAGAACACATCGTCGCGTCATCCAGATACGTACAACTACATCATCCAGATAATTAAGTGTAACACTTTCTGTTTGGTTTATTGTAAGGTTCCATCATAAATTTCTTAGAAGAGATCTATTAGAAGGGATCAACATCACTAATAAATTATCCAATTTAGGTTTCCTCCCTTCCAGTGGCGATTCTACTGGGCATGCTTCAATAGGCTCAAGCCTACCCTCTGAAGTTGAAAAACAAAAATTTACTACTAGTTCCTAGCCTATCTCAGCCCACTGTCTACTGTCTAGTCTGTTGTTTACCCGTTCCAACCCTTGTACTGAGAAGTTGAGCCTGCCCTTCATTTTCATCCAAGATTCGCCACTACTCCCTTCCATGGTTTCTTGGGTGTTTACTCCTGGAGATATGGAGGTACCCAAGGTCAAGATGTTAGGCTTGTGCGTATTCTTGCTCATGGCACTCCCGTTGCTAGCCATGACTGGAATAATTAATTATCTTGAGAATATATATAACCATTTCCCGGTGTTGTGTTTTCTGAGATGTTGTTACGCAAAACGTCCTCCGTATTTCACTACAGGATCTGAAGGCACTTGCTGGCGCTGGAGAGGGATCTACTCCTATGGTACTTGCATGCACGAAACATGCGACGAGCGTTGCCAGAATGAGGGATTCACTACAGGGAGGTGTGAGCTCTATGATATTGAGTATGCAATGTACTCGTGTTGTTGTCAGAAACACGGGTGATGGATGCTTCAGGATGTGAAGCAACATGTAATAAGATGTTAAGGCGGTGGGCCTGTAACATACCAAAATTTTCCAGTTTTGGAATTTTAAACAAAATTAAATAATTAAACAGAACTTTCTGGGTATCAAACAGATTTATCAGAAAGAAATTGAGGTTTGTATAATGCTTGCTGGCTGGTCTGAGGAATGGGCATCCCCGTATGGCTTTCATCTTGGGTGGTTTTCGCAGCACTCATCTGCTTTCTTGCGGATGCTTCTACTTTGTTTTACTTTGCGTGTACACAATCCATTCCGTTGTACTCCCTCCATCTCAAAATTCTTGTCTTAGATTTGTCTAGATACGGATGTATCAAATCTTACATCCGTATCTAGACAAATCTAAGACAAGAATTTTGGGACGAAGGGAGTAGAATATAGCACTATCCTCAGTATCCTGCCATTTCAATTTACAGATACAGTAGCACTGCAGGATTAGGCTCAGGCCCTTCTTCTCTTCAGCTCATTCAGAGATAGAGATATGCTCTCTCTCAACTATATATGCCAGTACTGCAGTCTCTAAAATCTCGGTTGCGGTTGCCGATACGCCGTCCGTTCTGCGGTTTGGTTTCATTGTGAATGCGTGGCATCAGATAGAGATGGCAAGTCACTTGAAAGCCTCGGAAATCAACCTTTCATGTCAAAGAGTAAGTATACCATGAGAAGCTGCCAATAGCAATCTGATGTGAACTCCAGATCAGATCAGCCTGGGTAAGAAGAAAGCAGCCAGGAACAGCTACACCAACTAATTTCAGTTATCACACTACAGGCCAGACAGGCTCAATAACATTTTCGAGATGCAAACACAAACGGGGAATCGACAGCCAAGGGAACACAGAAATGGTACAGAGACATGCATGACCAACTGGCCAAGATAACTTAATTTTCTCATGAAAGGATCATGAGAGACAGGGGCAGCTACCAAGAGGAAGAAGGAAACGGAACATATGACTGAGGATGTTCTACCGACAAGAACCAACCAAATTAACCCAGCTAAGTTAGTCAGATCATCAGGCAAACTTCAGTGCAAGCCACAGCCCGGACGTTGCGCAGCTAAGGGATGGATGTTCGGTTCGCTTCAGTTCAAGCCACAGCCCAGCCGGCTTCACTTCTTGTGCACCCTGCAGTCTGGAGACTTTGGCTGCCTCGACGAATCTGCACTGTTGAAATCGATGGCCAGGCCCATGGGGCTCGTCTGCTGCAACACAAACAAGGACATTGTTAATCTAGTCAATGTAGCCAGACAGACACTAGGGTAATTCATGGTTTCGACTAACAGCTCTGCTGCCTCTCTCTGTGTGTAGTAAATTAAATTAAATGAGTAAACACTTGAGCTTTTTATGGTTAGTTGGTGTTTTTACCTTGGTGGATCCTTCAGCCTCATGTTCCGTGCTCCTCCTGTCATCACCAATCAAACAAGGAGGCCAAGCCATAGTACATGGACATGCAAAGTCATGAGACGTCACTTGCATCAGCAACTCAATCTCCATGGTCTTAATTGAAAGGGAGAAGAGCCAGCTGCGCTCTGTGCCGTCAGTTATGCACGTCATGGAGAAGTACACGCATCCAGACCTGACTTCCACAATTGTGACTTGGTCCTGCCACTCCCAGGGGTAGGAGTGATCTCATCAATTTCTGCCCTCAAGGAGATTATGTCCTGCAGCACCCAGCTCTCGATCCCATCGCCGTCCCCGCTGCGGATCCAAACATGGAGAAGAAGAACATCAGTTGATGATGCATAGACCATGCAGAGCTTTCCATCCTCGGTATCCCCAACCATGGAAACACCGTCTGTTGCCAGCGAGGGTAAATACAGATAGGAGACATCCATGGTGGCTGTGTTTATCCTCATCGCGCGTCCTTCGCCATAGAGAGGCCGATAAATATAACCACCCACCAGTGTGGCAGCACTGTCCATCATGCTGAATTCACCACCAATTTCCATCCAGGGGTGGACGACCCAATCCCTCGTTTCCGACGAGAAGACGATGGCCTGAAGCCTAGAGATGAGTGCGCACAAGAAGACCAGGCTGAACGACCAGGGGTTCTCCTCTGAAGACAGCAGATGGAACTGAAAGGAGGTGGAATCAAGGAGACTGTCTTTTCTAGCCTCCTGGGGCACCGGGATGATGTCCACGGCCCAAGTCATGGGGTTCACGACAGCGAGGGACACCATGTTCCACAGGAGGATGTAACCGTCGCGGCAGTCCATGATTTCCCAGCAGAAAGAAATGAACCTCAAAATGCTTCGAGTCTCCACGATACAAACGAAGAGTTTCTATGCTGGATAATTAAAAAATAAACACCTATCTGTGTGACGTAAAAAAACGTCATGCTGGCCCACCCGCCAATATAATTTGGATTCTATGTTTTTTTAACTTGGATTATGTGCTTTTCTAAAGTAAATAGAATAATGTTACTTTTCTTCTTTTACATTCTCTATCGATCTATATTTAAAGCTTTTTCTATATTTAAAGCAATATGTGCACATAGTTAAACATGGATAATTTCCACCAAAAAATATATATTAAGTTTCACACCTTCCAAAACTACGTGCATCATACGGACACAATATGAATAGATAATATTTCGTATTATCAAAATCAATAATTGAACACATATATGTTGATAATACATTAACATCACATATTTGAGAACCTTCCAAAATACTCTATCATCGTTCTCGTGTTTATATTCGAGATGAGTGAGTTGTGATTATTTTAATATTTACGAAAAAATCCGTAAATATTTTTAATATTTAGTAAAATTGCATCTGTGTACCTTTCACATCGTCTACCATATGGACCTAACATAAGGATCAACTTTACATGTTGGATGTTTACCAAAAAAAAAATTACGTGCTGGAAATCTTTCTGAAAGGATAATCAAAAGATTATAAAACAAGTATAGAATAAAAGAGATGAATGATTTATTTAAGGTTTTGTTGGCACTCTGCACTAACTGGGATAACGAGGATGTGAAAAAATATCTCTAGATTAAAAGACAACCAAAAATAAATTTAACAACTCTTTCAGATGTTGAATTAAAGAGGCTACCTAAATGTCATGTGCCTAAACAAATTTTGTTTTGCTAAGTTATGTCTGCAGTCCGATTCAGATCCAACAACAACAACTTCATCTTCCTTGGCATTCTGGTCTTCTTCTTCATTCTGGAACCATCGCCCGACTCCGGCCCAACAACGCACCGACTCACCTTCTTCCCTGCTCGATGCCAGCTCCTATTCTGCTTGGTATGCCTCTATACCATGCCAAATTCCATAACCAGCAATCTCACAGCATCCCCCTTGCACGTGAACCCGTCAACCTAATACTCCCCTCCACCGATAATGATGTTGTCGTGTTGTTCCTGGCATCGGCCGCTCCTGTCTCGGCCTCCCGGGCACACTTTCTCGGCATAAGAGGCTAGGCAAAATCGACCGTTTTGAATATATCAGTTCTACCTACATAATTAGCGACTAATTTGTCAATGATATCTCTCATTCATATCTTATTATTTATTTATAACATGACCATTTTTCTGCAATATTCATTAAAACTAAAAAATGTTGTGTGCATCAGGCCTAGTTGAATTATTCATTATTTTTTGTGCATGATGAAATATTGACGTACAAAGCATGTGCACCTAATTAGTAAACATCGATAATAATTGTTAAACAAATTTATTTTATGGGAATCCCAGTCACTTTTCTCTGTTAGCTATATGTTGGTACCAATAATACCGGCCACAAATGACAATATCAAATTATTTATGTTAAACTTTAATAGTTGTTTATAAACTATTTGTACTGAACTTTAATACTTGTTTATAAATTATTTATGTTGAATCATTATAATTTGAAATATATTTTGAAGTTATACATTTTAGTGTATTATATCTTAAAATATAAATGAACCAAATCCAAATGTGAGAAAAAAAATGCAAATCATATGATTCTTCGAATAATTTGTGACACTTGCATAAATATAGTGTGTATGTGTTTTGTGTATTCTTAAGTATATTAGTTGAGACTGTAACAGTGAAGGGTATAAGAATTATCATGATAGTGATCTTATTTTAGACATAGACTTCTATGGAAATAGAAAATATCTAGAGTATATGGAAAGGCTTGGGAATTTTCTAGTCGGGCGGTGCTTACACCAGCCTTGTTATGATGTAAGTTAGTTGGGCCCATGAGGGCATCTTCAATGGTGAACGCTTGTTGACGCGCTTACACAATGAAAAAACAAAGTATTTTCTGCCTAGCGCCTGTGTAGGAGTCCATCCCTCCAACGCCAATAGCCTATTTTATGATTTAATAAAGCTAGCCATGATGGCCTTTTCCCAAAAAAAGAAAAAAAAAATAGCAATCTATAGATGCCTCGTGATTAATAAAGAAAAACAAAAGCCTCCGTTGTCCACAACGCTGGTAATGAAGCGCCCATGTTGAAAACTGAAGCAGGCTCTTAGGAATCGTCCTGTTTTGTAGTAGCGTATAGGATAGCGCCGAGAAAAGTACATGGATGAACCCGGGTACATATGAACCCATTTTGGAAACACATTTCTAAATTCTAAAAAAATCTGAAAAAAAATTGCATGAGTACGTCTCCTTGTTTTATATGCCTGCATAAAGTTTCACGGAGAAATAACTTTTTTTATGGCCTGTGCAAAAAAGACAAAACGTTATGTCGTGAAACACTATTTAGAAGCACTGAAATTTGTCTTTTTTGCAGAGGCAAAACAAAAAGACATTTTTTTCATAAAACTTTGTGCGGCGCACACACATTTGAGAACTTGTATGCGTGATATTTTCTTTTGATTTTTTTGACATTTTAAAACATGCTTAAAATGCATTTTATGAAAAGTGGGTGCATATGCCCGTGGGTTCAGATGGTGCCCTCTCATAGCGCCGACGCCTAGTTACTAGGCATCGAGCGGGAGAAAACCGCTGGAGCGCTCGATGCTTTGCGCGGCATCGGCGCAAGCCAGATTCCCCGTCTCGGGTGGGAATCGGGCATAACGACCGGGAAATCGACCCTGGCGTCGATCGTTAGCGTCCGCATTGTAAATGCCCTGAGTGCATGAGTTTGTACCAAGAAGTTTCGAATGAGAACTGGAGTATCGATCCGAGGAGGTACGAGTTTCCTAGACCACTGATAAATTCTGCAATACTAACAAAACTTTATTTGTGCCCCAATAACTCTAGCAATGGTGTCAAACTTAATAGCTTTGCTGATTGTACAAGATATAATTTATAAAGTGGTATTCTTAATTCTTGAAATAGATAATAACTCTTTTTTGCGAAAAGGCATAAGGCCATATATTAAGTATCATTTTTTTTAAATCGAGGCAAAAGTTTTGCCTCGTCTATTAATTAAGAAGAAGAGAGTTGCCCAGTTAATTTGCGGAAAACCGGGTAAAAACCGTCACAACCATGCTCAAAAGCACGACCGGATCCACATGTGAACTACTCCCAAACCGGCGGAGCCACAGGACGGAAGCACCCAACACACTACTACGGCAACCCGCAACATATGGGTCTTAGACTCTTAGTATCGCAAAAGAAAAGAAAATCAATCAACTCGCTCACACTCACCTTGTAGTGTTATCCTTCTTTCTTTTGCTCCTGCAAGGTTTCCCTTTGAGGGCGCCGGATCTAGAGTTAGAGCTGCCCTTTGGAGGTGTGGTTCCTATGGCTCATGAAATTGTTGTGGCCGGAGTGTTGGTGCCTAACCCCGGGGGTCCTTTTAGCCACCAAGATTTGTTAATTCCTCGCCAATTTGGACTCTGAAAATTCTGGGAAGACGATTGGATGCCTCTTGAAGGAAAAAACTCTGAGGGAGAAGCACATATTAAGGGCCTGTTCGGCAGCTCCCCAGCTCCCGTAAATCCTCGAATCCCACTTCTCGTTTCCACCGCCAGCTTCTGATGGAAGCGCTAGCAATCAAAAATGTGTTTGGCTCGTCCGCTCCAGCTTCTGGTCGCTAGGCATGGGCTGACAGCCATTTCCAGTGGGATTCGGCCCTAGTGGGAGGTTTGGACTGGCCCAATAGAGGCACAAGTAGGAGCAGCACTCAGCCACATGAAGGGAGCTTGTCTATCGAACCATTAAGTTCACTTCGCGGTGGCACCTCAACGTAAATAAGGCCAACTCCAGCTTTCCTGATTCCTGGGATCCGACAAAACGACAGCTCCAAGTTTTTGTACGTGGATACTAGTTCGATCTGGAAAGCCAGCTTCCTGGAGCTGGGCCGTTCGGGCCAGCTTCGCTCGCAGATTCGCGGAAGCTGGAGCTGGCGAGCTACCGAACAGGCCCTAAGTATCATAGGTCCTTACAAACACACCCATACAAAATATATAAATACATTCAAATTTTGAGGGTGCCAAAGTCTTCTTCTTCCTACATCCACCGCGTGGCACGACGTGACCATAGCTCGATTACTCCTATGGGCCTTTGCCTCGTCAGACCAAAAAAATTGAACCCCGGGAGCATGTAGAAGCAACGATCGAAAAGTCATCTATGCAGACCAAGAGATGCGGTGGTCGTGATCCGTGAAGCAAATTGCCAACCTGGGGAGAAATACGCCGATATGGGCCTACAGAAACTCCAAATAACATGTAGACCAAAAAAGCTTGCTGAATCCAGATGGATCGGTCAAAAACCTCAACCGATCATATCCTAGGAGATCGGCTGAGAGTCAACTCCACATGCCCTCAATCGGCAAAAAAGAAACCCAACGGAATTGGATATAGTGAGGAGTACATTATCCCTATCACGGGGTAACACCGCCGCTTTGCTGTCCCAAACCAAACATGAAAACACCATAAAGAAAACATAAAAAGTATCCATGCCACTATACGGTAGGTCTGGGTCTCATGTCAGTATTCTTGCTGTCCTGTATCATGCACTGGCGCCCTCTTCTCCGATGATCCAGCCCGCCAGACCACCAATGAGGATCCCCACGCTGGACCCTCCGGCCAGCGCCGACTTCACCAATGCCGTTGCCGTGCACCGTCTCATGAAGGTCGTCGCTCAAGTACACATCTCCTATGGCATCCACAGGAACCTTCCAGTGCCGCCACAGTAGGCCCCTCGCCCCGTACATCCCTGTCTGCAGCCAGTGACGCTCCCTGGCGGCGGCGAGAGGATAGATGACGAGTGTTGGATAGGGTTTGGTGGTCGGACGCCTCATCGCCTCACGAGAGAAAACTATTTGTTCTAGGCACCATAACTGCTCTCATAATAAATAATAGCTTGAATGTACATTTCCATATTAGCCTAGTTGGTTTTGATGATTTATGATAAAATCATTGAGGGCAGACCATGTTGAGGTCATTAGGAAGAAGCCAGATGGCAAAAAGGCTCCCGTGCCGCTCCCGCGAGCGGCCCGGGCGCAACCCTAGCCCCCCCCCCCCCCCCCCCCCCCCCAACCTCGCCTCTCCAACCCATCGCCACCGCTAGAGGTCGCCGCCGGGCAAAGCCCGCGCGCGCGTCGGCGGTGGCGGATCCCTTCCTTCCCCCCACGGGGCGTTCTGTCGGTGCGGGACGGCAACGTCACGTGGAGGCGCGTGGCTCGACGGAGCTGCAGCGGCTGGGAGCGGCTACTAGGGACGGCGCCGATGCACTCCGGCATCAGGCGACGCGGATCGACCATGGCGCGCTCGTGGCGGCCATGCGAGGGGCGGCGCGTGGATTTCGCGGATCTGGCGCTGGGAGGCTGCGGCGTCTTGGTGGCGGCGGATTGGGGCGGCGTCGGTGCTCTCCGGCACCGGGCGATGCGGATCGGCCATGGCGTGCTCGCGGCGGCCATGGGAGGGGCGGCGCACGGTTTTGGCGCTGGTGCATCGCGGGCCTGCGCGGGGTAGCCGCATCGGGCGGCTTGGCGCGACCGCACAAGGTGGTGCTGTGCGCGCTGGGCGCGTGGGGGCCGCGGTTCTGGCGCATGGAGCTGTCGCGTTGGCGTTCTGGTGGCGCCGGCGGCTGCTCGAGTGCTGGTTCTGGAGGCTGCAGCAGAGGAGCTTTCAGGCGCCGCGCGCTGTCGATGATGGGTGCTGCTGGGGTGAATCAGCTGTCTTCGATACGTGAGCTGCAGTGGTAGGGATCTGATCTTGCCGGTGGTCTCCGCGAGGTGCAGTTGGCTCCGGTGGCTGCTCCAGGCTTCTTCATCGACGGGCTGGTTCGTGGGAGGCGGTGGTTGGTGGTCTTGCCGGCGCCGGTGCGAGATGATGTGGGGCCGAGGTGGTGTGGTAGCTTGGGTGAAGACCCTGTCTCGGCCGCGTGCCGTGACTATCGATGGCGGTGGCAGTGGTCTTCGTTGACCTTCCCGGAGGCATCGGTATTGTGCTGTTACACCCCTCCCGCAAGGATTCGGCCATTGCGGCCTCTTTTGGGGAAACCCATGATCTTTGGATCGGACGATGGCGGCACTTTCGTGTGTCGTTTCCCTCTTGGGGCTTCGTCTCGGAGCTCGGCATCGGCAAGCGGGACTAGTGGTTTGCGGCGGTTGTGGCGTCCAGGCTTATGTGGCAAAGATGATGGTGGGAGCGATGTCGGTGACGCGGCAATGGTGCGGTAGTTGGCTCTTGTCCGTCATGTCCGCGCTTTTGCCTCGGTTTGTTTGTTGCTGTGGAATCGAAACTGCGGCGGCGGGGCCCTGTGGTATACGATGACTGGCTGCAGGTGGCCGTTCGGTGATCTTTCGTTGCGCCAACCGTGCTTGGTTTTATCCTTCAGAGTTCTTCGTCAGATTCGGGGCTGCGCTCTCTAGCTGCAGGTGCCGAGTTCGGCGCCGATCTTCATGTAGCTTCACACGTCTGCTACAGTTCGGGTTGAGTCGACGATCGCCTATGGCAAAGTCGGAGTCGTTTGCTTAGAGTGTAGAGATGGCGATGACGCCTCTAGGGGAGGAGTGATGATGATGACGCATGCGTGCTGTCTCGCCGAGGCCCTCTTTGAAGTGGTGTGTGTGGGCTGTTTTATGTGTGCCGCTCAGCGGTTGTGATGGTTTTCGCCCGGTTCTCCAACTGGGCAATCTGGTTTCCGCTCAGTTTTTCCTAATTAACCGAGCAACTCTCTTCTGCTTAATTAATCAATGAGGCAAGACATTTGCCTCTATTTTGAAAAAGAAATCATTGAGATGACTAATGTTCAGAGTTGCTTCGAATATTCAGGCTTAATTGGAGTTCTCCCTTATCAAGCTCCAACTTAGACCACAAGTGGGTTCACCACGACCCAAGGGCTAGCATGGGCTGCGGGAAGGTGCCCTGGCCTTATTGGGCTAGGTGCACCAAGTCCTCAAAAGCCCATGTGGCTAGGGAAGGCAAAAAAGGAAGGAGTCCTAGTAGAAATAGGATTGGAATGAAGTCCAAGTCCTCTCCCCATTAGCTACGCCCTAGGGCTTGCATGGGCTGTTTGCCACGCCCCTCCACCTATATATATATAGAGGGGAGGGGGCGCCCCAAGAGGACACACCAAGCCCTTGGCGCCCCTCTCTCTCCCATTACTCCGTAGTTCCACCGTCTCGTCCCGGCGACGCTTAGCGAAGCGCTGTTGGTGCTCCACCACCACCATCACCACCACGGTGTCGTGTTGGTTGTGATCCCATCTACTTCTCCTCTCTCGCTTGCTGGATCAAAAAGGAGGAGAGGTCATCAAGCCGCATGTGTGCTATACTCGGAGGTGTCGTCCGTTCGACACTAGATTGGTTGGATCGTGATCGGATCGCGAAGAAAGTTCGACTATACCAACCGCATTGTGAAACGCTTCTGCTTTCGGTCTACGAGGGTACATAGACACACTCCCCCCCTCTCGTTGCTATGCATCTCCTAGATAGATCTTGTGTGAGTGTAGAATTTTTTTTGAAATTGCATGCTACGTTCCCCAACATGTTATAGTTTGAGAAGTAACATATTTAAGATGGTAAAAACACTGTTCGTGAACCGAGGTGGGACTAAACTTGGCGACACATTTATTCCCGGTTGGTTATACAAACCATGACTAAATGGGCTCGCAAGGGCCCAGCCCGATGCCGGTCTGCCAGCACACCTTTAGTCCCGGTTTGTATCACAACCCGAACTAAAGGTGGCAAACGAATCGGGACTAATGATCCTAGTGGCCCCAACGGCTCCTAGCCGTTGGAACCGGGACTAATGGTCAAATTAGTCTCGGTCCGTAATCAAACGGGGACTAATGATCCCAATGTAAAGTCTGTTTCCTTATAAGTTTGAAAGTATTGTCCCACGACATTAATGCCAAGTATTGTTGCTCATCTTTCCAATACTTGTAGTATGTAAAACTTTGCCCCCCTATATTTTGATGTGAGAACTTCCAGAGACATAATCTCATATTAGGTGGCATTTTATTATTTGATTATCTAAATGCTGCGCAGTTTGACCGCGAGGGATCGTTTCCCATACACCTCGCTGCGGCATCAGGTCTATATTCAACCGCCGAGGCTATGATTACCGAGTCTCTTGCAATCGCCGGTCTGCAGGATTCGAAAGGAAGACCATTCCTTCACGTTGTTGTTGAAACGAAAAGAGGCCACCTCGTCATGAATGCTTGCCGGACTCCATCGCTGGCATGGCATGGGTTTTGAATATGAAAGACAATAATGGCAACACCGCAATGCAGTACTTGGCAGTAAAACTCGGTGTTCCAGACATCTTTTTCTCTCTACTGAGTACTGATGAACGAGACAGTATGCTTGCATCTGATGAATAACAGCTGGGAAACTCCTCTAGATCTTCTAACATTGAGCCTACCAAGGTCACGAGGAAAGGGCCGCCGTGGCAGTTAAGGTGGTCACACTGGTCCTTGGCGCAGATCACCGTCGCATTGGAGTTTATATCTGTTACAAAATAGTCCTCAGCTTTGTCGTCGTCCCACCACAGGATGTCGTAGCACTTGGGGTCAACATCAATTACCCACCCGTCGTCGGTGATGGGGTCGTAGTCAACAAAGCGGGTGCGCATACGGATGTAGAAGAGGATGGGGCCGTGCCGGGAGTCGATAATGTAGTGGTCTTGGCGGTTCTGCTAGGCCAGCGGAAGAAAGGTGGAGATAGGGATGAAGTGAGGCATACAATCCAAGATCCACCACTCGTCTTTAGTGTGGAGCCTCTTGTTGTAGAGGAAGCCCAGCATGGGTGGCGCCCCGTGGAACACGCGGTAGACACAGACGAAGTCAGGGTCTAGGATTTTGTCCCAGCTCTTGCAGACGGCGCCCGCGCGGACGAGACACTCCTGGGGTCGTCCTCCGGCACGCGTGAAGATCTCGCTCATGGGGTTATCATCAAGCGCCGGCGCCATGGGAATTAGGAGCAAGCAGAGAGTGGTGGGTCTAGGGTAAGGCGGCAGCGGCAGCAGGGTACGGTAGCCGGAGTGAGGGGAGATTTTTTTTCTTTTTATTACTGTTATTATTGACAACACGGTTCGGTAGAGGTGGGGAAAATGGGGTTCGAGATTTGGGGCTTCTTTGGTTCTTTCCTCTGCCGTTCGTTGCGCCCCACAAATTATTTATATTGAACTTTAATACTTGTTTATAGATTATTCATACTAACTTTAATACTTCTTTATAAATTATTTATGTTAAATCACAAACATTGCTAATGAATCATTATAATTTGAAATCCATTCTGAAGTTATATATTTCAATGTATTGTATCTTAAAATATAAATAAACCAAATCCAAATGTGAGAGAAAAATGACAAATCATATGCTTCTGTGAATAATTTGTGACACTTGCATAAATATAGTGTATATGTGTTTTGTGTATTCTTAAATATATTAGTTGAGACTCTAACACTGAAGAGTATAATAATTATGATGATAGAGAACTTCAGTTAGACATAGTTTCTATGCAAATAGTGAAATTTAGAGTATATGGATGGGCTTGGGGATCTTCTAGCCTGGTGGTGCCTATACGAGGCTTGTTATGATGTATGTTAGTTGGCCCCCTGAGTGCATGAGTTTGTACCAAAAAGTTTCGAATGAGAGCTGGAGTATCGATCCGAGGAGGTACAAGTTTCCTAGACCAATGATAAATTCTGCAATACTAAAAAAACTTTATTTGTGCCCCAATAACTCTAGCAATGGTGTTAACCATAATATCTTTGTTGATTGTATTAATTTATAAAGTGGTATTTTTTATTCTTGAAATAAATTACAACCCTCTTTTGCGAAAAGACATAAGGCCATATATTAAGTATCACAGGTCGTTACAAACACACCCATACAGGATATATAAATACATTTGAAATTTGAGGGTGCCAAAGTCTTCTTCCTCCTGCATCCACCGCGTGGCGCGACATGACCATATCTTGATTACTCCTATGGGCCTCTGCCTCGACGGTCAAAACAATTTGAACCCTGGGAGCATATAGAAGCAGTAATCGGGGAGTCATCGATGCAGGCTAGGAGATGCCAACGGCCGTGATCTGTGAAGAAAAGCTAGCTGAATCCAGACGGATCCGGCAAAAACCTCAACCGATCGTATCATAGGAGACCGGCTGAGAGACAACTCCACATGCCCTCAATCGGCAAAAAAAACCAATGGAATGGGATATAGTGAGGGGTACATTATTCCTACCACGGCGCAACGCGGCGGCTTCGCTGCCCCACACCAAACACAAAAACACCATAAAGAAAACCTAAAAAATCATCCATGGCACTATACGTGGGTTTGATGTCAAGATTCTCGCCGTCCAGTATCGTGCACCGAGGCCCTCTTCTCCGATGATCCAGCCCGACAGACTACCGATGAGGATCCCCACGCTGGATCCCTCCAGCCAGCGCCGACTTCACCAATGCCGTTGTCGCGCACCGTCTCATGAATGCCGTCGATCGAGCAGACATCTCCTTTGGCATCCACAGGAACCTTCCAGTGCCTCCACAACAGCCCCCCTGATCCGGACATCCCTGTCCGCCGCCAACGACGCTCCTGGCGGCGGCGAGAGGGATAGATGACGAGTGTTGGATAGGGTTCAGTGGTGGAATGGCTCATCGCCTCACGGGAGAAAACAATTTGTTCTAGGCACCATAACTGCTCTCATAATAAATAATAACTTGAAAGTACATTTCCATATTAATTAGCCTAGTTACTTTTGATGATTTATTATAAAATCATTGAGATGACTAATGTTTAAGGTTGCTTGGAATATTCAGGCTTAATTAGAGTTCTCCCTTATCAAGCTCCAACTTAGATCAATGTCTGCATTTGACATACCACTAAGATCCTACACTTTCTTCTTAGATAAACTAATGTCTTTTGTGCTTCGAAACACTCTTTTTTTTTTTGCGAATAAAAGACCTTTCATTAATCAATCAGGAGGATCACAGTCCATAGTACATAAGGAAAGAATCTCCTCTGGAGCATGGCGAAGCCACACGGCTGTCCTAGGCTGCCGCCCCATTTGAGCCAGACTATGACTAACATGGTTTTTATCTCTTCTAACATGGGATATAATATGTGGCCGTCCCAAACGCAGCAGGCGTTTGGTCTCCTCGACGATCGCTGCAGCCGGTGATCTGTTCACTTCGGTCTCCATTAACATGCTTGCAGCTGTAGTACAGTCCGTCTCCAAGATGAATGGATCAGTGCTCCATTCGAGTGCTAGGGACACTCCCTCCAAGCAGGCCGAAAGCTCAGCTTCCACCGCACTCGAGCACTTCGGCAGGAAACGACAAGATGCAAAAATCACCTCCCCATGATGATTGCGCAAGATCATACCAGCAGCTCCAGAACCTTCAGCTTCAACAAATGCACCGTCGACATTTAATTTACACCAGCCATCAAGAGGTTTCGCCCATCTCTCCGGAGGCTGGGGGTTCTCAGCAGGAGAAGCACGGCCTAAATTCTGCTTGAGCATATAATTATAACTGACGACCATCTTCCCTTTCGAGACATCTGCGTTTGGATGTTGTTGGATGCACAACAAAGAATCAATATAGCTCGACAGGAAGCGTCGAGAAGCTTCAGTTGGAGGCGCCGGCTTGTGGTGAGTTATCTCGTTGTGGACATGCCATGTACGCCAAACTGTCATGAGCACAGGTAGGCGTTCGTCTTCGTCCTCGCTGCAGCGTTCCAGGAGATGCAAAAGCCATTCCGGTCCCGTGTTACACACAGTATCCAGGCTAGGCATTCTCCAAGTCTCCTCCATGGCGTGCCATAGGTCACGGGCCCTCGGACATCTGCAAAAAACGTGGTATGTGTCCTCACGTTCCACCCCACATAAAGGACAAATATCAGTTTCAACTATATTTCTCTTTGCCAAATTTGCCATGGTAGCTAGAGCATTTTTCACAACCCTCCAGGCCAGTACTCGTACCTTTGGGGGAGCAGGGCACCCCCATACCGTGTCCCAGACGGCTCTGGTGCCGTCCGGTGCCCTGCTCGTGGCGCACGTAGAAGTGCGATTTTTTTCATCAAGGGCGAGCTTGTATGCGCTGCGCACGCTGAAATTTCCGCGGGAATCCGGTGCCCATGCGATTATATCCTCTAGCTGCCGTGGGGACGGTTTGATCTTCAATATCTCTTCAGCATCTAGCGACATGAAGTAAGTACGGATCAGCCCCTCGTCCCAGCGCCCCTGGTCATCCAGGAGCTCTGAAACTCGTCGGGGTCGGCAAGTTGCACGGTTGGTGATGACCCGGTAAGATGGTGGCCGTGGCAGCCATGGATCGCGCCAGATCCTGACGCTCTCACCATTGCCTATGCGCCAGACCAAGCCCTTCTTGAGAAGGTCTAGTCCATGATGGATAGCATGCCACGTTGATGACGCATTACCTGCAAAAATAGTATCCACTAGGGAACCATTAGGGTAATATTTAGCTTTTAAAACTCTCGCGCATAGCGAGTCCGGCTTTATCAGGAGGCGCCAAGCTTGTCTTGCGAGCAGGGCTTGGTTGAAGAGGCGGAAATCACGGAATCCCAACCCTCCTCTACATTTAGGTTCTATCATCTTGTCCCAAGCAATCCAATGAGCCTTCCTTTTTCCTAGCCTTTTTCCCCACCAGAAATTTCTTACAAGGTTTGTGAGGTCATCACATACTGAGAATGGCAGTTTAAAAACACCCATTATGTATGTAGGTAAGGCCTGACCAACAGATTTTATCATCATCTCCTTTCCTGCCTGAGAGAGTGAATCCCCCCAAAGCAAAATTCTCTTCATTAATCTTTCATGTAGGTTCTGGAATCTGCCCTTATGCATGCGTCCATCCGGGGTTGGGAGCCCCAAATATTTTTCTTCAAAGTCCTCACCTTGGATTTGTAATACCTGACGTACATCTTGCTTATCCTCCTCTACACAACAAGTACCAAACTTAATGGAGCATTTTTGAGGATTCACAAGTTGGCCGGTTGCACTAGCATATTTATCTATGACCTCCTTTATGTGTGTGGCCTGGTCATGGTTTGCTTTAAAAAACAGTAGTGTGTCATCCGCAAATAGGAGATGGGATATACCAGGAGTATTGGTGCACACTTTTACCGGGTCAATAATATTCATCTCCATGCCCTGTCTCAAAAGCGCAGAAAGACCATCAGCCACGAATAGAAATAAAAATGGGGATAATGGGTCACCTTGCCGAAGCCCACGCGACGGTACAAACGAATTCAAGATAGCTCCATTAAATTTCACTGAATATCTCACCGAGGTAACACATGTCATAATCCACTGTACCCATTGGTGAGCGAAGCCCATCTTTTGCATCGCTTGTCTCAAGAAACCCCAATCCACACGGTCATATGCCTTTGACAGGTCTAATTTATATGCACAATAATTTCTTCCCTGGTTCTGCTCATGTTGCATATAATGAAGACATTCAAATGCCAATAAAGCATTATCAGTAATTAGCCTCCCCGGGACAAACGCGCTCTGTTCTGGAGACACAATACCATCGAGGATAGGTCGCAGTCTATTCACCAGACACTTGGCAACAATCTTATAAATGACATTGCATAAGCTAATCGGTCAAAAATCCGTTAGCCTAATGGGTTCTTTAACTTTGGGTATAAGTACTATTACCGTATAATTGAACCCAGGAGGCATTTGACCTGTCATGAAGAACTCCTGCACTGCCTTGACAATTTCCACTTTTAACACTGCTCAGTTACGCTGAAAAAAACGAGCTGGGAATCCATCTTTACCAGGTGCCTTGAGCGGTCCAATCTGGAAAAGACTATCCGATATTTCCTTCTCCGTGAAGGGTGCACACAACTTGTCATTCATGGCTGCTGTAACTCTAGTCTCAAAAAGATTTAAGACCGGCGAGGGATCAAGTTGTTCATCTCTAGTAAATAAATTTTGGAAGTATGAGGTAACCATATTACCCATGGTTGCATGATCAGTTTGACTTACCCCTGAGTCATCAACTAGGCGCCGGACTTTGTTTTTCCTTGCTCGCCAAACCGCCTTCCGATGGAAAAAATTGGTGTTTCTATCACCATCTTTAAGCCAGTCAATACGGGAGCGCTGCAGCCACATGAGTTCCTCACGATAAAGCAGCTCATTCATATGATCCTCGACCCGCCGTATCTCCCTCCTGTCTGCATTCATCTCCATAAGTTCCTCCAACCGTGTTCTGGATTTTTCTAGTTCCCTCGTCACACTACCAAAAGCTTTTTTACTCCAAACTTGAAGCTCCGCCATGAGGGCGCTCAGCCCGCACCGAATGTCACCCAGATTGTGTTTCGCACCAGCCCTAGACCATGCTTGTTGTACACGTTCCAGAAGGCTCGATTCTCGCTCCCACATGACTTCGTACTGTTTTTGTCGGGGTTGACGGGGTTCTTCTTCCTTCTCACATTGCAGGACAAAAGGGCAGTGATCTGAACATGGACTCACTTGATGTACCACCCGAGCATCAGAAAATATGTCACGCCAACTGTTATCTGCAACCGCACGGTCTAGCCGGACCTTAACATTCCTGTTTCCCTGCCTTTTATTGTCATATGTGTAGGCCAATCCAGAGAAGCCCAGATCAATCAGCTCACATACCTCAAATACCTCCCGGAAAGCCAACATCTGCGCTTCACTTCTCCTAGTAGCAGAGAAATGTTCAAAAGACCACATGGCCTCGTTGAAGTCCCCCAAGACACACCATGGCAGATTGGATTGCGCTTTCAGGTCTTGCAGCGCAGTCCACATGAGATGCCGGTTCTCAACCCGCGGTTCACCATACACACAAGTCAGACGCCATAGAGGGGCATCATCAGACAAACGGATATAAGCATCAATATACCTCTCTTTTATTTCTTTAATTTCAACATGAATCTGATCACACCAAAAAAGCGCCAAACCACCACTAAGACCATTACTATCACACCCAGCAAAACCTCCTAAGCCTAGTCTACCACGAAGACGACGAACTTTATTTGCTTTTTGACGCGTTTCACACAAGAACACCAACTTGGCATTGGCTGATTTGACCAAGCCAACCAAATCTCGAACTGTCGGGTCATTGGCCACCCCCCGACAGTTCCAAGCCAAGCAATTCATTGCTCCTGACGGGGCACATCACGTGTCCCCGTCAGTTTACCTGCGGCCCCTGGGCTGGTTGCCTCAATTTGCATGCCCTCCTCTATTCCATCTCCCATGTCGGCATCCTGCGTCGACCTCTCCGTACTGTCCAGCTTCTGTTTCTTTGGCGTTCCTGTACCTTGCTGCACCTCCTGCTCAGTCTGCCTGACAAAGGGAATAAGAGCTAAACTTTCATCAGTCCTTGAAGTACCAAAGGTTTGCTGTGCACCTGCAACTCTCTTTCCCAGTGCAGAATTTCCCTCCTCTGAATCCTCCATGTTGGCCTCCGTGGCATCTGTCTCCAGCGTCTTGAACATGGGTAGCATATCAGAACTCTTCGGATCAGTCAGGCAGCGACCCTCGGGGTCCTTGGTGAAGCTGGGACTAGCCCCCATACTCTGCTGGTTTATCACATTCTGGTTTTAGCATCATGGATATTTTTGAAACTCTCTTCCTCGGCTTAGCACACCATCCAGTCAATCTCGACAATACTCATCGAATAAAATATTTATCAATCGGAAGGATCAACGTGAACTCGTCAAGGTGGTATATCAACAGAAAGAAAAGTTGTATCATCCTTTTCGTTTCAACCATCAACTGAGCAAATTTGAAAATCTATTTACGAATCAGAAAAATTATCAATCATTGAATATAGCTCAATCTATCTTTTCTTTGAAATGGAGCAAAGAATTGGTCATTTTTCTGATTTTCGCCCTCTAATCTCTTGCTCAAAGAATATAACCGACATGTGCACCGTTGCGCAAAGGAGAGAGAGAGAGAGAAAGGCCACCGAAATAACTACCGATGCCCGGACTCGTTTGGGTTTCCTTCCACAGCTACCTCCACACGAAAATTGTTTATTTACCCGTCTCTGTATCCTCGTGCCAGTTTATACTGCCTTATATTCATTCCAGTCTATTGGATTTGGATTGGGGCACCATGGAGCAAAGGAATGGAACAAGCAAGATAAGCATCAGTACAAAATTTAAAACCATGTGGGGACTTTTTATCTTCAAGCTACCTTATGTTTATGTACGCAGGCCATTGTAGAATACCATCCTGCCATTTTAATTTTGTTGAAATCATTCAGAGATATGCTTTCTCAACATAGAAACAGCAGATAGTATACTGGTGTCTCTACAATCTTGTTGCCCATGCACCATCCATTTTCCGCAGTTTCATTGCGAAAGAATGGCATCGCATAGAAATGTCAATCCACCTCGGAGCCTCGGAGAAAAGAAAGTAAAGCGGATGCATACATACCATGAGAAGCTGTCACTAACAATCTGATGCGGAAAACAAACGCGGCATCGAGAGTCGCCGAGGGAACACAGAAATGATATGGAAACACGACGAAGTGACCACGATACGGGTTGATTAGCGCTACCATAACAGTCTCTTACATGCTCATCACAGACACGAAACCACTAAGATAATAACACTCCTAATTTTTTTTTCTCATCAAAGGATCATGATAGACACAGGCAGCTTACTACCAAGAGGAGGAAGAAGAAAATGGAAAATGCAGGCTACATGACCGAGGTTCTACCGACAAGAACCAACCAAATTAACCCAGCGAGTTAGTCAGATGAGGCAAGCAGCCCAGATGCATAAGGGTGGATGGATTGTTCAGTTCGCTTCAGTTCAAGCCATCCAGAAGAGAATGTCGGGACGGCCGGCTGGGTTCACTTCTTGTGCACCCTGCAGTCTGGAGAGTTTGGCTGCAAGGGGGACAGCGGCTGCCTCGACGCGTCTGTGCTGTTGAAATCGATGGCCAGGCCGACCGGGCTCGTGTCCTTCAGGCTCGACGACTTGCGCTTCTGCTGCAACACGAAGGACGATATTGTTAATGTAGTCAAGGTAAATAGACTGACAGTAGGGCAGCAATTCACGGTTTCGACCAACAGTTGTACTGCCTGTGGTGTGTGTGTACTAAATTAAATTAAATCCGTAAACACTTGAGCTTGGTAGGTGCTTTTACCTTGGTGGAATTACTGGCGGAGTGCTCTCTTTCGGACCGATGCTTCTGCTCCTTCTCCAGCAAGCACAGCAGCCTCTTGTTCGCCTCGTCCAGAGCTCTGTTCTCCTCGAATAGCAGCTTAACCTTGAATGAAACACGCGAGAAATTTCTGACTGTCAGAGCTACGTTAGTGTTGCATGAACCAATGTTCACTGAGAAGGTGATAAGTTGCAGGTACAGAACATTTTTAGGTGTTGCAAGTACAAGAGTGAGATGGCAACGTTACCTCCTCCTCTGCTTTGTTTAGATTGGTCCTCAGTATCTCCTTGTCTCTCTGCAGGGCTTCCACTTCCTTGTTCAGTGCAGTAACCTGCGCATGATCGATAATACCAAATCATCTGATTGATGGTGGTGGATTGGAGCTCTACAGTTGAGTTGGCAGACCAAAACTAAGCCATGTACAGTACTGTAACAAAATCAGTGAAACTGAATATGCATCATCAACTGATTAAAAGCCGTGGATAATATATATATGATTCATCAACTGATATGGGCAGCTAGCTAACCAAGTTTCCCAATGGGAAGAACTCACAAGAGCAGACATAGAAATGGATACTTCAAACTAGATTGCAGGCTGGATGTGTGGTTTCAGGGACTTGATTGCATCAAATCAGGATCAATATCAAGTAGAAACTAGTAGATTAGCTCCTCCATATGCTGGATTCAGGGGAAAGATTGGAACAATAGTGGCTCCTGTTGTATCTGTGCAGTGCAGATGATGAAATGTGCGCAAGTTATCTGAAAGATATGCAGGTTATGTGACAGCGAGGAAAGGGGTTACTGACGTCGGGGGCGTCCCGGAGGCGCTTGCGTAGGTCGTCGCTCTCCCTGGCGAGCTCGTCGCAGGACTCCATGGCGCGCTCGAGGTCGCGCTCGTAGAGGCCGCACTCCTTCTCGAGCCTGGCGGCGTGGGCGGCGAGCTGGTCGCGCGCGGCCGCCACCGCCTCCTTCTCCTCCACGCACCGCCGGATCCCCTCCGCGTTCATCACCGACTCGTTCTGCACGCACGCACGCGGGCCGTCCCGATCCGTCAGGCAGGCATTCCGTCGAACATCTTGAGTGCGCCGCAGCGGAATGGAGGGGGGAAGGGGGAAAGGGAGGACGGACCTTGAGGAGGTCGATGCGGCGGGCGGCGGCGTGGAGGTCCTCCTCGAGCGCGAAGACGCGGTCCTGGAGGCGGCGGCGCAGGTCCTCGTAGGCGGCGAGCTTGGCGCGGAGCGAGCGGTCCGGCACGGGGAGGCCGAGCGAGGCCTCGATGGAGTCGCGCACGTACTCCTCCGCGCCGCCGGGGAGCGCGGGCCCGGCGGGGGCAGGTGGGGGAGGACGGGGAGGAGGGGACGCGTCCTTGCCTTCTGCCGGCGCCATGGACGGATCGATCGGTCGGTCGGTCGCCGCCGGTGGGTTCGCCGCCGGCGAGGTGGGGAGGTGGGGGGTGGGGGTGGGGTGGGATTTGGAATTTGAAATCCTGCGGAACGAACGGGAAGGGGTGAGAGGAAACCGGCCTGCTAAGTAACCGTTGGCGGGCCACCGGGCCGCTCGCTTGCGTGGGCCCGCTTCCCTGGCCCGTCGCGGCCCGTTCTCGGCCTTTCCTCAGCTTCCTTATCGCCAGCTTCGATTCAAAAAATATATATTCTGAGGAGTAGTATTATATAGAGAGTTCTTTATCGTTTGTCGATCCTCGTGTTTAAGAGAATTTCTTTGTTAAACTCGGCTGTCATAAATCTTGTCCTAACTTGTGAGATTCGAAACCATATAATTTCAACTACAAAAAAGAACCCATTTAGGAGTAAGAAGAATATACCCATCACATAATAAAATCTTTTCCATATGGATATTTTCTTAATTCTTTTCAAAAGTGTTTCAATGAGTCTCCATAGTTACTAAGTTGCCACAAAATGGGTCCGCCTTGGCAGCCAGTGGATGGGTCGGTTCTTTATCGGCCACGTGTGTTGTCCCCCCTCTCCTCCCCCCGCAGTCCATACGCGCCGGCGCTGGTTCATTTTACAATGAGAATCGGTATATGTCTGACGTGCGGTCGAAGACCGAACGAAGGTCCGAAGCGTCTGACGGCTGTGCTTGTGGGGGCTCGGGGTATTCACATGGAATGCTTCTAGTACAACACCATGATCCATGGAAATCATATGAACAAGTGGAGGTAAGAGATCATATGAAATTCAAAATCTTTCCAAGTCGGGGGGGGGGGGGGGGGCATCAGCCCCCTATGCATAGCTCTATCTCTGGATGGAAACTCCCAGGGGGCTAGCACAAAATATCAATGAGGGCCTCTTATATGCAAAAACAAATATAGAAACACCTTTTTCGCATGTCAACTAAAGATAAACGCCAGACATAAAAGGTAAATTGTTGATTATTATGGCGTCCACTAAGCATAAAACCTATGAAGACTTTTTTCTCAATGCAAAATCATTTAATCTAGATTGTGATATTGCTAATTTCATGGGATTTTTTAGTATTTTTAATATGGAAAAGATTATTCAAGCTGGAGCTATCATTACACTCACAAGTATAGTAAATAAAATCCGATAAGCAAACGTGATGTGTAAAATAAAGCAAATTTTCTAATATTTTTTTGCGGGGAGTATTTATAATAAATTTGAACATCTACTACTACACATAAGACATTTTCTCATTTCATTTGATAATGAGAAAAGACGTGAGATTAGTGCACTAGGATTATAAAAGAATCTAGACGTCTCTACAATGCGCACGTTCATACAGCTATGCTCAAGTCACTTCGATGCTCACGTTCATACTGCCTTCCTTTGTTCTGGGCTTAAAAATATTGCCGGACACGGCTGATGATGACACACAAGAATAAGGGATCTATCGTAGCCTTTTCGATACTAAGAGTGCCAGACCCAGCGAGGAGCAAAAGGAATTGGCAAGTACTCCCTCTGTAAACTAATATAAGAGCATTTAGATCACTACTTTAGTATTCTAAACGCTCTTATATTAGTTTACGGAGGGAGTACTTTTCAACAAGGTTTCATTGCAAAAAATTTAGCCCAACAAGGAGCATATTTAAATAGTTGGAGGCAACGGGGAAGAAGAAAACTCTGACCAAGAGCCTACCGGCCACAGCAAACCCTTCCACGCGAGACGCACGGCCATTACATCAATCACCATATGCAGTATACATCCCGTGTAGGTTAGTCTCTCCATCCACTATTGTAATCCCGTGCGAGTAGGGGCTTCTTACACCTATTGTGGCTTGAAGCTGGTTACATTGTGTGTCTTGCCCTTGGCCCCTCGCGGTTCATTTGAAGTCATTCAACGGGTTTTCGTGTCGCCTACTCACCCTACTCACTTTGAATTTTGCTTCAACAATGTCCATCTTCACTCAATATATTGGAACTCCTTGTCTACACTGGAGTGTTGGCATCAACAACATTGTCAAGAAGAAAAATACCTATCAACATCAGCGTATCGGCTTAAGTTTGCTGGTGTGTCGGTCCTTCATCCATGAGGCAAAAGTTGAGTCAGCGTGTAAGATGTTTACCGGGTTGCTATCAGGGGATGACCCCATGAAGGCATGTGTAGGCTATGCTTAACATAGTTTCAAACAAAAAAGTAAAAGCATAGTTTGAAATTAACCAATGAACACCTTGCATGTGGTCTTTTTGTTTGGGAGGTTGGGGCATTGTGTCGAGTTGGCTCTCCATCCCCACAAATACTTTAAGCTTGAGGATTATTGTGGAGCATATGAACATATAAACCCTAGATGTGTCGTGAGATACCATCATGCATGTATTATGGAACATGTGGAAGGAGCAAGACACACACAATTTTCAGGGCTTCTTCCTTGTCGTTCTAGATGTTCTTTTTCTTGCCAGAGAGGACATGGCTCAGAAAGCAGTCGGCGGTTTCTTTTTTGGCTATTGCAAATAATCTTTCATATATACCGCCTTTTGGTTTTCCCCAACTTAGTAAGATACTAAGATGTGCCTTTCTGATAATAGCTGACCAATTCCAAAACTGACAACAATTGGTAGTTCGAAACATTGCTTAGTAACTTTGACACCTTTTCCAGCGCTGCCACCATGAACAAACCGGCTCGCTTCCTGGTGTTGACACCAGATTTTGGCACGGTCAATAACTTATTTAATATGGCCTCAAATGAAGAAGTGATCTTCATGAAAGAGTTCCGTATCGTTGATATGAACATCTTTGAAGTTTGGGTCATCGCCGTCCGATTTCATCTCGAAGGCCGAAACTATACTCAAAGTACTAAGATCTTATATTCAGAGTACAGTTTGGCCGATTAATCCCCCAAGACGACCTCAAATGGAAAAATGGTCTATATGGATTGTCTTCGTCTCGTCGAAACGATCGATTTTGATATAAAAATTATCCAAATCCGAGTTCGTATGCAAAAGTTAGAGCAATCAGAGTGCAGCCCTGTCACGAGGCGAAATATGGCGCGCCCCACCAGACGCTATGTCTGATTGGTAGCGCGAGTAAACAGATCTTTTGCGTGAGCTATTTGACCCTCAAGATGACCTCTGATCAAAAAACGTTCAACATGAAAGTTGTTCGTATCATCGAAACGGTCAAGATTGCTTTTGGACTCGTTTTCATCCGAGATCGTTTACCACCACAAAAAAGATGCAGTCAGTTTAAACCGATCAGTGTTGGAAAGTTCGGATAAGACCAATCCAAATTTGACTAGGGTTTTGGACGTGAATCCAAGCCTTTTCCTTGCACGTAGGGCTGGGCATATAACCCGAAAACCGATGTCCCAAACCGAACTAACCGGCACCGGAGCCGAATTCACCGAAACCGAGAACCTCGGTTGTACGTTCGGTTTGCATTAGATGAAAACCGAACTTAGTCCGGTGTATTCGGTTTTAGCCCTCGGATACCCGAATAGACCGAGAACCGAGTAAATACAAAGGTCCTGCCTGTTGCAACTCAAGTGCTTTTTGCACGAGTCCCACGTCGCATCGGAAAGAGGTGAACATGAGTAGAGTACCTGACACAGTGAGCCACCATCGCTATAAATTTTGTGTAACAAAGTAGTACACTTCTCTCGGTATAGTAGTAGTAAAGGAGTAGCCACCAAAAATTTTACGGAGTAATGTTTTGCTTCGGGATAATCAATAATCAATAGGAGGGAGTAACCCATGGACGCTAGCCATTTTTTTTGAGAGCATGGACGCTAGCCTTTGCTACTACTAGTAGCTAGTACGCAGAGCTACAAGCACTGTACACCAGAATAAAGTATGGAGGTTCAGGTTCCTGCTCCTAGTACGGGTACTGTACATTCAGAATGGAGACATCGATTACGTATGCTATTTAATATATCTCGGTGGCGTTCGGTAGAACCGACGACCGAACCGAAATTTCGGTGCAACTAATCTTCGGTTAGCTTATTTTGTACTGACCGATCGGTCAGAGTTTTGGCAAAACCGAAGTTTAAAATAGACCGAGGAACCGATCCGAACGGTTCGGGTAAACCGAACGCCCAGCCCTACTTGCACGGGAAGTCCAGCCGCCTCTTATATACCTAAGGGGCGACGGCCGATTGAACAACACACAATCGAACAAATCAATCTACTACTTTTTCGTGTTCATCTACTTTTTGTCTCTCCCTTGTATCTTTCTTCTCGTTCTTCGCTAGTTCTTCATGCTAGAGGGCTGCGGATCCACGAGGCTCTAGGGGCGAGCGAATCGACCTGGAGCAGTCCATAGCCGCCGCGAGCCCTGACGGGGTCCCTCCCGGGCAAGCGGGGCTTTGGGTCTACAAAAGCGCCCGCCGACTGTCTTGCGTATCGCGCTGTCGGTCGGGTCTCCTTCGATGTGAGCGGTGGTGCATCACCCCCGGTGTCGAGGGTACACGGTGACGTGTTCGTGTGTCAACACCTGGTACCCTGCATGCATGTGCACAATCATCGTCCTAAGATAATACCATCTGGTCATTTGGTGACTTGTTACGTCAGTTGTGCTATGTGACTGGACATGCATGCCAATAATGTTACACGTGCAGCTTGTTAGTATTTTTGCTGAACCTTTTGTTTAGATTGACTAACGATTATGGTCGTACATGTACACATGCTCGGCTCGGCTCGGCTGTAGACGCGGTTTGGTAGCGCTCTTCGAATAGCTGTCTAGTCTTTGCTACCTTTCTTCTCCTTTTGTAGCTTTCCGGTTTTGTCATCTTTTATTTCGTTGTGTAATGCAAGTGGAGTACCAATAATTGCAAGATTTAGTAGTAGACAAAGTGGTTAGTAGCTTTAGTCACATTTTCATGCATGGTTGTTGCATGTGCATGCATGATTGTTCACAAGACTCGGCCAAAGGAGAGTGTAATCACAGCGGCCTATTGGCTATATATACACACGCACACCAAGCTTTGATGGTACCAACTACCAAGACCAAGAGCTGTGACCAACTGAAGGATCAAGCAAACATTCGTCACAATGGCGCCAATGAACCCGAGCAACCAGCATGCCTCCACGGCGGTGCCTCTCCGGGCCGCCATGAATCCCATGCTGCTAGCGTTGGCATGCACGGGTTCTAGGAAGGAGCTGGAAGAAGCGTGTCTCAGGGAGCCGTCGCTCCTTGAGGGGGTCACCGTTGAGGGGGACACCGCACTCCATGCGGTGGCCTCCTACGGTGACAGCACCAACTTCTTGAGGAGCGCCGACTTCATCTTCGGCATGGCCAAAGACCTCCTATTTGTGCGGAACAACAATAGAGACACGCCTCTGCACTGCGCCGCACGGGCCGGGAGCCCCCATATGATCTATCGCCTCATAGGCTTTGCTAAATGTGTTGGCAGAGGCAAGGAATTGCTTGAGATGGAAAATAAGCTTGGTGAGACGGCTCTGCACGAGGCTGTCCGCATCCGGAGCAATGGCATAGTCACGCAGCTCATGGAGGAGGACCCAGAATTGGCCAGCGTACCCAGAGACGGTGCTTCGCCTCTGTACCTTGCCATCCTGTTTGCAGATAAGATCATTGCGGAGACGCTGCGTGCAAAGAGCGCCCCCGGGATACTTTCTTACCATGGTCCAAATGGCCAAAATGCACTTCATGCTGCAGTTCTCCAAGGCCAAGGTACGTACTACATGCTTCTTCGACGTACTACATGTATGGGTGTCAAGTTATAGAGAGGACGGGCTCCTTGGAGCCCCCCCTTTTTTTGAAAAAAAAAAGTGAATCTCTTTACATATTCATTAAGGATCTGTAAACTTTCATTCAAAAATATGTTGATTTGTACGCTACACGCAAAAAATCAGCCCATATTGATTACATATTTGTCTTTTCTGTATACCACGTATAACAGTATACTATTATAAAAATTTGGAGGTATGTAGTACATATGTACTATATGAGTAAGTGTATGCATAATTGTTTTTCTTTTTTTTCGCAGTTTATTTATATACTACTCCCTTCGTCCCATAATGTAAGACATTATTTGACACTAGGGACGGAGGGAGTATATTTGAATACAGGCTCCATGGAGTCCATCCTCCATTAGCCTTTTTCCATACATGCATTCGCTAGTCATCGATCTATGTGTGCATATATACTCAATTTTTGTACATCGACTTTACATAACATAATTCTTACTTTCGAAAATCAACTCCAGGTATAAATGCCCATACATACCTTCGAAATTTATAATAGAAAGTACTAGTGATCTAAACGCTCTTATATTTCTTTACAGAGAGAATAGTTCTACAATTTATGGACTCGGATATATCTAGCTGACGTTTGATCTGAGAGTTTTTTCTTTTCTTTTGGGAAATACCTGAGAGGGGGGTGAAACACCTAAAAGTATAGCTCAATTTGCCATGGCAAAAATCATCAATGGTCATACTATGACGTGTCAAAACTATGACAAAAATTGTCATAGTTTCTATATATTGACATGGAAAACCTGTGAGATGTCAAAGTATGAGATGCCAAAACCTTTGATTTGAGATAGTGGGTCTTTGTATTCTTTGATGTTCCATGTTGTGTTCCATGAACCACATTTTTCATCAAGAAATACAACATATTAACATATACTGAGTTGATACCAAGTACATCCTACCTCAACAACAATACAAATATGAAGAGCTAGCCAAGATATGGAGAACTCGCGTAGCCAAATTACTACAGAACAAAAATCAATGGACAAAATATTCAATTTGTGCATCAGCCAGTTCACCAAAAACTCCAAACCAAAGTAGAGGGGCGTGCAATATAATGCAACACACCATCCCAAATGTCATGCCAAAAATGTTGGCATAATGGATTAGCTCTTGATATTAAGGTGTACCATGTCTGCCAGGACCACCACTAAAAAAGGAATCGGTGTCATCCTGTTCCTTTTTCAGACTTTCTTACAAATTTGACATCGGTGTCCTCAACAACATACTATAATACAAGTGTTAAACTTAGTTTCCCTATGTATGCCGTCAGAACTTCCGGGACATAATCTCATTTTAGATCACATTTTTATTGTTTGATCATTTATTTCCTAATCTGGTTTTGCCTTCTCGACTTGCTGCTTAGTTTGATATAATGAACCCATTTTGCAGTGATGACGAAAATGTTGTTGAACTGGAAGAAAGACCTAACGAAGGAAGCAGACCAAAAAGGAAGCACGCCTCTCCACATTGCTGCTTCACTTCTGGCGGTTGGTGGTGGATTTCGCTGTACCTTGAACCGTGCATTACCATGGGTTTTCATTAAGTGGCGTTTAGGTATCCCTATAAAACCCTTGGTGCAGGCTGACCCATATCAGCTGTATCAACCAGACATTGAAGGGTTATTTCCGATACACATTGCTGCCACATCAGGTCCGTATTCGACCATCATGACTATGATTACTAAGTATCCTGAAATCGCTGGCCTACGCGATTCAAATGGAAGAACATTCATTCATGTTGCTGTTGAATGGGAAAGAAACGATATCGTTGTGCCTGCTTGCCATACTCCGTCGGTCGCACCAATTTTGAATATGCGAGACAACGATGGCAACACTGCGCTACACTTAGCAGTACAACTTGGGGTTTTCGACAGCTTTTGCTCTTTATTGATGAACAAGACAGTACGCTTGGATTTGACAAATAACAACGGGGAAACTCCTCTAGATCTAACATGGAGTAAGATGCCTACTGGATATTCCTATTTAGCGGTAATACACCTCAACTTCTTTGGTTTTAGGTTTATTCTCTTGAAACCTTGATAAATAGTAGTAGTGAACCTAAGTTAAGAAGAAGAAGCTGTAGTGAATCCTATGCTTAACATTTTTTCCTCTCTTCTTCTCTGCAGAACACTGGGAACTTGATGAATGTTGCTTTAACATACTGCCAAGCTAGGCATGGTTTTCATCTTCGAGTTGATCAACTCAGAGTGCGGTACTTTCCTAACAGAAGCAAGAGGATGAAGTGAATGAATCAAACAAACTAACAAATTCAACACAAACTCTGGTTATTGGCCCCGTGCTAATTGCAACAGTCACATTTGGTGCATCTTTCACTGTGCCTGGCGGCTACAATAACAGTGGCGCACCAGTACTTACTGGCGGGTATATATTTAACGCATTCATGATGGCCAACACACTAGCATTCCTTTTATCTGCCGCAGCAACCATCAATCTCATGCATGCTGGGACGACTATGGTTGACGTGCGCATTCGGGGTCTACACTATAACATATCAGCATATTGTGCCTTCTGTTCGGTCACAAGTTTGGGTGCTGCCTTTGCGTTAGGCCAGTATTTAATTTTGGCTCATGTTGCACATATGACGGCAATTGCAGTATGTGCATTGGTGTTCCTGATGTCTTGGTGCGGATACATGGAACCTCTAAGAGTCATTGGTTTAGCAAGAGCACTACGTGTTCGACGGGGCAATAGTAAAGCATTTTCCATATACACAAGTATTATCTTATGGCAAACACTGGCAGTATATTGGCCCTTGGTAATAATATTCGGTTGGGCAGCCATTTCAGCAAAATATGGACACAAGCAAATGACTTGATTGGATCTCTACGGCGAAAGAGCGGCCAAGGTAAATGATATTCCCCAGACTGATAGCTTAATTCGGAAATTATGATACTAAATTTCATGTAGCACTGTTATCTACTACTGTGTAGTGGTGGCTAATTAATGTTTCACATGAAATAGTAGAAAATATTCTACTATTTCTTGTGTACAAAATAAAAATTAGGGAGTGTATACTATAAACAAGTGAAAGAGAAAAGAGAGTGCTGTGATCATTTGAATTCTGAAGTTTTGGTACAACTTCTCAAAATTAGGGGCTTCATTCTGAAAATGTTTTCTATTTCTCATGATCCAGATGTTCGAGGAAGCAAATAAATTTCTGGCACCAAGCAAAATGGCAGGTCCAGACATGTGGTGTAGAGTTTTTCAGCCTGACATGTCGGCACAACAAAACTTTTAACTTGTAGCAGTGAAATTTCCCCTTTTCGAGGTTCTTGGATTTTTTTTCTTTTGGTCAGGAAAGGTTTCTGGAGTTGAAATTGTCAAAAAGAGCAGAAGCTAAAAGAATTTGTTGAAAAGAGCTCTGCACAATCTAGTTGAAATGGGGTATAATCACTTCATGGTGTATGATTTCTGTGTAAGCTTTTCCTTGATGAATACTTTGCGGATGAGCATTTCTATCATCTAAAATAAAATTCTCACAAAAGGCTTCCAGTTGCAGAACAGTGAATTGCACTGTCGATACGAAAATAAAATCCTTACAAAAGGCTTCCAGTTGCAAAAGGAGTGAATTGCACTGTTGATACAAAAAATTGTCCAGGAAGTTCAATTTTATACATCGAGTATAAAATTTTATACTTGGGTGCATGATCTTGCTCACAACAGTGGCTCTTAACATGTTTTGCTTTAGTTTCCAGTTTTGGTTTTCTGCTTGTTTTTAATCTTTTAATACAGAAATTGTATATTACGAGAAAGACATACATTTTTTTTGTCAACTCCAAAGAAAACATACATTTTTCTTTGAAAAATGACTTAGTAATAAACACATATTAGCAAGCATAAGTTTCATTGTCGTTACGCAAGCGTACCCCTTGGCGGTTGTGCTCTACCAACTCGAAGGAGGCGCCTCCTGGCGGCGCTGCCGCAAGTCGACCCCGTTTGATGTGGCCTTAGACAATGGAGGCGTGGTGGATCTCGGTCTGTGCCGATGGGAGGGCTCCAGTTCTGTTGTTAAGTGTTTGTTTGTGTCTGTTTAGGTTTTGTGTCCTGCTTAGAAAGGCAAGGTAACGGCGGCTTCCTGAAGATGGAATAATGTTCTCCGCGCCTAGCCCTCGTCTCGACGGTGCGTCTAGCCTTGTCAGAGGGTGTGTGGAGGTGTGTCTCCGGCGGATCTCGTGGGATTCGGTCGACGTTTGTCTTCGCTCGAATCCGCTTGAATCTCGTCTGCGTCCATGTGTCCGCGGTCTGGATCCTTCCGATCTACGTTTCTCTTTATCGACGGCGAGTCTAGATGCATTTTTTGTTTGTCTGGGCTTCGGTCCATTAGGATCGTGATCGCTACACCAAAACTCAAACAGCAGAGACCAAACAGATGAAGAGGAGAAGGCGACAAGATGGGGAGCCGGGAGGAGATGCGGTGGCGCAGTTCCCCTCAGCCTGGCTGAGAGGGCTCTTTTGCTGCACAGGTGCCACATGCAAGCAGTCATCCAAATGCGCCCTTGGTGTTGTTTGTTTGTCTGGGCTTGATTACTTTCTTTTGTTGCTCCGGACCATCCCCCCCAAAAAAACTATCCACTTTTTTTCTTATTCTTTCCACTTTTGTTACCGGCAACTTTCATGCATAATTCTGTCCATCGAAAATTAGGCTTCCTAAACACATTAAATATTCCTCATGGACTAATTTACATTATATATTGAGAAAAACATATATTATTTTCTAGTCCAGAATCATGCAAGGGAAATACACCTTTTGGTGTTATGAACAGGTGAAAGTTCGCATGTGTTTAAATAATTCACGTGTCCTTCATTTTATTTCACGTCTTAACACGCAGTCATATGTAAAAAGCTGTCAAATTTATGAAGCAAGGCGGTCTCATAAATTATCTTTTCCAGTATTATATTTTCTAATTTCTAGCATGCTTTTTTTGCTGGAAAAACATCTGATCTACTACTTATAATGTATCATGACAGTACAAAAAACACCAGAGGTAATAGGTCTATTGACCACCTAGTGATGACTAGAAATACTGGAGCAAGCCGAAAGTCATCAAAGACGGGGCGGACCGGTGGCGGTGCTAGAGCATGTAAATATAAATATGGGAAACGATCAAAGTTATATGTTAGACAGATACTCATCCTACATCGAAAGCGATGTCTCTTTACGGATGGAAGGGGGGCTAAACATACATTATTATTTTTGTAAAACAATGCTAAACATACATTTAAAGATTCCAATATAAACTACATACAAAGCAAAATGAGTGAATCAACACTCTAAAATATGTCTATACATCCTTATGTAGTCCCTAGGGAAATCTTTAAAAAGACTTATATTTAGAAATAGAGGGAGTAATTGATTTGTTTCCAGGAGTTTTTGCACATTTCTAATATAGTAACAATACAGATGCTAATGAATATATATATCGCACTACCGAAAAAACACGTAATACTATGATTTAGAAGGAAAACAAATTCTAAACTTTTCACATGGTGAACTAGTAGTAGCCTAATAGGTGCAGCCTTAGTCCATAGAATACAAGACTCTTCTTCTGCCTGTAAAGGTAGAAACCCAAAAGGCTAAGCTAGGCTAGCCTAGGTAAAAAGGTAACCATGAATCTTAGCTAGCTTAGTTATCTATACCACCATGAGAGGGAACAAATCTCCTCCTCCTTAATTTTACACCCAGACAAGATTTAACCAAACGTGAATATTTACATCTTCCGACATGCAATTCGGTTGTGCATTTACAAGGGGACATGAATTAAATTGAATGTTTTTGTGCCAACGATTAATCGAATCTTAATTATCTTGCATGGCGTAACTATAACATGTAAACAAATTGATTAATTAACAAGGGGAACAAAATAAATGCCTTGCTTAAAGTGTCACCCATCCTCCTTCTTTCCTTTGCTTCCTCTCTTGCCTTTCATCTTCCTCCTCTCCTCTGAAAGAGACAGACAGCAGAGACAGAGACGGAGGAGAGCATAATTAGTTAACTTGCTTCCATCTTCCTCCCCTTGCCTATAAACTTTGCCTTGCCATTACAGAACACCACCAAGCCAAACCACCTCCACCTCAGCTCAGCCATGGCCTCCTCCTCCTCCTCCTCCTCCTACATGCCCCTCAGGCGGTCCGACAGCGTCGCCGACATGATGCCCGAGGCGCTGCGCCAGAGCCGCTACCAGATGAAGACGTGCTTCCAAAGGTATTTACCACACAAACACAAACACTCCTTTCTTTCTTTCTTTGTCTGAAATGTATGTATGCAAACACCCATGCATGATGGATGGATCCTTCCTTGTTCTGCACTGCAGGTACGTCTCCAAGGGCCGGAGGCTGATGAAGAACCAGCAGCTGATGGAGGAGCTGGAGGCGCCGGCGGGCGACGACAGGGTCGACAAGGCCAGGCTCGCCGACGGCTTCCTCGGCTACGTCATCTGCTCCACGCAGGAGGCCGTCGTGCTGCCTCCCCTCGTCGCCTTCGCCGTCCGGACCAACCCCGGCGTCTGGGAGTTCATCAGGGTGCACTCCGGGGACCTCGCCGCCGAGGAGATCACGCCGTCCGCTTACCTCAAGTGCAAGGAGACCCTCTACGACGAAAAATGGTGCTACTGCATATCATCAATTCATCTACACATACAAGAAAGAAAGAAACCCGATGAGCAAAATGTTAGTAGAACCCAGGCTTGATTGCCTGCTGATGTTGTTTTCTTCAGGGCACGCGACGACAACTCGCTGGAGGTCGATTTCGGCGCGCTGGACCTCTCCACGCCTCGCCTGACGCTGCCGTCGTCCATCGGCAACGGGATGCAGTTCGTCTCCCGGTTCATGTCCTCCAAGCTGAGCGGCAAGCCGGAGAGCATGAAGCCGCTGCTGGACTACCTGCTCGCACTGAACTACCGCGGCGAGGTAAGAAACACCTAAGCATGCATGCATGTTGACTGATCGTTCCATTCGGCATGGTCAGTGTCGATGGTAGAATGACCTGGGCCTCTCCTCACTTTCATGCAGAAACTGATGATCAGCGACACCCTCGACACCGCCGACAAGCTTCAGACGGCGTTGCTTCTCGCGGAGGTCTTCGTCGCCGGCCTAGAGAAGAGCACACCGTACCAGCAGTTTGAACAAAGGTAAATGGCAGAATATTTTGTTATAATCAGACATCTACAGACATATTTATACCTGACCGATCGATGATATGGTCGCCGGCCGGCCGTTGCAGGTTTCAGGAGTGGGGCTTTGAGAAGGGGTGGGGTGACACTGCCGAAACATGCAGAGAAACACTCAACTTCCTCTCGGAAGTGCTCCAGGCGCCGGATCCGATCAACATGGAGAAGTTCTTCAGCAGGGTGCCGTCGGTGTTCAGCATCGTGATCTTCTCCATCCACGGTTACTTTGGTCAAGAGAAGGTCCTTGGGTTGCCAGATACCGGCGGTCAGGTACAGCGATCATTATCCAGAATGATAATGGAAGATATAACCCTAAATCCACAGGTCTCAATGCTTGAAACAGAAGCCAACATTTCAGTCTTTCCTTGACAGGTGGTTTACATCCTGGACCAAGTTAGAGCTCTTGAAGAGGAACTTCTGCAAAGAATCAGGAAGCAGGGCCTGAATGTTACCCCCAAGATTCTCGTGGTAAACTGCGACCGCCTTCATTAAACTACCATGACCTAACACTGCAACGAGGAAGCTTCTGACAGCTGCTCGAACATCTTGCAGTTAACAAGACTCATACCGGACGCAAAGGGCACCAAGTGCAACGTTGAGCTTGAACCAGTCGAGCACACGAAGCACTCGAGCATCCTCCGTGTGCCATTCAAGACTGATGATGGGAAGGATCTTCGCCAGTGGGTCTCCCGGTTTGACATTTACCCTTACCTGGAGAGATATGCCCAGGTATGTTTCAGCTAGGAATTTTAATAGGCATTGGCAACACCTTGTGAATGAACTGAATGTGACACTGATAACAAACCTTTATCGTGGTGGTTTCAGGATTCTTCTGTCAAGATTCTTGACATTCTGGAGGGGAAGCCAGACATGGTCATTGGCAATTACACCGATGGCAATTTAGTAGCGTCCCTCTTGTCGAGCAAACTAGGAGTCACCCAGGTGAAAATGAGCCATCAAAATGGAAATCTGAAACCTGTTCTTCTGTCACCATCCAAATCTGACATCACGTTACTGAAAAATTCATCAACTGACAGGGAACGATCGCACATGCTCTTGAGAAGACAAAGTACGAGGATTCTGATGTCAAGTGGAGAGAAATGGATCACAAGTACCATTTCTCCTGCCAGTTCACTGCCGACATGATCGCCATGAACACTAGCGACTTCATTATCGCTAGCACCTACCAAGAAATAGCCGGAAGGTCAGTCACTCCGTAAACTAAAATCAGTCTCTCAGCGATGTCGCGCAACTCATCCCAGGATTCCCTGACAAAATGCAGCAAAGACAAACCTGGCCAGTATGAGAGCCACTACACCTTCACAATGCCAGGGCTGTGTCGCTATGCCACAGGCGTCAACGTCTTCGATCCCAAGTTCAACATCGCCGCCCCTGGTGCTGATCAATCCGTTTACTTTCCCTTCACGCAAAAGCAGGCACGGCTGACAGACTTGCACCCCCAAATCGAGGAGCTACTCTACAGCAAGGAGGACAATAATGAACACTTGTAAGTATATATATTCATTCCTTGGTAATAGGATTTTTTTATTTACCTTTGACAACATTAATTATTAATAACTCTGAACCGTGATATGATTGAACCAGAGGGTACCTAGGGGACAGGAGCAAGCCAATCATCTTCTCCATGGCAAGGCTCGACAAGGTGAAGAACATAACCGGGCTGGTCGAATGGTACGGTGAGAACAAGAAGCTGAGGGACCTTGTCAACCTGGTCATCGTCGGGGGGCTCCTGGAACCGTCACAGTCAAACGACAGAGAAGAGATCGAGGAGATCAACAAGATGCACAGCTTGATGGACAAGTACCAGCTCAGGGGACAGATCCGCTGGATCAAAGCACAGACCGAGCGCGTGCGCAACGGCGAGCTGTACCGTTGCATTGCAGACACCAGGGGGGCCTTCGTTCAGGTAAAAAAACTCAAATACAGTTAAGCATGAAACTCAGGCACTGACCATGTGACTGAACCGTGTCTTTCAGCCTGCGCTCTACGAGGCATTCGGACTGACGGTCATCGAGGCGATGAACTGCGGGCTGCCAACCTTCGCGACAAATCAAGGAGGACCAGCAGAAATCATCGTCAACGAGGTTTCGGGTTTCCATATCAACCCGCTCAATGGCAAGGAGGCAAGCGACAAGATTGCCGGCTTCTTTCAGAAATGCAAGGAGGACCCCAGCTACTGGAACAAAATGTCCACTGCTGGACTCCAACGCATCTATGAGTGGTACTGTACAATCATCATTCTAGAAATCAAATGCATTTGTGGACACATTATGCTTTTTCTTCAGAAAATATTTTAACAATGCCCTGTCTATAATTGCAGTTACACGTGGCAGATTTACGCAACTAAAGTTCTGAACATGGGGTCGATGTACGGCTTCTGGAGGACTCTGAACAAGGAAGAGAGGCAGGCCAAACAGCTCTACCTACAGATGTTCTACAACCTTCAGTTCAGGCAGCTGGTTAGTTCAGAAGAACAAGTGCAACACCAGCACCAACAGAACCCAACCCCATTTTCACTGATGTCATTTATTACTACTGTTTCCAGGTGAAGACCGTCCCAAAGGTGGGCGAACAACCCGCACGGCCTGCGACCGGAAGCACGGCGCCCGCTAGGATTGCGCCGAGGCCAAGAGAAAGGCAAGTGTGCCCGCTGTTACGAAATTTACTGAGGAGATAGCGGGGGAGCAACTGACTGACCTGACCGTTTGTTGTTTCGACTCTTCAGAAGGCCGCAGACGAGGATTCAGAGGTGAGAGTTGCCACCAATCATCAAGCTGCAAAACAGCAAAAGAAGAATCAGGTCATACTGGCATAAAACTGATGAATCTCTGAATAATGTGTTTGTGCAGGATCGCGACCAACTTACTCGGCCCGGTGCTCCCGACGTCCAACTTCTCCCAGGATGCAGCTTAAAGTGAAGACCAAACACCATAAACCAGAAATGTGCCCTGTGTTCCTGTATGTGTGTCATTGATTTGGAAAGTTCCAATGAAACTGGAACTGTCCATGATGATTGTGAGGGTAATGCAAAGTGTGAAGAAAAGGAGAAATGTGAGCCCTGCACTCATTAGGAGTTAACTGCTTCTGCATCATGTAAAAGCAAGAAATATACTGATAACTTATCAGTGATAACACAACAACATAAAGCAAGTAACTAGCAAAGCTTCAGAAACAGTTGCAGAAACTAACTTGCAAACTTACACCGCACATTCGTCCTCGACGTCACCAGGATAGAGCCAAGTGATCTTAATAAAACAACAAAAAGAAGAAGAAGAAGAAGAAGAACAGCGCAAGGCGTGGCTTGAATGCTCTGGTTTTCAAGCTCCAGACCTCAAAAGTACTCGAGGTTCAACGTTTACAGCATGACAAAGTACACACATAGATGGTACTTAAGCAAGCATAGACCAGCATAGTAGGGCGCACTGCGACAGCCGCTGGCAGATTATTACTACTTTCTTCACATAATTACAATGACAAGGGGCGACATGCTGACTTAAGGAGCATTTTAATCTCCGCCTTCACGGGCTTCAGCAGTAAAACATGACGTTCTTCACATTGTCCTTGAGGGCTGGAAGGGGCTTAACAGCTGCACCGCCGGGGGCCCGGGTACCACGTGACGCCGACGAGCCGGACTGCGGTCCACGCCCACCGGGCCCACTTGCCATAGAGCCGCTGTCGGAGCTCTCTGGCTCCATGTAGAACCGGGCACGGAAGGCGGCCAGATGAGCATAGTATGCAGGTGGAACTGCAATGGAACAATTCAGGGAAGATGGCTTCAGTAAGGACACAAAGCAGTGGAAATACTTTTCACCGAAACAAGGCAGTAGAACTTTGACAGTGATCCCTGGAGGAAGGTGACTTACCAATCGACACCGACCGAGTGCACCTCGCGTAGCTGCAGAAGCAACAAAAGTTAGAAACTAATTTTCAGTAAAAAAAAATACCGAAGGAGAGGGAGGCTTACGTGTAGCAGAGGTTGTTGGTGAGAGTCTGCAACCCATCAGCTGTAAAGTTGTTCTCGTCCCACAAGACGTGATAATGAGCGGGACGGCTGGTGCCCTAGAGACAATAGAATATTACATTGTATAGATTGTTTGTTGGACCCGTAGATCAGAAAACCAGATGTAAGCAAATTCTGTCTGGTTGTTTACCTTGATGCCAGCATGGCTGCACAAGTAGAAGTCAAATTCAGTCGGATGACAGATCTTCGTGTCCACAACGGTACCTTCAGATGTAGAGCATTTGGGAAGGAAGCCCATTTCAGACCAGTCAGCAGGCAGCAGCAGCAGAGTACATTGGTGAGAATATAGTAGCAATATATGGTATGAGTTGTTTATAAAATCTACATGCCTGGGAGTATGTTCCCACTCCTGTCCATCGAGTTCTTATCATTGTGGTTGTGCGCAAATAGTCTCGTGTGGTGGCGTTTCTGAACCACGATGAAAGTCACATGTGGCTGGTAATTTGCCTCCAGGGAGGCACATGCCTGAGTGACACACACAATGAGATCAGAATCTAATGGAAACATCTGAGTACGGATAAATAAAGAACTGGATGGATAAAGTAGGTACTTACTTTTCGGATCGCATTGAGTTCAAACAACAGAACTTGGTAAAACTGGCCCTCGCTAACGCCATCCCTGACAAAGGTGTAGAAGACGGGGCATCAGTGGAAGCAGACAGCACAAGACCTGGTGTGCTCTGATTGGGCACAAACCTGTAGAATATTATCCGCTGGGGCTTCTCACCGGTCGATTTTTTAAATGATATAAGTAGCTCCCTGCATTTTTTGTAGTGTAATGAATTGTTTGTGATATTCATAATAAGGAATACTAATTTAAAAAAAATGAGCAGTGTACCTACCTAATCATGCCACTACTGACTGGTCCTTTCTGTGGATCTTGCCGGACCTTGTACAAATCCTCTATCAGCTCTTGCCGGTGCGCCTGAGCAGAAACTAACCCTGCGTACCTCGTAACCTCGGGCCAATCTTGGGAGGCTACAACCTACAAGACAGCATACAGTGACTCATCAACAGAGTACCTAAAATCTCTTGCCAAAAAAATAGTCAAGACTCAAGAACAGGTAGTCAGGTACTAGTAATATTTTCCAACTTACAGCAGCGATTGAAGGACTGCTGTCCTCGTCAGGATGAGGATGGGTCACATCAGCACCAAATATGATTGTAGGTCTGTCGGTGACCAGAGGGATACGCCGCGACAAAGCATCCACCAGCACAGTGTTCCTGCCCCCCACCTTACAGAATAAGCGAAAACAGGTTAAGGAACATGGAACAAAAATGTATGATTGTAAAGAAAAACAACATGAGGGCACACTAACTAACCTTGACGTTTATCTTCAGTGCAATATTTGCATAAATTTGCTTGTTCAATTTGAACACCTGCTTCGTACAACAGCACTGCGAAACTATTCCGAGATCTATTTCGCACACGCGCTTCAGATCACCTAGACTCAGATAAAGAGACAAGTAAGTGTAACAATGAACATCATGTGCACAGTAAACTTAGGAAGGCTGCATTTCTCAGATACCATAAAGCGAGCCGTTGTTATCAGGAAGGATTCCAATAAGCAGATCGAGCTCCCGGCGCTGGGGCCCAAGAATGTTCATTGCCTCATGGTACCGAGCTTTGAGAGCTCGCTCCACTTGATCCGGGCGTGCACTCATGGGTGGAAGAACAGGCTCCAGAGCGAAGTCCTATCATGATGATGCATGATACTGTTACTGTTGCAGAAGACTAGATGGAGAAGACTCAAGTACAAAGCCTAGGATTCATGTTGATGCTTTTATATGTATGGATCTTGGTGAGATTTCTTCATGTTAACTTTGCAGGAAGCATGCCAAGAATACTTGCCATTCCCGAGTCTTGGCACATCTGAGCAAGTTGGTGGCAGAAATCACGAGCAAGTTTGTCTGGCACGTTACGGGCAAAATTGACGCACATCCAGCTTCTCACTTTGCCACCATTTACCATTTTCTGGTTATGAAAAATGAAAAGGGGCATTAGATATTTATGGAGAATAAACAAATATATATACGTCTATTTGGTTAACGAAACTTGGTCAGTGCTGAAAACCAATCAACTTTCAGGGGGAAAAAGTCTGACATCGACTGATTGATGTTGGGCAGAAACTTCAGATGAAAAGAACTGTCAGTTACAAAACACTACTTTTTCAATACTCATTTGTTTTGTGTTGTGCAACTCAACAGATAAGGCACAGTCTGACTTCCTTTTTTTTGTAGGGTTAAGATGAAGCAAAAGTAGATCAAAACCAGGAGTTGCTGAGGTCAAACTTTCTAGCTGGAAAGCTGCGTATGACGAAGCTTGCCAACATTAAAAAAAATGCAGGGGGCAAAGGCCGTGGTTCATAGGAGCTGTTGACATGCACAGTACTGTTCCAGTGTTTCTGAAGCAAGTTGCTTGCAGACAACTTGGCTAAGAGTTGTTTATTCAATCTTTGCTAGTTGTTGGTTGGGCACAAAGTCTAACTGGCAGGTTGTATTTGTTTCAATCTTCAGTTGGTTTCCTTTTCGGTTCCCTCCCTTTCGGTTATTTCCATCTATCAGAGATGAGGCTACTTTAGAGACTTTAGAGTTTAGTCAGCAAATAAATAAATAAATAAATAAATAAAAGATAGCCTTTGCTCCCGAAACAAAAGATGCGTGAACTTTGTGACCAGAAGAATATTTATGTGATTACCTTGTTCATCATATTCCATTGACCAACTCTAGGTGTACAATCCTTTTCTCTACCAGTCTCGTTGTACTTAAGCTGCATCAAGAGAAAAAGGCGGCATAAATCATCACTTTCTGTACAGCCAATGAGCCGAAGGAAGGATGCCCCATTCGCTTAGCGTGACTGCACTCCGGGAGATGACCGAGGGTACGGCGGCGAAATAGCGAGTAAAATTCACAATAAGTGGGACGGCCTACCCGTGGGGCTGGTAAAATCCGTGCATCTACTGATGCCAGACGATCGCTAATCTTAATGCCGAACTCTTTCGCATAAGGATCCTCCTGATAAGCATTGTGTTTCACCATCTGTGTTTCCAATAAACAGAACAAAAGAAGAGGGGCAAAGAGTTACATACTGAAGTTGCACAAACAATTATACGTAGAAACACATCAGACATGAAAAGCAAGAAATTTCATGCCTGGGTTATATCACGCTCCCGATCACGCGGGTACTGACATGTCTCATCCAAGAGTGCTCTTATCTGATTCTGATTTAGTCTCTTGGAGTACCTCTGTCCCTCCACTATTTTGCAGACCTGAACAAGCTCAACTCCGGTCAGAACACATATCCAAATAATGAAAATAAAATGGTTTGAACATTTAATTGGTTTGGGCACTTGGCTTACCTCCATAGGCAAGTAATTTGGACGCTGCTGATTGCCAACTTGGAGGCAAGGCAGGTACGTGTGCTGGATGGCAAAGCCGTATGTCTCCTGAAAGTATTGTACGACTGACTTTACTGTGCCCCCTTCGTCAACAGGAAAACTGCGGCATGAAGAAAAACAGAGCATTTTCAGAGAATATAGCAAGCAGGGTTCATTTTGTAAATGCTTTCTAGAAATATCATAGCAAACTTGCATACGTGAGCTCTCGAGTTGCCTGAGTTGTCAGACCAGATATCCGGTACTTTCTTCGCATGTTGCCACGATGAGTAACTTCCACCTTTACTCCTCTTAGTGCCTTCTTGATCTATGGTATCAACAAGAGCACAGAAATCAGTTTTTGAACACTAGGCATTGACCAAATTTCAGCTCAAGAAACCCACACTTTATTTGCTCTCTCTTAAAAGGAAAAGTTAGTTTGGCGGGGAGACCTTAACACGTTCGGCGTCTGAGAGGGGCCTCGAATGGATGTCAGAACGCAGGAGCTGCGCGGCATAATCTATCACAGGCAGTGGCTCAATGAAAGCTGTAGCTGACATATCTGCAAAAGCACGAGAGGAAATAAATAAATAAACACATTTTTCTCTCAAATGGAACAGGTAATAAATCCAAAGTAATAAAATCATGCAGAACAATACGATATGAAGGGTTGAGAGGTCGAGATTCTTTTACCAATATTGAGTGAGAGGCCCATCTGAGTAGGCCGGATGCTCTGGTAAAACCCGCGCCAGCTCTCTAATCCGTCGCCGAGGGGCTGCCTCCTGCCCAGGTCAGGCGAGAAGAACGACCGTCCAAATGGCGCATATCTGACAGAAAAACCGATTAGAGAAATTATCTTCAGTCATTTCTGAAACGACCACTGTCAAATATATAACTGGCGCGTCTGCGTCGTTACAACCTTGCAGAGGGCAGCTCGCGCAGCACAATGTCAAGGACCTGCAACGCCTCCTGAGGAGCCTCCGCGTGCCTCCCGGCCAGAAACATCCCGAGGCGATGGAGGTCGGCGCGCGCGGCGAACTTAATCACCACCTTGAAATTCCTCTGCCGCCTGCATTGAAGGGAACGAAAATTTAAGTTCAGAAACACTGAGCACATAGAGACCAGGGGGCAGAATAAATATGGACTGTGAAAAGGGAGCCTGACCTCTGGGAGGCAGAGCCGGAGCCATTGTCGTCGTCAAGCAGAGTGATCTGAAACTCCTTGGAAGCGAACGGCAACGGGCCGGCCGTGTAGAGGCTCTTCCTGCCGTCGTACGCCGGCAGCCTCCCGCCGAGGTAGGTCGCCCTGTGCAGGCTCACCAGCTCGTTGATCACGGCGCGGTTGACGACCCGCGAGGTGACCTCCGGAGTGATCGAAACCTGCTCTCCCAAATTCAGATCAGGACCGTGACAAAAAATGTTGCTCAAGGATAATAAATAAATAAAATGAAGAGGAAAAGGAAGGCACATGGTAGTGGTGGAGGTCCTTGTCTGGGAGCTGGGCGATGAAATGGTTGGCCTTCACCAGGCACCTGCTGCCGGCGCTGCCCTTGCCCGGCCGCGGCGGGAACCGAATCGCCTTGCTCGACGCCGGGATCGCTTCCTGGGGCTCTGAAGGTTCTTCCATTGCTTGGCGCAGGTCGGGAGGCAGGCGGCCCAACGGCCCTGCGGCTACAGGGGCAGGGGAGGAGGTGCCGGCCCCGCGCGCCGCGCCCCTGCCGTCGCCGGGGTGCCGCGTGCCGGTGCCACGTGCAGCACGGCCCCTGCCCCTGCCTGCGGCCGCATCGTCCCTTGGCTGCGGCGGCTGCAGGGGGGCGCCGGTGAATCCCTGGTTGCCGCGTCCTCCCCCTTGCGGCACCTGCTGCTGAGGGAATGGGCCGCGGCCGCCTCCCCTGGCTGGGCCTCCGCGCGGCGGGCCCTCGGCGGCGGCGGCAGGAGGAGGAGGAGGATACTGCTGCTGCGGCCTTCCCCTCCGTGACCCCATGCCCGCCGGCCGTGGACAAACTGGAACTGCAAAGAGAAGAAGGATGAATACATCGGAGTAAAACTGGAGAGGATCAATGACCCAATCCGTGACAGGCAAATATGAGCAAATATGCTCGCCTCGCCTCGCTGCTGGATCGATCGGTCGGTCGGGCGGTCGGAACTGCTTCCGATTGTGATCGTGATTGCTTTGGGAGGAGGAGGAGGATAATGGTGGTGGGAGAAAGAGGAAAGTAGGACTGACTCAGACAGAGAGACTGAGTGGAGTGGAGCTGCTTGTCTGCATGCTCATGTGATGGGATATGCTGACATGGGGCGGGGCGCACGTGTCACCTCCTCCGCTTCTCCTCCACCATTCCCTCGCTCCAGCCTGGCATCCATATCCATTCCCACACTAGACTATCTCCCAGATGTTTCGACACGCTGCGAGATGCCGCTGCGGCGCGGTGGTCGGTGCGGTTCGCCGCCGATCTCAAATCGGTGGCGAGGCCCAAACTTCACCGTGGCGTGGTGGTGGTGCACCCGCACACCTCGACGATATACCTGGTTGACGAGCGCGGGTGCACGGTGGACAAGCGGTCGGGAGGCGGGTTCGTGTTGAGCCCGGGGGCCACGGTCGCGTTCCCCTGCCACGTTGCGCACATCGAGGAGAACATCACCGGCGGGGGGATGCATCGGGAGACGGCGACGGAGAAATTGTGGCTGGTGGGGGAGCAATTAAGGTGGAGAGAGGATTCAGATTGAGACCAGGTCAGACGTTTCCACACTCCGCCCTCCTCTCCCTGCCTGCCCCATCTTCCTCCCTGGTCGTTCGAGCGCGTGACGGAGATGGTGGAGATCAGCGAGGAGAAGATGCGCAGGTTCGCGGGCAGGGATACGCGCATGCGGATCCGCTTGAGGGAGATCGGGGCGTGGTACCTGAACAAACGCGAGATGTACGCGGAGGCAGAAGCAATCATGGAGAATCTGACGGAGAAGGAGGAGAGATCTCTGTTCGGGCGCGGTGGACGCAAGCACCCACTGCGGGTGCTACTGTGGGCGGCGGATCAGGCGGATTCGCCGGTGAGGGCGGTGGCGACGAAGTGGGTGGCCTTCACCATCTTCGCGACCGCGGCCCTCGCCCCCGCCATGAGGGAAACGGCGCTTCGCCCGCGGGAGGGGGTCCTAGCCCTTCCTACTCCGGGGACGGCTATGGCTCCGATCGAGATTCACGAAGACCTGGTGGATCAGGCGCCGCAGGAGACGGCGGGGGTGCGGCGTCGCTCCGCTCACCTAGTCGCGGCTTCATCAACCTCTCAGAGGCTCCAGCGCCTCGTCGCTCAGCACGCCTCGCCGGAAACAGAGCCTGAACCCCTCACTGGCTGGCAACCATTTCTGGGTGCTAGCTAGTGAGGATTCAGACGATGTTTCTGACGAGAAATCCAACAGTTCAGGTATGATTCATCGAACTTCTTCCATGTACCTGGCTCACACCTGTGATGATGGGGATGGTCAGGGGGAAATTGATATCCAACGTCGAATTAGACGTGTTAATCATAGATTGAGGAAAAGGATGGATAATTATGTCCAGAGTCTTTTACTTAGAGATGGAAAAAATAGGAATGAGACAATACAGAGTGGGTTGATCCATATCGATTCACCTAACTGGGGGGAATCTCATAAGCAGAAAATGGATATGGCACTAATCAGAATTAGGGATAAGATACCCAAAGTTTGGGATCTTCCTAGATTCCCTGAATATTTGTCAGATATTGATAACATATGCGAGGCTGTTGAGATTGATAACAATAAGGATATTGAGAGAGGCATATCTGGGTGTGTTAACTTTTCACCTGAGAATGAAATGAAAAAAGATACCATTCCAGTAAATGTCAGTTTGGAAGAAGCTATGGCAGAATTTCAAGCCTGCTTTGCTGAAAAAGGATCAGGTGCTGGGGGGGAGCAGGCAACAGTGGGGGCCAGTGTGAGGGGAGAGGAAGTGGACCAGATGGGCCTGGGTCGAGTGTGGCCCAATAATGGTTGGCGCCAAAGAAGCCCAGATACTGACAGTGGATACGGGGGCCTATATATAGGAGGGATCCCATCTTTCATCCCTGATCCCGATTTCCTCCACCTCCCAAACCCTAGAGTGATCTTGGCGGCGACCAGTGAAGAAGAAGAGGTGGTGGAAGGAGGTTTATCCTGGGGAGAAGAAGAAGACATGGCTGGCAGGCAGGAGAGTTGGAGGCCAAGGCCTGGTAGGGGAAACTATCAAGGAGGGAGGGGTAATTTCCATGGTCGATTTGAGCATTTTGGGAGAGGTTTCAACAGGCAAGATGAGAGGGAGGGGGTGGTTATGGTTGGAGAAACAGAGAGGGGGGGTTTCAGAGGAGGATCTGGGACAAATAGCAGTGGCTCTGGTGGGATGGAAATTCTGCTGGAAGTGGAAGAGAAGGAGACATTAAGTTTGGTAGATTTGCTTCGGAAAGAGGGGGAAATCAACATGAGAGATTCCAGGTTGGGGCGAATGAAAACAGACAGAAAAGTGGATCTGGAATTGCTGCAAATTTGGGAAGTCAAGGGGGCCAGCTCAGTTGGCAGGTGGCTTCCCTGTGATGAACAACAGTAATTTTCCTCATCTTGTGCCAGTGGGGATGGGGCTGGGACAGTTTGGTCTTGTGCCCCAAGAACAATTGGCGCGGCAGTATCAATTTCTACTGTCCAATATGCCAAAACAAGAGACCTTACTGCAGCAAGCAAATGATAGAGTGGGAGGACAAAAGGAAACAACCAAGAAGAAGGAGATTGGAAACCCAAAAGAGCTCTTTTGTGTGAAGTGCAAGGAACAGGGGCATGTGAAGAGTGATTGCAAAAATAAGGTTTTCTGTGTGGTTTGCCAAAGACCATCTCATAATACTGAAGAATGCACCATTCTAAAACATCCTAAGCCAGTTGCTAAATATGTGGCATATGGAGCCAGGGGTTTGGGGTGTCTTTTGGTGCAGAACACCAAGGAAATTGTAGCAGCTGAACACATCAATCCTATGGCCCTGGTGACTGTGCATGAGGGGAAGCTGAATGATACCACAGTGGCTTATGGCTTCAGCAAGATGTTTGACTGGGGATGGACATGGAGAGCCAAATTCCAGAGCCCTACAACCTTTCTTATGAGATTTCCTAGTAAAGCCAAATTGGTGGAGCTGAAAAACTTTGGCAAATTCACTTTGCTGGGCACTGGGGTCATGGTTGAGGTTGATTTCTGGAGTCCTGATGACAGGGCTAAAGGGAAACTACATTCAATCTGGATTAAGATGTGGGGGGTTCCTGATAACCTGAGACATTATTTGGGAGTTTGTGAAATTGGTTCAGCTTTGGGGACAGTGGTTGAAGTAGATGTGGATCACATTCACTCTAGGGAGGAGATCAAAGTGAAAGTCGGAGTGAGGGACTTACATAAGGTTCCTGCTGGCACAGAGATCACTACCAAGGACTTGTTGCTATATGATATAGGTTTTGAGTTTGATTCTGTTGCTGAACAAGGAAGGTACAAGTTTGAGGAAGGAAATAAAAGGAAAACCTTTGATTATCTGGACTTAGAGAGTTATGATGCACAAAGGGAGAATGAGATGCAGAAAAAAAGTAAACAATCTGAACCTGCAAAGTCATTGGTTAGTTTGGGAAGTTTGGGACTGAAGCAATATGAGCAAGTGGTTTCCAAAACAGGGGATATACCTCAGAAGAATGAGTTGCTTAAGGACAAGGCAGGGGTAGGGACTGTTGGAGAAGGGCAAGGAGAGGAAGAAAGCCTAAAGGTTAGATTGCAGAAAGCAGAGGAGCTGGCAGCAAGGCAGACTGCCCAACTGATGTTGGAGGAAAAAAGAGAAAAGAAATGGACATCATTAGGAATTATTAGAAAGGGAAGTTAAGAGACAGCATGAACTTCTGCAGATAAATATGAAGGTCAGTGAAGATGTGAGAGGATCACAGTCAGGGGAAAAGCGGCTTGGGAGTGAAGATGAGAAGGAGAATTCAGGAGAAGGAGCAGCAGCAGAAGACAATAAAGAAGGTGGGGAAGGTATGACAGAGTTGGAACTAATGGAACAGGCAGTGGGCCTGGGATATATGGAGCCTGTGGATTATACTGCCAGTCAGGAAACAGAATCCTTTGAGACCAAAATCAAAAAGGCTGGCATAGGAGAGTTGGAATCCCAGGAAGAGGAAGAGCTGAGAAGATGCATTAGGTTGAAAAGCAAGGAAGACAAAAGGATCACTGAATTGGCTAAAGAGAGAGTGGCACAGAAGAACAACTATGGTGAGTATTCTCCTTCTGATGTCATATCTAGGCCTAATGATATTTTACAGCAGATTGCTGAGGGGGTTGGGGTTAGTTTAGGATCTAAACCTGACATTGTCAATCACAATCTGGAATTGATTAAAATGGCTGAACAGGCTAGGATTGATATGTGGCTAACTGATTATAACAATAAACAGAAGCAAAACCACATGCCTGAGGAACATAAATTTATTGATACTAGAGAATATTCTCTATTGGATTTGTTAGAAGATGAAGAAATTGAAAAGGAGGAAGAGGAAAATGAGGAGTGGGAATTAGTGAAGGAACTTTTCTCATCAAAAAAAGAAAACAAAAAAGGCAAAACGGTTCTGGAGTTAAAATTGCCTCAGTTGTCAGAAATTTAGAATCCTCAGATAGGAAGAAAAAGAAAAAAAGATGAGGGGTATTTTTTGGAATATGAGAGGTTTTGGGGGTGATATTAAAAAAAGATTTCTGAGGGAGATGATCATGGATATGAAAGTTGACTTTCTGGGTCTGCAGGAGACCATGAGACAACAATTTTCCAGAAGTGATTTGTAGCAAGTTTGTGCTGGGAGGGATTTTCATTGGCATTTCACCCCAGCTAGGGGGAAATCTGGTGGCCTTCTACTGGGTGTGAATTATACCACACTAGATATAATTTCTCAAGATGAGGGGGATTATCATATTAAAATGATAGTACAAGATATTGAAAAAAGGTTCATTTGGGACCTAGTGGTGATCTATGGTGAGGCACAACCAGAGAGGAAAGCTTTGTTCCTGGCTGAGCTATTCAGAGTTTTCCAAAACTCTATCAACCCTATTTTGATTGGAGGGGACTTTAATATTATTAGAAAAGCTAGTGAGAAAAATAAACCAGGATCTCCTGGACATTGGAGTTTTCTTTTCAATGCCATCTTGGAACAGGCTGGGGTGAGAGAGTTGGATATGAATGGGAGGAAATTTACTTGGGGCAACAGTATGCAGAATCCCACGTTTGAGAAACTAGATAGAATTCTGTGTAGCACTGATTGGGAAGAGGCTTACCCCTTGACCCAAGTAACAACTCTAACTAGGGAGAAATCAGATCATACTCCTCTTTATTTGGATTCTGGGGATCTCCAAAAAACAGAACCAATCTTCAGATTTGAAAATGCATGGTTTAGGAGGGATGGGATTGATGAAATTGTTCAGAAAGTCTGGAATGATTCTTCCATTAAAGGGGACAGCATAGACAGGTTGCTGGGGAAATTTAGAATGTTAAGACCCAAACTTAACGGGTGGAATAGAAATATGAATGCTTGGTATGTTGAGCTAAAGAAAGATATTCTACTCAAATTAGATATTATTGATAAGAATTGTGAGGTTAATGGCCTTACAGCTGCTGATAGAAAGGAACAGATTGAGTTGAGGGACCAGCTTGATAGATTGCTCAAACAAGAAGAGGCTAAATGGAAATAGAGAGCCAAGATTGATGAACTGCTAGAGGGAGATAGCAATACTAAATTCTTCCATGCCAAAGCAAATGGGAGACTTAGGAGGAATAAAATTTCTAGGTTAGAACAAGAGGAGGGGGTGATAGAAGGGGATAAGAATTTGATGGAATATATCACTACTTTCTATAAAAACTTATTTGGTCCACGAGATAATTCCTCTGTTTCTCTAAATATTGATAATCCTATCAGGATTCCGATGGAATATGCTAATATTTTAGTGGATGAATTTTCTTTAGAAGAGATTAAAAAGGTTGTCTTTAAAATGGCACACAATAAATCTCCTGGGCGAGATGGCTTCATGGCTGAATTTTACCAACACTATTGGGAGCTGGTGAAATTTTATTTGAAAGCTCTACTAGATGATTTTGCCAGCAGGAAAATTGACATTAGCAGACTGAATTATGGAATTATAACCCTGGTCCCAAAAGGGATTGGTGCTAATCAAATTTAGAAGTTCAGGCCTATCTGTCTATTAAATGTATGCTTTAAAATTATTACCAAAGTCTTGATGAACAAACTTAATTTGGTAGCTGCTGAGGTCATCTCCCCTGTACAAACTGCCTTTGTTAAGGGCAGATATATCATGGAGGGGGTCCTGATCTTGCATGAGGCTTTGAATAGCATTAAAAAGAATAAGCAAAGTGCTATACTTCTGAAAATTGATTTTGAAAAGGCTTATGATAAAATTAAATGGTCCTTCCTATTTCAAATGCTCAAACTGAAAGGATTTCCAGATAAATGGATTGACTGGGTTATGGAAACAGTTAGAGGGGGAAAGTTTGTGTCAAGGTTAATGAGAACTTAGGAAAATATTTTTGCTCTTATAAGGGCCTGAGACAAGGTGATTCTCTATCTCCTTTAAATTTTGATCTGGCTGCTGATGCTCTAGCAATTATGTTAAATAAGGCTAGAGAAAATGGATTAGTCAAGGGGGTCTTGAGTGAATATACAAACAATGGGGTTAACATGTTGCAATATGCAGATGACACTATATTCCTGCTACAAGATGATATGGACAGTGCACATAATTTGAAATATATTCTATGTTTGTTTGAACAAATGTCTGGTTTGAAGATTAATTTTCATAAAAGTGAACTTTTCTTATTTGGTGCGGCAATTAATAAGAAAGATGAATATGCAAAAATATTTACATGCCCGGTGGGTGCTCTGCCTATGAAATACTTAGGGTTGCCTGTTGATAAGAATAGAATTAGAAATAAACATTGGAAGCCTCCAGAGACTAAGATGGAAAAAAATGTGAAACTTGGCAAGGTAGACTGTTAGCTAGTGCTGGGAGAGTTACTTTGATCCAATCTGCCCTTACAGGCATACCCTACTTTATGATGTCCTTCTATGGGCTCCCAATGGGGGTTGAGAAGCGCATGGATTTTTTAGGGCTAGGTTATTATGGCAAGAAGATGATCAGAAGAGGAAATACCATTTGGTGAAATGGTCTGAGGTTTGCAGGCCAAAGGACATTGGGGGCCTGGGGATACAAAATCTAGCCTGTATGAACAAGGCTTTGCTATGTAAGTGGTGGTGGAAATTATATACAACTGAGGGATTGTGGCAAGATATAATTCTAGAAAAGTATGTTAAAAATAAAAGTGTGGGCAATGTTTTGGCCAAACAGGGAGATTCACAGTTTTGGGGAGGGATACTAAAACACAGAGATCATTTTGTCTCTCTGTGTAAGTTTAAAATTGGAGATGGTAAAAGAGCTAGATTCTGGGAAGATTGGTGGATTGGCAATGCTTCATTAAAAAAGAACTTCCCTAGACTATATGATCTATGTTTTGATAAAAGGAAAACAGTTAAAGAAGTTTTAGAGAATGGATTAGACAATGTCCAATTTAGGAGAACTCTACTAGGAGATGCAAGAGAATTATGGAGGCATATTAAAGAGGCCTGTAGTGTGGTGACATTGAATGAGGAGAGGGATGAGATTAAATGGACTCTTGATAAGAAGGGAGTTTATACTGTTAAGTCCTTCTATAGACACCTGATCAAAAACGGTGTCAAATATCCACACTTGTATATGTAGAAGATTAAAATGCCACCTAGAATTAAGGTGTTCATGTGGTTGGCCCTTAGGAAAAGTATTCTCACAAAAGATAATCTGATTCGTAGGGGGTGGAAGGGAGATAATAAATGCCCTTTTTATGGGCAAAAAGAGGATATAAACCATCTTTTTTTGGCTTGTTCGGTTGCTAGATTATTATGGAACATATTAAAATGTGCTTTCAATCTTAAGGACATTCCAGATACGCTAGATGCTGTTATGAGAACTTGGGTAAATACCTTTGGTAAAGATGAAAAAAGTCTAGTCATGATAGGAGTCTCAGCGATTTGGTGGACTATCTGGAAACTTAGGAGTAGTGTGATATTTGACAACAATAGGGTGAATGATCCCTGTGTTCCTATTTCCCTGTTTATTAAAAACCTAAATGATTGGAATATTTTGCAGACAAATCCCGCAAGAAGTAAGCTGATGGAGGCTGGAGTGAAGCTAGTAAGTGAGGTGGCAGAAGAAGTATTCAAAGCAGCGTATGGGTGGCGCCTGAAGACTGGGAGGATAGAAGGGTAGCTGAAGCCCTCCTTTGCTGCGATGGATAAATTTTGGCTCCTGCCTTTTCGTGCTGGCTCTGCTCCATTTTGCTAATATTCAGACTAAGTTGATGTCCCTGTAATATTGAGTCTGCTATTAAAACTGGTAGTTTTTTCCTTGTAGCCTATGTTCTTATAACAGAGTGTGTTGTCGCTCTGGGGCTGGATTCTATGGAATCTAGACCTTGGACCACTCTTGTAGGTTTCTCCCCGCTGTCTTTGGGTTTTCGGGAGAGGGGAAGGGATGGCTTCTCCTCCTTTCCCAATATGGCAGTGGGGTGGATCAGCTAGAAGAGTGGAGTCTCGTGTTGGGGGTTGCTATGTTGCTTTTTTCCTTTTTTTTCTGTAACAAGACTTGGTGATTTCTATTAATGGAAATCGGAGAGAGCGCTCTCTTTTATCAAAAAAAAGTACTAGTATCTCACTTGGACTGAACTAGACCAGAATGAAGGCCCACGTGTCAGCACCTAGTATCTATGAGAGGCGAGGTTATGGGCATGCACAATGATGGCCTATGAATAAAAGCAGCTTCAACCGAAAATTCGTAGGAGAGGAGGAGCGCGTGCGCTCCTGGTATCTGCAGCCATCAATTTTGCTATGGGGATGCGTTTTGCAGAACGTAGTAAATGCGGTGTCTGCGTGCGTGGACGGCATACGAGGATGTACGGTTTCGAGTACGTACAGAACGGAGGGGGGAGTAGACGGACGTGTCGGTCTGGGTCTGGGGGTTGGTTATGTGCCAAAGTGTACCAGTGGTACATCCAACTAGTTTAACTGTACGACAATGTTGCTGTTCGCCGACGGCGGCACCGACAGATGGCGGCGAAGCGGTGTTTGTGCGGGCCAGCTAACTCCTTTATTACCAGACCGCCCCCGCGTCCCGTCTATATATGCTCATTTCTTCCTGAATCGTTAGTGCAGTTTCACAAATTTGTGGCGACAAAGACTAGCTGAATTTATTTTGCACTTACGGAGCATCCACAAACTATTTCTTGCTTATATTTGGTTCTCTCAACATTGAGCATGCTTTTGCCGTATCTTATACCGAAACCGATTTCTCAAAAATATACTCCCTCCGTTCTTAAATATAAATCTTTCTAAATATTTCACTATGAACCACATGCGGAGTATACAGATGCATTTTAGAGTGTAGATTCACTCATTTTACTTCGTATGTACTCCCTCCGTTCCTAAATAATTGTCTTTCTAGCCATCTTAAATAGACTACAACATACGGATGTATGTAGACATGTTTTAGAGTGTAGGTTCACTCATTTTGCTCCGTATGTAGTCACTTGTTGAAATCTCTAGAAAGACAATTATTTAGGAACGGAGGGAGTAGTCTATAGTGAAATCTCTACAAAGACTTATATTTAGAAACGGAGGGAGTAGATTATAGAAGTCGTATGCTTTTCCTAACGAATCGAAATTGTATCCAACCACTGGAACCACAACTGTATCAGTTTTGTTTTCTGCATATCTTGTTAGTGTTTTTTCGAGGGCACACACTCTTCCAGCACAAGGAGCACGCTCGGGGGCTCGACCAATCCTAACCCTGCATCGCAAAGAAAGAATTACTTTTGTTTGTAAATGGAGCTTCTTAATTTTTTAGAGAGAATGCACTTTTATTTTTTAATGAGTGAACTGCATGCGAGTGCAAGTCTACTGTCAGAAATTACTTCTGTTTGTAAATGGATCTTCTTAATTTTTTTTAGAGAGAATGCATTTTTAATGAGTGAACTGCATGCGAGTGCAAGTCTACTGTCAGAAAATTATTATTTTTTCGAGATATTTGTTGACATGCTAGATTCAGAGTTGTGCACGACCAAGAACAAATGCAAATGTTGCTTCATTTTCTTCAGGAAGTAAATTTTCATAAGCAAGCAATATGTACGTACAGCAGTAACACAGGTTTTTCTACCTCACTGTCGATGGAATACTGTTGAGAGCACTCACTCTTTTTTTAGAGTTATGCATTCTTAAAGAGGAGAAACATAGAAGCATTGTTGAGGAAATCGTTAACTGGTAGCTGCTCGGTTGGCTGGCGAGTAGGGGATTAATAGGCTAATCGGCAAGTTAATCGGCCATTTAATCAATTAGTCGGACGATTTATCGGTTTATCGGCTATTCAGTGACCCTAGGAGTAGGGATTAATCGGCAAGTTAACTGGTTAATCGGACGATTTCTTGAACAAGGCATAGAAGTACACTTTTACTTTTTATAGTTCTGAAATGCTCATATGTATCTTGCTGTCCTAATTTTTCAGTCAAAATCTAACTATGTTTTTCATCGGAAGAATTCAGTTTTGCCAAGAGAGCACCATGCAAGTAAATTATTAGTTTCGGAGATCTATATTTGTACTTCCTCCGTTCCTAAATATAAGTCTTTGGAGAGATTTTACTATGAACCACATACGGAGCAAAATGAATGAATCTATACTCTAAAATGCATCTAGATTCATCCGTATGTAGCCCGTAGTGAAACCTCTACAAAGACTTATATTTAGGAACGGAGGGAGTAGGAGGTAAGCATGCACAGGCCCGAACAAGGATACCTTTCTGTCCATCGCACGTTGTTATATCAAACGGAACTTTTATATGTGTCCGTCTAGTACCGTGGTCAATAGTTTTTGTACCGACAACACAGGTTGATCTAATACGGCGTTAACCAGACAGGAGCATGTCGGAGACGTATATATCAACAATACAGTCATACCATTTAATACACACATCTCATCAGTACAACCGGACAAAAACTGAGTGGCTTCCTGCATTGGTCCACGTACCAGGAGCGCACGCGCCCGTCCTCTACAACGCCATCAACTACATTGATTTTTCTTTTCTCCCAACGCAAGCTGCTACTAGTGGACGACTGTATTACATATATACACTCTTAGGGTCTGTTCTGATCTCCTCCAACTTCACAAAACTCCACAAAACCAGCTTCCCTAGCCAACTTCTTGCTTCATCCGGCGATTCCCGAGCGTTCGGCGTTGTGTGTAGCTTGTTCGAGCCCTGCAGCCCAGCTGGAAGGTTGTGGGCCTATTTGGCGACAGTTTGGGCTGGTTGGAGGCAGCCCAGATTGGGTTAGACATTGAGGGAAGGCCCCCTGTAGCGATCCGATGGAGGGAGCGAGGCGTGATATGTTTCCTGCGAGCGTACCGGTTCGATGGCTTGACTTGGCGGTGGCACTTCAGCTGTAATATTGGCTAACTCCTACTTCTCCTATCGGTGGAGCTGGGCCGAGGCTCCTCCGCGATTTTGCACTGCCACCGCTCGTAGCTTCGAGAATCCAGCTTCTCGCAGCAAAACCATTCAGCACAAATTCGTCTATGGAGTTGGCAAAGCGTGGAGTTGGAGGACTTCAGAACAGGCCCTTACTCTTCACTTCAACCTTTTTAGCTTCTTACTCCCTCCGTCCGGAAATATTTGTCGGCGAAATGCATAAAAATGGATGTATCTAGACGTACATCGGACCACATTTTTTCTTCCCAAATACCCGCCTCTTGCAGAGATCAATCCCGCTTCCTATCCAAACCTACTTTTCATGACATCCGGTCCTACATGGCACACACGGCATCACCATAAGGCTATGCATTGTCCATGCCCTAATCCCACTACATAAATAAATAAATAAATAAATAAATAAATAATGACAAACAATTATCAGCATACATAGCTCTAGCATAGTAGTACAGCAGTGCTACACGTACGACAACTTTCCATCCGATGCCGTACGACACTAGTCAGTCGCCCTTGGATCAAGTCATTACTTTAGGAACAGACGCAGGATCACCATGCCGTACGCAAATACGATAAAGTTAGTCGTACGCAAAGCAAATTCGATAGTAGTATTAGCCATGGCTGGTGCATAAAATGCATTTGTTAACTACAATGCTGGGAAGACCAATCGACCGGGCGACATTGGAGGCCCGCCTGACTTGGAAGGAACACGCCGCCGTGTGTAGCGTTTCTCAAAAAACTAATTCATATTATTATTTTCCGGAGCGGTATCAAGGGCGAGAGATTTTGAATACCTGTTCGTCGGTGCACGCCCATGTTAGGATGGAGTGCACTATGATGATGGCGCAATGCGCAAGCGAGGCAACCCGAAACCCCAACTTATTTATGTGAGTCTTTGACGGTGGCCGGCAAGTCTTATATATAGAAGAGCCCACGCGCTTTCACGTCGCCACCACCATCCGAACCCACATGGTTTCGAATTTAACAGTCAAGAGAAATGTCCGCTTATCCGCAAAGAAATAAAAAGTTAGAACGGCAAAAGCAAGTTGCACTCCTGCAGGGCCACATGCCGTATTTCTATGGATCATTCACGTGCATGTTGCACGCCCTTCGGCCCGACCAGGTGAGGCGAGCACGTTTGGTGTATCCTTTCTCTCATCATACCAACCACTAAGTGTAACGGTGAGAACCCACTATATATGCTGGTCTCACATCATCTCCACTAGCGCCATCTATAGACATTTAAATTGCGTACTAAATAGAGCCGTCCCAGGCCATCAACATATTTTACCGTCGGATCTGGACTTGTGGGTGTTCTTGACTGTTGGATCTTCATTTAAGGATTTAGTCCTGCCTGGCTTGACCGTTGGATCTTCATTTAAGGATTTAGTCCCGCCTGGCTTTCATTGATGTGGAGATCGCGCTACACCGGATGGGCCGCTACTCCCGTAACAAAATCTGAGATCCGTTGTTTAAATGGGCCTTCTTGCCAATGAATCAATCGCCTGTGATCGATTTCCTGTCCGTCGTAACAACAACATCCCTTTCGCTCCTCTATCACAACATGGCCGGCGAGCCCTAATGGAGGCGGTAGCGGTGGTGGATGTCACCCAGACATGTGTTTCCTTCTCATCACCCATGACCTTGCTAGGAGACAACTGCCATGCGATCTCCAATTTGGTGACACTTCCACTGACCATGGTTGATGGCTCCACAGTATTCTTCGCCTTCCCAACAACCAAGCAGCACCCTCTAGTGCTGGCATCAATGTGGCAACATTGATTTATCTTTACGACCACTAGTTGGGAAAAGCTTATACACAGGATTTTACCAGCAACGCGTTTTAAAATAAGGCCCTGCTGCAATCTAGCAGTAGCGCGCTCCAACAGAACTCGCTGCTGAAATAAAAGTAGCAGTAGCGCGCCTTGTTTAAGCTGCACTACTGCTATAATTCCCACGACCCCGCCGCGAAGCTAGTTCTAGCAGCAGCGCGTTAATTAGAAGTGCGCTATTGCTAGGTAGTTTAGAAGTAGCACCTTTACCTATAGTGTGCTATTGCTAAAACTAGCTATCTCCCACCACCCACGCTCTCCTCTATCCGATCCACTCACACTCACACTCACTTGATCTCGCCCTCAACCCCCCCCCCCCCCCCCCGCGCCGGTCCTTCCTGCCGGCCGCCGGCGCCCCCGCCAGCCGCCGTCGCCTACTCCTCCTCCCTTTGTGCCGCCGTCACCTCCTTGTCCTCGCTAGACTTGGTACTGCCCTCCTCCTCCATCCTCCCTCGACTCGCTGCCGGCCGGCCCCTCCTCGCTCCGCCCTTCCTCATTCGTCCTACTCTATCCTTCCTCATCCAGTCGCCCCTCCTTCTCCCTCCTCCCTCCTCCATCCACAACCCCTCCTCCCTGCTTTAGTTGATTTAGTAGGCTAGTTCATATGGAACATTTTGATTTAGTTCATATGATTTAGTAGGCTAGTTGATTTAGTTGATTTACAGAACATTTTGATTTAGTAGGCAAGTTGATTTAATAGGCTAGTTGATTTATAGAACATTTTGATTTACTTGATTTAGCAGGCAAGTTGATTTAGTTAATTTAGTAGGCAAGTTGATTTAGTTGATTTATAGAACATTTTAATTTAGTTGATTTAGTATGCTAGTTGATAGCTCTGAAGATTTGACACCACCTAGCTAGATCTTAGGATTATAATTGTCCATCAAATTGCTTCTCGCGGAAGAAGAATCAAATTGCTTCTCATATTGCTTTCTTGCGAAGTGGATCGTTAATCCTTTGCTCATATTGCTTCAACTTTTTCTGCTTTTCACATCGGACCACATTTTTTCCTTCTCAAGCACCCGCCTCTTGCAGAGATCCCAATTTCCATATCTGAACCTACTTTTCATGACATCCGATCCTACATGGCGCACGCGGCATCACCATAAGGCTATGCATTGGTCATGCCCTAATTACACTAAATAAATAAATAATGACAAACAATTACTACCATACATGGCTCTAGCATAGTAGCACTACTCATGGTTCGTGCATAAAAAGGATTTGTTAACTACAATGCTGGGAAGACCAATCGACCGGGCGACGTTGGAGACCCGCCTGACTTGCAAGGAACACGGTCCTGTTCGTGGTGACGAATTTGGGCAGCCGTGTGTAGCGCTTCTCAAAAAGTTAATTCTTATATTTTTCCTCGTGCGGTATCAAGGACGAGAAATTCCGAAGACCTGCTCGTCGGTGCACGCCGATGTTAGGATGGAGTGCACTATGATGGTGGCACAATGCGTGAGCGAGACAACCCGAAACCCTAACTTATTTATGTGAGTCTTTGACGGTGACCCGCGTGTCTTATATATAGAATAGCCCACACGCTTTCATGTCGCCACAACCATCTAAACCGACTTGGTTTCAAACTTAACAATCAACAAAATGTCCACTTGTCTGCCAAGAAATAAAAAATTACCACGGCAAAAGGAAGTTGTGCTCCTGCAATGCCATGTATCGTATTTTTATGGATCATTCACATGCATGCCGCACGCCCTTTGCCCCGGCTAGGTGAGGCAAGCACGTTTGGTGTGTCCTTTCTCTCATCATACCCATCACTAAGTGTAACGGGGAGAACCCACTATATATGCTGGTCTCACATCACCTCCACTAGTGGCATTTAGAGACATTTAAATTGCGCACTAGATAGAGCCCTCCTAGGCCATTAACATTTTTTACCATCGGATCTGGACTTGTGGGTGTTCTTGACCGTTGGATCTTCATTTAAGGATTTAGTACCGCCTGGCTTTCATTGACGTGAAGATCGCGCTACACCGGATGGGCCGCTACTCCCGTGAAAAAGAATCCGAGATCCGTTGTTTAAATGGGCCATCTTGCCAGCGAATCAGTCGCCTGTGATCGATTTACTATCCATCGTAACGATGGCAACATAAATCATCACTTTCCCTTCCGCTCCTCTATCACAACATGGCCCGCGAGCCCTAATGGAGGAGGTAGCGGTGGCAGATGTCACCCAGATATAGACATCCCAAAGTGGATAGGGAGGAGATGGCAACGATGCATCATACAACGAAGAGCTTGGCAGTTGGGGAGGCCAAGAGGAAGTTGGAGAAGTGTGGGTGGCGGTGGTTGCTGCTCCATTGCCTTGTACTCCATCTCATAGCCCGCAGTGATGTCGTCCCCAACCTTCCTCATTGTTGAAAATATGCCCTAGAGGCAATAATAAAATGGTTATTATTAAATTTACTTGTTTATGATAACTGTTTATTATCCATGCTAGAATTGTATTGATAGGAAACTCAGATACATGTGTGGATACATATACAACACCATGTACCTAGTAAGCCTCTAGTTGACTAGCTCGTTGATCAATAGATGGTTACGGTTTCCTGACCATGGACATTGGATGTCGTTGATAACGGGATCACATCATTAGGAGAATGATGTGATGGACAAGACCCAATCCTAAGCCTAGCACAAGATCGTGTAGTTCGTATGCTAAAGCTTTTCTAAATGTCAAGTATATTTTCCTTAGACCACGAGATTGTGCAACTCCCGGATACCGTAGGAATGCTTTGGGTGTACAAAATGTCACAACGTAACCGGGTGGCTATAAAGGTGCACTACGTGTATCTCCGAAAGTGTCTGTTGGGTTTGCACGAATCGAGACTGGGATTTGTCACTCCGTGTGACGGAGATGTATCTCTGGGCCCACTCGGTAAGACATCATCATAATGTGCACAATGTGATCAAGGAGTTGATCGCGGGATGATGTGTTACAGAATGAGTAAAGAGACTTGCCGGTAATGAGATTGAACAAGGTATCGGCATACCGACGATCGAATCTCGGGCAAGTACTATACCGGTAGACAAAGGGAATTGTATACGGGATTGATTGAATCCTTGACATCGTGGTTCATCCGATGAGATCATCGTGGAACATGTGGGAGCCAACATGGGTATCCAGATCCCGCTATTGGTTATTGGCCGGAGAGTTGTCTCGGTCATGTCTGCATGGTTCCCGAACCCGTAGGGTCTACACACTTAAGGTTCGATGATGCTAGGGTTATAGGGAAGGTATGTACGCGGTTACCGAATGTTGTTCGGAGTCCCGGATGAGATCCCGGACATCACGAGGAGTCTCGAAATGGTCCAAAGGTGAATATTGATATATTGGACGAAGGGTTTTGGAGTCCGAAAGCGCTCCGGAGGTACCGGGTGATGACCAGCATGACCGAAAGGTGTTTTGGGAGCCTCGACAAGTGTTGGGGGGGCTTCATGGGCCAAGGGGAGGGGGCAAACCAGCCCACTAAGGGGCTGTGCGCCCCCCTCACCTATTCCCACGTGATCAGGGGGTTTGGGGCGCCCCTTCTAGGGTTCCCACCTCCTGGCTTGGGGGCCAAGTCACCCAAAGGGGAGATCCCATCTGCCGTGGCCGCTGCCCCCCCTAGGGGAAACCCTAGGGCGCCTACCCCTCTCCCTTCCCCCTATATATAGTGGAGATTTTGGGGCTGCCTAACACATGAGTTTCTCTCTGCCAAGGCGCAACCCTACCTCTCTCCCTCCTCGTCTCTCGTAGTGCTTGGCGAAGCCCTGCTGGAGTACCGCGCTCCTCCTCCACCACCACGCCATCGTGCTGCTGCTGGACGGAGTCTTCCCCAACATCTCCCTCTCTCCTTGCTGGATCAAGGCATGGGAGACATCACCGGGCTGCACGTGTGTTGAACGCGGAGGCGCCGTTGTTCGTCGCTTAGATCAGAATCAACCGCGATCTGAATCGCTACGAGTACGACTCCTTCATCCGCGTTCTTGTAACGCTTCCGCTTAGCGATCTACAAGAGTATGTAGATGCACCCCCTTTCCCTCGTTGCTAGATTACTCCATAGATTGATCTTGGTGATGCATATAAAATTTTGAATTTCTGCTACGTTCCCCAACAGTGGCATCATGAGCTAGGTCTATGCGTAGTTTCTATGCACGAGTAGAACACAAGTTGTTGTGGGCGTTGTTTTTGTTCAATATGCTTACCGTTACTAGTCCAATCTTGTTTCGACGGTATTGTGGGATGAAGCGGCCCGGACCGACCTTACACGTACACTTACGTGAGACAGGTTCCACCGACTGACATGCACTTGTTGCATAAGGTGGCTAGCAGGTGCCAGTATCTCCCACTTTAGTCGGATCGGATTCGATGAAAAGGGTCCTTATGAAGGGTAAATAACAATCAGCATATCACGTTGTGGTTTTTGCGTAGGTAAGAAACGTTCTTGCTAGAAACCCATAGCATCCACGTAAAACATGCAAACAACAATTAGAGGACGTCTAACTTGTTTTTGTAGGGTATGCTATGTGATGTGATATGGCCAAAAGAATGTGATGAATGCTATGTGATGTATGAGATTGATCATGTTCTTGTAATAGGAATCACGACTTGCATGTCGATGAGTATGACAACCGGCAGGAGCCATAGGAGTTGTCTTAATTTATTGTATGACCTGCGTGTCATTGAAAAACGCCATGTAATTACTTTACTTTATTGCTAAACCGTTAGCCATAGTAGTAGAAGTAATAGTTGGCGAGACAACTTCATGGAGACACGATGATGGAGATCATGGTGTCATGCCGGTGACGATGATGATCATGGAGCCTTGAAGATGGAGATCAAAAGGAGCAAAATGATATTGGCCATATCATGTCACTTTTTGATTGCATGTGATGTTTATCATGTTTATCCATCTTATTTGCTTAGAACGACGATAGTAAATAAGATGATCCCTCATTAAAATTTCAAGAAAGTGTTCCTCCTAACTGTGCACCATTGCGAAAGTCCATTGTTTCGAAGCACCACGTGATGATCGGGTGTGATAGATTCTAACGTTCACATACAACGGGTGTAAGCCAGATTTACACACGCGAAACACGTAGGTTGACTTGACGAGCCTAGCATGTACAGACATGGCCTCGGAACACAAGAGACCGAAAGGTCGAGCATGAGTCGTATGGTAGATACGATCAACATGAAGATGTTCACCGATGATGACTAGTCCGTCTCACGTGATGATCGGACACGGCCTAGTTGACTCGGATCATGTAATCACTTAGATGACTAGAGGGATGTCTATCTGAGTGGGAGTTCATAAGATGAACTTTATTATCCTGAACATAGTCAAAAGGTCTTTACAAATTATGTCGTAAGCTTGCACTTTAGTTCTACTGTTTAGATATGTTCCTAGAGAAAATATAGTTGAAAGTTGATAGTAGCAATTATGCGGACTGGGTCCGTAAGCTGAGGATTGTCCTCATTGCTGCGTAGAAGGCTTATGTCCTTAATGCACCGCTCGGTGAGCTGAACCTCGAACGTCGTCTGTGGATGTTGCGAACATTTGACATACACATTTTGATAACTACGTGATAGTTCAAGTAATGTTAAACGGTTTAGAATTGAGGCACCAAAGATGATTTCGAAACGTCGCGGAACATATGAGATGTTTCGAGGGCTGAAATTGGGATTTCAGGCTCGTGCCCATGTCAAGAGGTATAAGACCTCCGACGATTTTATTAGCCTGCAAACTAAGGGAGAAAAGCTCAATCATTGAGCTTGTGCTCAGATTGTTTGAGTACAACAATCACTTGAATCGAGTGGGAGTTGATCTTCCAGATGAGATGGTGATGTTTCTCCAAAGTCATTGCCACCAAGCTGCTAGAGCTTCGTGATGAACTATAACATATCAGTGATAGATATGATGATCCTTGAAATATTCGCGATGTTTGACACCGCGAAAGTAGAAATAAAGAAGCAACATCAATTGTCGATGGTTAGTGAAACCACTAGTTTCAAGAAGGGCAAGGGCAAGAAGGGATACTTCATGAAACGGCAAATCAGCTGCTGCTCTGGTGAAGAAACCCAAGGTTGAACCCAAACCCGAGACTAAGTGCTTCTGTAATAAGGGGAATGGTCACTAGAGCAGAATTACCCTAGATACTTGGTAGATAAGAAGGCAGGCAAGGTCGACAGAAGTATATTGGATATACATTATATTAATGTGTACTCTACTAGTACTCCTAGTAGCACCATGGTAATAGATACCGGTTCGGTTGCTAAGTGTTAGTAACTTGAAATAAAAGGCTACAGAATAAACGGAGACTAACTAAAGGCGAGGTGACGATATGTGTTGGAAGTATTTCCAAGGTTGATGTGATCAAACATCGCACGCTCCCTCTACCATCGGGATCGGTGTTAAACCTAAATAATTGCTATTTGGTGTTTGCGTTGAGCATAGACATGATTGGATTATGTCCATCACAATACGGTTATTCATTTAAGGAGAATAATGGTTACTCTGTTTATTTGAATAATACCTTCAATGGTCTTGCACCTAAAATGAATGGTTTATTGAATCTCAATCGTAGTGATACACATGTTCGTGCAAAAAGATATAAGATAGTAATGATAGTACCACCTACTCGTGGCACTGCCATGTAAGTCATATTGGTATAAAACGCATGAAGTAGCTCCATGTTGATGGATCTTTGGACTCACTCGTTTTTTTGAAAAGTTTGAGACATGCGAACCATGTCTTTTGGTATGTACGCATGAAGAAACTCCATGCAGATGGACCGTTTGGACTCACTTGATTTTGAATCACTTGAGACATGAAAATCATACCACATGGGCAAGATGACTGAAAAGCCTCGTTTTAAGTAAGATGGAACAAGAAAGCAACTTGTTGGAAGTAACACATTTTGATGTGTGCAGTCCAATGAGTGCTGAGGAATGCAGTGGATATCGTTATGTTCTTACTTCACAGATGATTTGAGTAGATGTTGAGTATATTTACTTGATGAAACACAAGTCTGAATTATTGAAATGTTCAAGTAATTTCAGAGTGAAGTTGAAGATCTTCATGACAAGAGGATAAAATGTCTATGATATAGTCATAGAGATGAATATCTGAGTTGCGAGTTTGGTACACAATTGAGACATTGTGGAAATTGTTTCACAACTAACACCGCCTGGAACACCATAGTGTGATGGTGTGTCCGAACATCATAGTTGCACCCTATTGGATATGGTGCGTACCATGATGTCTCTTATCGAATTACCACTATCGTTCATGGGTTAGGCATTAGAGACAACCGCACTCACTTTAATAGGGCACCACGTAATTCCGTTGAGATGACACCATGAGAACTATGGTTTAGAGAAACCCAAGCTGTCGTTTCTTGAAAGTTTGGGGCTGCAACGCTTATGTGAAAAAGTTTCATTGTGATAAGCTCGAACCCAAAACGGGTAAATGCATCTTCATAGGATACCCAAAATGGTTGGGTATACCTCCTAATTCAGATCCGGAAGCAAAAGTGATTGTTTCTAGAAACGGGTCCTTTCTCGAGGAAAAGTTTCTCCCAAAAGTATTGAGTGGGAGGATGGTGGAGACTTGATGAGGTTATTGAACCGTCACTTCAACTAGTGTGTAGAAGGACACAGGAAGTTGTTGCTGTGGCGCCTACACCAATTGAAGTAGAAGCTTATGATAGTGATCATGAAGTTTTGGATCAAGTCACTACCGTACCTCGTAGGGTGACAAGGATGTGTACTACTTCAGAGTAGTACAGTAATCATGTCTTGAAGGTCATGTTGCTAGACAACAATGAACCTATGAGCTATGGAGAAGCGATGGTGGGCCCGGATTCCGACAAATGGCTCGAGGCCATAAAATCCGAGAGAGGATCCATGTATGAAAAGAAAGTGTAGACTTTGGAAGAACTACTTGATGGTCGTAAGGCTGTTGGGTACAGATGGATTTTAAAAGGAAGACGGACAATGATGGTAAGTATCACCATTAAGAAAGCTTGACTTGTCGTTAAGATGTTTTCCGACAAGTTCAAGGAGTTGACTACGATGAGACTTTCTCACTCATAGCGATGCTAAAGAGTTTGTTGGAATTATATTAGCAGTTACTGCATTATTTATGAAATCTTGCAGATAGGATGGCAAAAACCATTGTTTCCTTGATGATTTTCTTGAGGAAAGGTTGTATGTGATACAACCAGAAGGTTTTGTCAATCCTAAAAGATGCTAACAAGTATGCAAAGCTCCAGCAATCCTTCTAAGGACTGGAGTAAGCATCTCGGAGTTGGAATATACGCTTTGTATGATCAAAGATTTTGGGTTTATACAAAGTTTATGAGAAACTTGTATTTCCAAAGAAGTGAGTGGGAGCACTATAGCATTTCTGATGAGTATATGTTGCTGACATATCGTTAATCAGAAATGATGTAGAATTTCTGGACAGCATATAGGGTTATTTGAAAAGTGTTTTTCAATGGAAAACCTGGATTAAGCTACTTGAACATTGAGCATCAAGATCTATAAGGATAGATCAAAAACGCTTAATAGTACTTTCAAATGAATACATACCGTGACAAGATTTTGAAGGAGTTCAAAATAGATCGGCAAAGAAGAAGTTCTTGGCAGTGTCATAAGGTATGAGTATTGAGTAAGACTCAAGACCTGACCACGGCAGAAGAGAGAGAAAGGACGAAGGTCGTCCCCTATGCTTTAGATGTAGGCTCTACACTATGCTATGTTGTGTACCGCACCTGAAGTGTGCCTTGCCATGAGTTAGTCAAGGGGTACAAGAGTGATCCAGGAATGGATCACAGGACAACGGTCAAATTTATCCTTAGTAACTAGTGGACTAAGGAATTTTCTTGATTATGGAGGTGGTAAAAGAGTTCGTCGTAAAGGGTTACGCCGATGCAAGTTTTTACACTAATCCGGATTATTCTGAGTAGCAAACCGGATTCGTATAGTAGAACAGTTATTTGGAATAGCTCCAAATAGAACGTGGTAGCTGCATCTAGGAGATGGCACACACGTATCTGAAAGGTTCAGATCCGTTGACTAAGAACCTCTCTCACAAGCGAGATATGATCAAACCCCATGGGCGTTGATTCATTACAATCACATAGTGACGTGAACTAGATTATTGACTCTAGTGCAAGTGGGAGACTGTTGGAAATATGCCCTAGAGGCAATAATAAAATGGTTATTATTATATTTCCTTATTTATGATAATTGTTTATTATCCATGCTAGAATTGTATTGATAGGAAACTCAGATACATGTGTGGATACATAGACAACAACATGTCCCTAGTAAGCCTCTAGTTGACTAGCTCGTTGATCAATAGATGGTCACGGTTTCCTGACCATGTACATTGGATGTCGTTGATAATGGGATCACATCATTAGGAGAATGATGTGATGGACAAGACCCAATCCTAAGCCTAGCACAAGATCGTGTAGTTCGTATGCTAAAGCTTTTCTAAATATCAAGTATCATTTCCTTAGACCATGAGATTGTGCAACTCCCGGATACCGTAGGAATGCTTTGGGTGTACCAAACATGACAACGTAACTGCGTGGCTATAAAGGTGCACTACGGGTATCTCCGAAAGTGTCTATTGGGTTGGCACGAATCGAGACTGGGATTTGTCACTCCGTGTGACGGAGAGGTATCTCTGGGCCCACTCGGTAAGACATCGTCATAATGTGCACAATGTGATCAAGGAGTTGATTGCGGGATGATGTGTTACGGAACGAGGAAAGAGACTTGCCGGTAACGAGATTGAACAAGGTATCGGCATACCGACGATCGAATCTCGGGCAAGTACTATACCGGTAGACAAAGGGAATTGTATACGGGATTGATTGAATCCTTGACATCGTGGTTCATCCGATGAGATCATCATGGAACATGTGGGAGCCAACATGGGTATCCAGATCCCGCTGTTGGTTATTGGCTGGAGAGTTGTCTCGGTCATGTCTGCATGGTTCCCGAACCCGTAGGGTCTACACACTTAAGGTTCGATGGCGCTAGGGTTATAGGGAAGGTATGTACGCAGTTACCGAATGTTGTTTGGAGTCCCGGATGAGATCCCGGACGTCACGAGGAGTCTCAAAATGGTCCGGAGGTGAATATTGATATATTGGACGAAGGGTTTTGGAGTCCGGAAGCGCTCCGGAGGTACCGGGTGATGACCAGCATGACCGAAAGGTGTTTCGGGAGCCCTGGCAAGTGTTGAGGGGGCTTCATGGGCCAAGGGGAGGGGGCAAACCAGCCCACTAAGGGGCTGTGCGCCCCCTCACCTATTCCCACATGACCAGGGGGTTCGGGGCGCCCCTTCTAGGGTTCCCACCTCCTGGCTTGGGGGCCAAGTCACCCAAAGGGGAGATCCCATCTGCCGTGGCCGCTGCCCCCCCTAGGGGAAACCCTAGGGCGCCTCCCCCTCTCCCTTCCCCCTATATATAGTGGAGATTTTGGGGCTGCCTAACACATGAGTTTCTCTCTCCCAAGGCGCAGCCCTACCTCTCTCCCTCCTCGTCTCTCGTAGTGCTTGGCGAAGCCCTGCTGGAGTACCGCGCTCCTCCACCACCACCACGCCGTCGTGCTGCTGCTGGATGGAGTCTTCCCCAACATCTCCCTCTCTCCTTGCTGGATCAAGGCATGTGAGACGTCACCGGGCTGCACGTGTGTTGAACGTGGAAGCGCCGTTGTTCGGCGCTTAGATCGGAATCAACCGCGATCTGAATCGCTACGAGTATGACTCCTTCATCCGCGTTCTTGTAACGCTTCCGCTTAGCGATCTACAAGGGTATGTAGATGCACCCCCTTTCCCTCGTTGCTAGATTACTCCATAGATTGATCTTGGTGATGCATAGAAAATTTTGAATTTCTACTACGTTCCCCAACACTCATCTCGATGTCCACACGCTTTCACGTTGCCACAACCATCTAAACCGACTTGGTTTCGAACTTAACAATCAAGAAAATGTCCACTTGTCCGCCAAGAAATCAAAAATTATAACGACAAAAGGAAGTTGCACTCCTGCAAGGCCACGTGTGTCGTATTTCTATGGATCATTCACGTGCATGTCGCATACCCTTCGGCCCGGCCAGGTGAGACGAGCATGTTTGGTGTATCCTTTCTCTCATCATACCAATCACTAAGTGTTACGGGGAGAACCCACTATACATGCTGGTCTCACATCACCTCCACTAGCGGCATTTAGAGACATTTAAATTGCACATTAGATAGAAGCCTCCCAGGCCATCAACATTTTTTACCGTCGGATCTAGACTTGTGCGTGATCTTGACCGTTGGATCTTCATTTAAGGATTTAGTACCGCCTGGCTTTCATTGACGTGAAGATCACACTACACCGGATGGGCCACTACTCCGTGAAAAAGAATCCGAGATCCTTGTTTAAATGGGCCATCTTTCCAGTGAATCAGTCGCCCCGTGATAGATTTCTTATCCGTCGTAATGATGGCAACATAAATCGTCACTTTCCCTTCCGCTCCTCTATCACAACATGGGCCTTGAGCCCTAATGGAGGAGGTAGCGGTGGCAGATGTCACCCAGATATAGACATCCCAAAGTGGATAGGGAGGACATTGCAGTGATGCATCGTACAACGAAGAGCTTGGCAGTTGGGGAGGCCAAGAGGAAGTTGGAGAAGTGTGGGTGGCGGTGGTTGCTGCTCCATTGCCTTGTACTCCATCTCGTAGCCCGCCAGCGATGTCATCCCCCACCTTCTTCATCTCGATGTCCACACGCTTTCACGTCGCCACAACCATCTAAACTGACTTGGTTTCGAACTTAACAGTCAAGAAAATGTCCACTTGTCTGCCAAGAAATCAAAAATTACAACGACAAAAAGAAGTTGCACTCTTGCAAGGTCACGTGTGCCGTATTTCTATGGATCATTCACGTGCATGCCGCACACCATTCGGCCCGTCCAGGTGAGGCGAGCATGTTTGGTGTATCCTTTCTCTCATCATACCAATCACTAAGTGTTACGGGGAGAACCCACTATATATGCTGGTCTCACATCACCTCCACTAGCGGCATTTAGAGACATTTAAATTGCGCACTAAATAAATCCCTCCTAGGCCATCAACATTTTTTACCGTCGGATCTGGACTTTCTGGGTGTTCTTGACCATTCGACCTTCATTTAAGGATTTAGTCCCGCTTGGCTTGACTGTTGGATCTTCATTTAAGGATTTAGTACCGCCTGGCTTTCATTGACGTGAAGATCGCGTTACACCGGATGGGCCGCTACTCCCGTGAAAAAAAAATCCGAGATTCGTTGTTTAAATGGGCCTTCTTGCCAGTGAATCAAGACGCCCATGATCAATTTCCTATCCGTCGTAATGATGGCAACATAAATCGTCACTTACCCTTCCGCTCCTCTATCACAACATGGCCCGCGAGCCCTAATGGAGGAGGTAGCGGTGGTAGATGTCACCCAGATATAGACATCCCAAAGTGGATAGGGAGGAGATGGCAGCGATGCTTCACCACTACAAGAAATATGTCAACTAGTGACCTTTTGTCAGTGACCCTGGAAGAATTGGTCATAGATCTATGACCATTTCAGACCAATTGGTCAAAAGCTGTTCGAGGGGCTCCAAACCCTAAACCATTGCGACCATTTTGGTTAGAAAGGTCGTAATTTCCTTACACGAAAAGGTCACAAAGCAAACAGTGCTAGTCCGTTGCCTTATTTCTAGTTGTTAATGACCAATATAGATGGTCATAGCCTTGTAGATTGTGGTGGGTTGTGATGACTAGGCGCCATCTCACCAGTTTTGCCTATGTGTCATGTCCATGTGGTGGTTTTTGCCCTAGGTTGTGAAGCAACCTATATTTCTGTTATTCCCAAAATTCCCAAAAAAATCTCATAAATTCTTTGGGTCATATCTTCGTCAAATATGTAAAAACCTTCCTTGCCTAGTTCAAAAATAATTCAAAAATATTCATTTTCCTATTCTGATCAGAGCAGCACTTTGTGAAGGAAGTACCACTTTGGCATGTCCAAATGGTATCCATTTTCTACAGTGCTTTCCTACGCCCAAATAACCATCCTCCACCAAATGCCAGCTCAATCCATTCATTATTTTGAGCCCAGCTTTAACATTCGTATTTATGTCCAGTGTGGTAGTTTGTAAAGCAAGTACCACCTAGGCTCCTCCTTTTGAGGTGAAAATTTGTGAAGACGGTCTTCTTAGTAACTGATCATCATCAGCCAAAACTCACGCCCATTAGCCATGTGCATTTCCCGTACCGCAAATCAAACACTTGGCTGCTAATTCATGTTTGAGCATCGATCGGTCTCCTCGTGAGAATCTTATGTTGTGATTTTCTTCCTAGCACCTACCTGGAGAGTGCCCAACCCACTAGACATGCCTAGGCTGCCCAGAACACATGGCAACGCCACGGTCACGCGGTGACCATGCGGCGGGCATGCGAGCTTACGTGCTCTAGAGTTGGGGCCCTCGGTCACCATCCAAACCTCGATGTCTCGCCATCAAACCATGTATTTATGATTAAATAGATACTTATTTACCTAGAAATGATTTTTGGAAAAAATAAAGAGCAAACTATGAGGCAGCTGCAGTTCAAATTTGACCCGCTTCGAGCTGAATCGACGGCAATTTGTCTTTTTCACTAGAGGTGGATCAAAATTTTTGACACCCAACCATTTTGTCAATTGTGCATTATATATGGCCTAGTATTTTATAAAATTGATTTGGTCCATTTTTGCAACAATTATTTGGTAGTTCCTTCACAAAAAAACATCCTTTTGGGCACTCGGAAAATGAAAAATGAATTTTCCGTGCAAAAAAAAATTGAAAACTTCCTTAGGCAACATTGTTTGGAATTCCAAGATGTACCCTTGTGCACAATATGAGATCATTTGAACAAACTATGCCATGAATGTGGCCATAAGATTGAAAGCGATGAATCTTCACGCATGATAGCTCATTTCTGAGAACACATTTTAAAATAATTACCGTGTTATAAGTTTATTATTTTTTCTGGAAACTTGGTCACATATAATGGCACAATGTGAAGGTTTTCCAATTTTTAGATTTTTTTGAATTTTTTATGCCCGTTTCAAAATGCGGTCAAAACGGCGGGCTTGACCGTTCCTACCTAGTGGTTGAATCTTGGAATTTTTTTGATGTTTCTCTGATTAAATAGATACTTATGTACCTAGAAATGATTTTTGGAAAAAATAAATAGCAAACTATGAGGCAGTTGCAGTTCAAATTTGACCCGCTTCCAACTGAATCGGCGGGAATTTGTCTTTTTCACCAGAGGTGGATCAAAACCTTTTACACCCAACCATTTGGTCAATTGTGCATTAAATATGTCCTAGTATTTTATAAAAATGATTTGGTCCATTTTTTTGACAATTATATGGTAGGTCCTTCACAAAAAAACCTCATTTGGGGCACTCGAAAAATGGAAAATGAATTTTCCGTGCAAAGAAAATGAAAACTTCCTTAGGCAACATTGTTTGGAATTCCAAGATGCACCCTTTTGTACAATATGAGATCATTTGAACAAACTATGCCATGAATGTGGCCATAAGATTGATCATTTGGCTTGAAAGCCATGAATCTTCACGCATGATAGCTCATTTCTGAGAACACTTTTTTAAAATCATTTCCGTATTACAAGTTTATTATTTTTCCTGGAAACTTGGTCACATATAATGACACAATGCAAAGGTTTTCCAATTTTTAGAATTTTTTTGCATTTTTTATGCCCGTTTCAAAATGCGGTCAAAACGGCGGGCTTGACCATTCCTACCTAGTGGTTGAATCTTGGAAATTTTTTGATGTTTCTCTGATTAAATAGGTACTTATGTAACTAGAAATGATTTTTGGAAAAAATAAATAGCAAACTACGAGGCAGCTGCAGTTCAAATTTGACCCGCTTCCAGCTGAATCGGCGGAAATTTGTCTTTTTCACGAGAGGTGGATCAAAATTTTTTGCACCCTACCATTTTGTCAATTGTGCATTAAATATGTCCTAGTATTTTATAAAATTGATTTGGTCCAATTTTGCAACAATTATTTGGGAGGTCCTTCACAAAAAACCCTCCTTTTGGGCACTCGAAAAATGTAAAATGGTTTTTTCGTCCAAAGAAAATGAAAACTTACTTAGGCAACATTGTTTGCCATTCCAATATGCACCCTTGTGCACAGTATGGGATCATTTGAACAAACTATGCCATGAATGTGGCCATAAGATTGATCATTTGGCTTGAAAGCCATGAATCTTCACACTTGATAGCTCGTTTCTGAGAACACTTTTTTAAAATAATTGCCGTATTACAAGTTTGTTATTTTTCTTGGGAATTTGGCCACATATAATGACACAATGCGAAGGTTTCCCAATTTTTTGAATTTTTTTGAATTTTTTATGCCCGTTTCAAAATGCGGTCAAAACGGCGGGAATGACCGTTCCTAGCTAGTGGTTGAATCTTGGAATTTTTTTGGTGTTTCTCTGATTAAATAGATACTTATGTACCTATAAATGATTTTTGGAAAAAATAAAGAGCAAGCTACGAGGTAGCTACAGTTCAAATTTGACCCGCTTCCAACTGAATCGGTGGAAATTTGTCTTTTTCACGAGAGGTGGATCAAAACTTTTTACACCCAACCATTTGGTCAATTGTCCATTAAATATGGCCTAGTATTTTAGAAAAATGATTTGGTCCAATTTTGCAACAATTATTTGGGAGGTCCTTCACAAAAAACATCCTTTTGGGCACTCGAAAAATGGAAAATGATTTTTCGTCCAAAGAAAATGAAAACTTCCTTAGGCAACATTGTTTGCCATTCCAAGATGCATCCTTCTAGATGTATAATCACACAATGCGAATGTTTTTCATTTTTTTGTGAATTTCCTATGCCGATTTCAAAATGTGATCAAATTTGCCCGCATGACCCTTCTTAGTTAGGTGGTTAATAATGCAAAACTATTGGTTTGTCTATGATGAAATAGCTACTTTTGTATCTAAAAATGATATTTTTGAAAATAAATAGCAAACTATAAGATACCTGTAGTTCAAATATGACTCGTTTCTTGCCGAATTGGCTGTTTCTCAAAATACCTAGAAAGATCGGAAATGCAATCAAATTGATGATCATCGATGAAAGGTGGTCTAACTTAAGTGAAAATTTTAGTGATGCCATTTTGCAAAATATTTTTGGTAGCTGCCTCACAAACCTCCCTTTTTTTAACACTAAGAAGAGTAATTTTTAATAGCTCATTTTTGAACCAATCAGGACGCAGCACACGGATCACCCCACTGTATTCAATCTGAGCCGTCCGCCTCCTACTGATCCAGCGTCTCTCCCTTCCTCCCTCGACCCCTCCTTCTTGAGAAACCCTAGGTTAAGCACTGCCGTCTCCCTCTCCCTGATCCAGACCCCTCCCGTGCCACCCCTCTCCGCGATCCAGATCCGTCCTCCTCGGATGCCCTCCCCTCCGCTCCATCCTCCCTTTGGACAAGATCCGGCGTGCACGTCCCACACATCGGCCGCGCCCTCCCACCCACACATCGCCGCCGCCACCCACCGTCCCGTCTGACCTCGCGCCCTCGGCGGCGTCCAAGATCTGGTCGACGGTGATCCAGGCTGACCCGCGCACCACCATCCCGCTCGAGGAGTTCGGCTTCTCCAACCAGGGCGTGCTGGAGCTCAATGTCGCCGGCATCGCCATCGACCCCCTCGCCTCATTCGGACCTCGACCTCTTCCAGTTCGGCTCGCGCGTCCTCCAGCGCCTCTCGCGACCATTTCCTGTCACTAGGATTTCGCCCGGCGTGGTACGACGACTCAGGTGGGTCCCTCCACTCCATCTCCTCGTCCTCACAACCCTCCCTCACTTCCTCACCTCGTGTTTTCTCCCTCCCAGATCTAGGATGCCGTCCTCGATCAAGCACCGGGACACCATGGGCGCAGCACAGGGGACGACAAGAGCTCCACCGCTGGTCGCTCCCCGCCCCCAAACGCCATGGCGGCCTCGCTACTCCTCCACGCCGCGCGACTCCAAGACCTCGCCTCGCTGCTCGCCATCGCCATCGTAAGCGGTGTGCGTCTTGTGATCCTTTCCTTTCCTTTCCTGCTCAGATTTGTTGTGTTGGATCCGGGGGTTCTCTTCTCTGTCAGATTATGCATGTCCCGTATGGATGTCTCGAGCGAGGGTTTGCAATTGCAACTTCGTGGTTAGCAACTTCGTGATTTGCAAACTGCTTAATTAGGTTCCTGCAGCTACCGGTTTATAGCGCGACTGCAGGGTTTCCATTTCGCCTACTAGTATGCCTCTGAAAAAAAGCTGTTAGTCTGTCTCCTACAGTAGATTCATGGCTCTGCATATACTACTGCCTTAGAGGTGACTCTTTTTATGCATGTAGTATGGAGTTCTATTTGTTTCATACGTAGAGTACTGTGCCTTCCATCATGTGCCATATCTTCTACTAGCTTAGCTGAAGAAGAAGAAGAATAGAGGGCTTTGTTCATAAGAAGGAAAATGGTGCAAGAATATATGCATGTTTTTGTAGAAATTCAGTGCATGTTGCTTCAGCTTAACTTGTCATTGATTCTCTGTGCTTCCACAACACTCTTACTAGTTCGTTACCAAATGAACACCAACTAAAAAATTCAGAGTTGTCTGCAAATCTGTATGTTTGTGATGTCTTGTCTGCTCACGGGGCTGAACATTCTGTGAATGCCCTGCTGATGATTGTGATGAGCATGATTCAGATACTGTCAGTCACAACCTGCAAACTCTGTATGTATGAATCCCGTAGTTTGATTTGCTGGTTCTTAACTTTCTTCAACTTGTGAATTCTTAAATGATAGTAATACCAATTGGGTTTTGCAATCACATACATGATGGATGGCTCATTCGAGTGCCTACCTGAACACACTTTTAATTTTTGAGGAGAATACCTGAACACACTTTTACTACTTCAGAAAAAAGGAAAAAACTGAGACCAATGTGCCATCATCATGCATCTACCTAACTGAGCACGCTTTGACTTCCAATTTTTTTTCAAAAAGAGAGCGACCTCTCCAATTTCCATGATCCTTTAGGTCGAGAGGTTTCCCGTGAAGTTGGAATTGCAGAAGCTTTCACCTATTTCCTTATTTTTGTGAATGGACAAAGTGATCTATATTTTTTCTTCCTCATGCAGGTCGTCGTCAAGCCCTCGCGCGGCTGATGGGCATAGGCTGGTCAATGCACACTGGTGATGGCGGCTCACCAAGGTTGTCGTCGTCGCCTACAGGTCTCGTACACCAGGTATGCCATCTCCCATCCTTCATTTTCCTTCCTTCCTTCCTGTCAAGTTAAGTGCTTGCTGGTGTGTTTGTTAATTCAGTAAGCTAGGGGCTGTCATCCATTAAATTCAGAGAAACCCCTGTCAAGCATGAGGTTCTCCTACATACCTACTACTATATGTTTGTACTGAATATATTGACATGCCATGACATTATGAAGTAACAGAATGGCTAGCAGAAGCTTTCACTTCTAAGAATGACAGCAGTAGATAGAATCATTGTAGTCAAGTGACCATAATATCTATTTTATTGTGCTGAACTTTGTTGTTACCTGGATGTTGCAGTCCTTGACTATTCTCATGATGTCGTACAGGAGGCCCTTGTGGTCGCCGCTGGAGGGGCTGGAGCTTGGCGGCAGCCTGGCGGAGGTATCATACAACCATTATCATGTTGATTGATGCAGTTTCTCACCTTTTTGCTGCTGATGTATAGTTCCTTGCTTGATTCTGGATACTATTAAGTTGAAATAAAATTGTATGAGAAAATGATCACTAAACTAAGGAGGCTTAACCTGATAATAACTTATTTTACGTTAATAGCCTACAATGTTGTCTTGGAGCTTATTGTCCAAAATAATACCTCTACTTTTTGTGTCCTTCAGGAATGCGTATCCCTCAGGACAACTCAAGCCCCTCCTCCTCTCCTGTACATGAATGTGAGATGCTGCGCATGCAAGATCTGAGCCAAATGGCATATTGTAATCTTTTTATTGCTGGTTTTTATGTACGATGTCATGAAGATGTACGTTTGAAATGTTGCTTTGATAGCAAAATTGTATTCCTGTGTACATGCTGCTTTGACAGCAAAATTATGAAAATTTCTCAACAATATATATGTGCAAAATTGTATTCCTGTGTACTGCGCCTAAAAAGGCTACAACCAACTGATGATGACAACTGGGACCCATCTGACTAGTGGACCCTTCTTTTGAAAAAAAAAGAAAAACTAAATTCGTTTAGACAGAAAGGCCACAACCCAACAATAAAAAGGCTGCAATATTGGGCTTGGCCCATGAACCCAACCAAAAATTGACAGAAAAAAAACACAAATAGGCTGAATTGTTGGGCTAGGCCCATGTAGAAAACCGAATTGGACCGGGCTGAATCTTGTGCCACATCAGCTTGCCACGCTGGATGCCTACGTGGCCCGGGGAGGTTGCTAGTGACCAAAACGCCACAGTAGGAATATTTTGGTCGTAAACGTCTACGACCTTCTCACAGAGAAGGTCATTATAGTCAGTTAACGACCCTCAGCTTTTGACATTCTGTTTTTGGTCACAAAAAGGTCGCAAATGAAAAACAATGACCTTTCAGTGACCAATAGTCAAGGTCACAAGTTGACATATTTCTTGTAGTGCATACAACGAAGAGATTGGCAGTTGGGGAGGCCAAGAGGAAGTTGGAGAAGTGTGGGTGGCGGTGGTTGGTGCTCCATTGCCTTGTACTCCATCTCGTAGCCCGCCAGTGATGTCGTCCCCCACTTTCCTCATCTCGATGTCCACACACTTTCACGTCGCCACAACCATCTAAACCGACTTGGTTTCCAACTTAACAGTCAAGAAAATGTCCACTTGTCTGCCAAGAAATCAAAAATTATAACGACAAAAAGGAAGTTGGACTCCTGCAAGGCGACATGTGCCATATTTCTATGGATCATTCGCGTGCATGCCGCACACCCTTCGGCCCGGCCAGGTGAGGCGAGCATGTTTGGTGTATCCTTTCTCTCATCATACCAATCACTAAGTGTTACGGGGAGAACCCACTATATATGCTGGTCTCAGATCACCTCCACTAGCGGCATTTAGAGACATTTAAATTGCGCACTAAATAAAGCCCTCCCAGGCCATCAACATTTTTTACCGTCGGATCTGGACTTTGTGGGTGTTCTTGACCATTCAATCTTCATTTAAGGATTTAGTCCCGCTTGGCTTGACCGTTGGATCTTCATTTAAGGATTTAGTACCGCCTGGCTTTCATTGACGTGAAGATCGCGTTACACCTGATGTGCCGCTACTCCCGTGATTTTTTTTTAGATTTGTTGTTTAAATGGGCCTTCTTGCCAGTGAATCAAGACGCCCGTGATCGATTTCCTATCCGTCGTAACGATGGCAACATAAATCGTCACTTTCCCTTCCGCTCCTCTATCACAACATGGCCCGCGAGCCCTAATGGAGGAGGTAGCGGTGGCAGATGTCACCCAGATATTGACATCCCAAAGTGTATAGGGAGGAGATGGCAGCCATGCATCATATAATGAAGAGCTTGGCAGTTGGGGAGGCCAAGAGGAAGCTGGAGAAGTGTGGGTGGCGGTGGTTGCCACTCCATTGCCTTGTACTCCATCTCGTTGCCCGCCAGCGATGTCGTCCCCCACCTTCCTCATCTCGATGTCCACATGCTTTCACGTCACCACAACCATCTAAACCGATTTGGTTTCGAACTTAACAGTCAAGAAAATGTCCACTTGTCTGCCAAGAAATCAAAAATTACAACGGCAAAAGGAAGTTGCACTCTTGCAAGGCCACGTGCCGTATTTCTATGGATCATTCACGTGCATGCCACACACCCTTCGGCCCAGCCAGGTGAGGCGAGCATGTTTGGTGTATCCTTTCTCTCACCATACCAATCATACCAATCACTAAGTGTTACGTGGAGAACCCACTATATATGCTAGTCTCACATCACCTCCACTAGCGGCATTTAGAGACATTTAAATTGCAAACTAAATAAAGCCCTCCCAGGCCATCAACATTTTTTACCGTCGGATCTGGACTTTGTGGGTGTTCTTGACCATTCGATCTTCATTTAATGATTTAGTCCCGCTTGGCTTGACCGTTGGATCTTCATTTAAGGATTTAGTACCGCCTGACTTTCATTGACGTGAAGATGGTGCTACACCGGATGGGCCGCTACTCCCGTGAAAAAAATCCGAGATCCGTTGTTTAAATGGGCCTTCTTGCCAGTGAATCAATCGCCTGTGATCGATTTCCTATCCGTCGTAACGATGGCAAGATAAATCGTCACTTTCCCTTCCGCTCCTCTATGACAACATGGCCCGCGAGCCCTAATGGAGGAGGTAGCGGTGGCAGATGTCACCCAAGTATAGACATCCCAAAGTGTATAGGGAGGAGATGGCAGCGATGCATCATACAACAAAGAGCTTGGCAGTTGGGGAGGCCAAGAGGAAGCTGGAGAAGTGTGGGTGGCGGTGGTTGCTGCTCCATGGCCTTGTACTCCATCTCGTTGCCCGCCAGCCATGTCGTCCCCCACCTTGCTCATCTCGATGTCCACATGCTTTCACGTTGCCACAACCATCTAAACCAATTTGGTTTCGAACTGATCAGTCAAGAAAATGTCCACTTGTCCGCTAAGAAATCAAAAATTACAACGACAAAAGGAAGTTGCACTCCTGCAAGGCTACGTGCCGTATTTCTATGGATCATTCACGTGCATGCTGCACGCCCTTCGGCCCGGCCAGGTGAGGCGAGTACATTTGGTGTATCCTTTCTCTCATCATACCAATCACTAAGTGTTACGGGGAACCCACTATATATGCTGGTCTCACATCACCTCCACTAGGGCATTTAGAGACATTTAAATTGCACACTAAATAGAGCCCTCCCAGGCCATCAACAGTTTTTACCATCGGATCTGGACTTTGTGGGTGTTCTTGACCGTTTGATCTTCATTTAAGGATTTAGTCGCACCTGGGTTGACTGTTGGATCTTCATTTAAGGATTTAGTCCCGCCCGGCTTTCATTAACATGAAGATCTTGCTACACCGGATGGGCTGCTGCTCCTGTGAAAGAAAATCCGAGATCCGTTGTTTAAATGGGCCTTCTTGCCAGTGAATCAGTCGCCCGTGATCGATTTCCTATCCGTCGTAACGATGGAAACATAAAGTCCTCACTTTCCCTTCTGCTCCACTATCACAACATGGCCCGCGAGCCCTAATGGAGGCGGTAGCGGTGGTGGATGTCACCCAGATATAGACATCCCAAAGTGGATAGGGAGGACATGGCAGCGATGCATCGTACATTGAAGATATTGGCAGTTGGGGAGGCTAAGAGGAAGCTAGAGAAGTGTGGGTGGCGATGGTTGCTAGTCCATCGCCTTGGAGTGCATCTCGCAGCCCGCCAACAACGTCGTCCGCCACCACCCTCATCTCGCTGTGCATCGGCGGCGGCATCCAGTGTCTTCCACTGTCTCCTCTCTCCTCGTCCCTTACGAAACCACTGTATTCTTCGCCTTATTCACATCCATACAGTAGCAGTTCCTCTCCATGCTCCCCGCAGCCCGCCTCTTGGTCTCGATCAAAAATCGAAGCTGAAGCTATGTAGACCCTCTCCTCATCTCTAATTATGTTTGTAGTTCAATCATTCTCCTCCTCTATGAACTGAAGCATTGCCTAATGTTTCACATGTATCCATTTTGAGGACTAATCTTGCAGGAATGTTCAGTTCCAGTGACTAATTGCGGGAGTATATGATAAGATCTGATTCACTTTGTGTTGTGAATTGAAAAACTATGCTTCTTAAGGTTTACATCAGTTCTCGTAGAATACTACATGGATGTGAATTTTGTAGTCTTCGTGAGGTTGGCCCTTGACCGAATACATGAGCATACCAGAATGCTTACCTGAAGAAATCTAGAGAAATGGTATTTTGCATGAAATAGATAATGGTACATCCACCTTATTAGTCTTGTGAGGTGTTTTTTCTGCAATTTATCTTTGCAATATGGTTCGTTGCGTATTCAACTTGTGGCCTTCTTCAATGTCACATACATTTTCTATGGGATCCATGGACGGTGATGATAACCAACAAGTATAGGGGATAGCAACAGTTTTTGAGGGTAGAGTATTCAACTCAAATTTATTGATTCGACACAAGGGGAGCCAAAGATTATTCTCAAGTATTAGTAGCTGAGTTGTCAATTCAACCACACCTGAAAGACTTAATATCTGCAGAAAAGTATTTAGTAGCAAAGTAGTATGGAAGGAACAGTAACAGTGGCAAAAGTAACAGTAGTAGTTTTGTAGTAATCGTAACAGTGGCAACAGAGAAGTAACTTAGCAAAGATCAATATGAAACAAGCTCGTAGGCAATGGATAAATGATGAATAATTATGTCAGATGGCATTCATCATGCAACAGTTATAACATAGGGTGACACAGAACTAGCTCCAGTTCATCAATATAATGTAGGCATGTATTCCGAATATAGTAATATGTGCTTATGGAAAAGAACTTGCATGGCATCTTTTGTCCTACCCTCCCGTCGCAGCAGGGTCCTAATGGAAACTAAGGGATATTAATGCCTCCTTTTATTAGAGAACTGGACCAAAGCATTAGTGAATACATGAACTCCTCAAACTACGATCATCACCGGGAAGTGTCCCGACTATTGTCACTCCGGGGTTTGCCGGATCATAACACGTAGTAGGTGACTATAACTTGCAAGATAGGATCAAGAACACTCATATATTCATGAAGACATAATAGGTTCAGATCTGAAATCATGGCACTCGGGCCCTAGTGACAAGCATTAAGCATGGCAAAGTCATAGCAACATCAATCTTAGAACATAATGGATACTAGGGATCAAACCCTAACAAAACTAACTCTATTACATGGTAAATCTCATCCAACCCATCACCGTCAAGCAATTCTACGATGAGATTACTCACGCACTGCAATGAGCATCATGAAATTGGTGATGGAGGATGGTTGATGATGACGATGACGACGGATTCCCCTCTCCGGAGCCCCGAATGGACTTCAGATCAGCCCTCCCGAGGAAGAACAGGGCTTGGCAGTGGCTCTATATCGTAAACATGATGAATCCTTCTCTCTGATTTTTTTCTCCCCGAATGTGAATATATGGAGTTGGAGTTGGGGTCGGTGGAGCTCCAGGGGGCCCACGAGGAAGGGAGGCATGCCCAGGGGGTAGGGCGCGCCCCCCACCCTCGTAGCCAGGGTGTGGGCCCCCTTCTGTTGATTCTTTTGCCAATATTTTTTATTAATTCCAAAAAGTGACTCCGCGAAGTTTCACGTCATTCCGAGAACTTTTATTTCTGCACAAAAAGTATACCATGGCAATTCTGCTAAAAATAGCATCAGTCTGGGTTAGTTCCATTCAAATCATGCAAATTAGAGTCCCAAACAAGGGCAAAAGAGTTTGGAAAAGTGGATATGTTGGAGACGTTTCAACTCCCCCAAGCTTAACCCATTGCTTGTCCTCAAGCAATTCAGTTGACAAACTGAAAGTGATAAAAAAAACTTTGACAAACTCAGTTTGATCTTGTCGTTGCAAATATGTAAAGCCATCATTCAAGTTTTCAGCAAGGATCATGAACTAACAATATTCACAATAACATTTAGGTCTCACATTTACTCATATCAATGGCATAATCAACTAGCGAGTAATAATAATAAATCTCGGATGACAACACTTTCTCAAAACAATCATGATATGATATAACGAGTTGGTATCTCGCTAGCCCTGTCTGAGGCCGCAAAACATAAATGCAGAGCACCCCTGAAGATCAAGGACTGACTAGACATTGTAATTCATGGGAAAAGGGATTTAGTCGCAGTCATACTCAATATCAATTAATAACAATGCATACAAATAATAGTGGTGCTCTCCAGGTGGTGCTTTTTATAAGAGGATGATGACTCAACATAAAAGTAAATAGATAGGCCCTTCACAGAGGGAAGCAGGGATTTGCATAGGTGCCAGAGCTAGAGTTTTGAAATAGAGATAAATAATATTTTGAGCGGCATACTTTCATTGTCAACATAACAACCAAGAGATCTCGATATCTTCCATGCTACATACATTATAGGCGGTTCCCAAACAGAATGGTAAAGTTTATACTCCCCCACCACCAACAAGCACATTCCACGGCTGGTCCGAAACAATGGGTACTATCCAACTAACAACAATCCTAGGGGAGTTTTGTTTGCAATTATTTTGATTTGATTTGAGCATGGGACTGGGCATCACGGTTACCGGCCATTTTCTCGTGAATGATGAGCGGAGTCCACTAATCGTGAGAATAACCCACCTAGCATTGAAGATACAGACAACCCTATTTGATACATGAGTTATTCGAGCATACAAAATAGAATTTCATTTGAAGGTTTAGAGTTTGGCACATGCAAATTTACTTGGAACGACAGGTAAATACCGCATATAGGTAGGTGTGATGGACTCATATGGAACAACTTTGGGGTTTATGGAAGTGGATGCACAAGCAGTATTCCCGCTTAGTACAAGTGAAGGCTAGAAAGGGGCCGGGAAGCGACCAATTAGAGAGCGACACAGTCATAAATATGCATTAAGATTAACCAACAATGAGTGCAAGCATGAGTAGGATATAAATCACCATGAACATAAATATCGTGGAGGCTATGTTGATTTTATTTCAACTACATGCGTGAACATGTGCCAAGTCAAGACAATCGAATCATTCAAAGGAGGATACCATCCTATCATACTACATCACAACCATTTTAATAGCATGTTGGTACGCAAGGTAAACCATTATAAACTCCTAGCTAATTAAGCATGGCATGAGTAACTATAATCTCTAATTGTCATGGCAACCATGTTTAATTCATAATAGGCTAAATTAGGAACGATGAACTAAGCATATTTACAAAAACAAGATAGGTCGAGTTCATATCAGCTTTTCCTCATCTCAATCATTTCATCATATATCGTCATTATTGCCTTTCACTTGCATGACCGAACGGTGTGGATAATAATAATAGTGCACCTGCATTGGACAAAGCTGGAATCTGCAAATATTTAATTCAAAGGAGAAGACACGGTAATATAGGCTCTTTGTTATATCAACAAAAATGCATATAAGAGCCACTCAACATTTTCATCATGGTCTTCTCCTCTCGACCCCCAAAGAAAAGAAAAGAATTTCAAAGAACGAGAAAAACTATTTACACGGGAAAGCTCCCAACAAGCAAAAGAAGAGCGAGAAATCTTTTTGGGTTTTCTTATTTAATTACTACTACAAGCATGGAAAGTAAACTACAACTATTTTTTTTAGTTTTTCTCAAAGTTTTTTAAACACACAAGAAGAAAGCAGAAAAGAAAAATAAACTAGCATGGATAATACAATGAAAAAGTATGAGCACCGACAACTAGAATGAGTGTGTGAACATGAATGCAATGTCGGTGAGAAATACGTACTCCCCCACGCTTAGGCTTTCAGCCTAAGTTGGTCTAATCCCATGGATCAAGGTGGCGCTCTCCGGTGTATTGAGGAGGGTCCTCGGGTTCCACTGGTTAGCGAGCTCCTGCGGATCCCACTAATAAATAGACTCCTGATATGGATCGTGTGATGGCTCATGCTCAGGCTCTGGGGATCGTGTCCGCTCCCAGTATGCATAAATGTCATCGAGCATGATAAGGTATGTGCCTGAATGAATGTTAAACAAAGAAGGTGCAGGCAGGGTAATAATCTGACAAGTTTCTTCACTAAATTCCGGTTATAAATGAGTCTCTTCTCCTTATCATCGCAAAAAATCATGTGCTACCATACTCTTATAGTCTAAGAAAACAGTGGGTAGCACCTTTTCTTCTTTCTCATAGTGTCTAATAGGTATCTCAAAATATTTAGCAAGACACGAAGCAAAGATACCTCCAAAAATGGGGCCCTTTGTATGGTTTAGACTCAACCGTTTAGCAACCATAGCGCCTAAACTGAACGTTCTATCACGAAGTAAAGCATGGCGCAAAATGGCGAGGTCAGGAGCACTGAGGCCCCCACTGTTTCCGCGACCAATTAAACATCTACTAGCAAATAGTGCATAGTAAAGTAGAACAGGAAAATGTATACTAGTAGTTCTTGCATCTAACACTTTTCTCCTTTCCCCTACAATGATCTTATCAATAAAATCTCCCACATCACTAGGATGTGGTTCCTCGATGATGCCCTCAAAAGGCAATTTACAAACCTCACAAAAATCATAGAGTGACATCTCCTTAAACTCATCATATAAATAAAAATCTACCGAAGGTGGTGATCTCCTAGCATGGAAATGAAAGTTTTGCATGAAAATATTAGTGAGTAGGAGGTATTGATCACACTTATCGTGGATGAATTCGGTGATGCCTGCATTCTCAGCCAAGTAATAGAAGTCTTCATAAATTCCAGCGGCCTTCAAGAATGCATCACAAGGCCATTCACATGACCGAACCTCCATGGTGCGAGGAAGGTTGTATTTGGGCTTTTCATTCTCTTCATTCTCCTTTTCCTTTGAACCCCATCTCAAGGATCCTCTCAAAAATCTCCTCAACATTTTCTTCCTCTGAAAATTTCTGAAATTTTTAGTGACTGGAAATAAAAGTGAAAAAAACTCAACAAGATTGATAGCAACTACTTCCTCAAGTGCCTAGAGACTATATCATGCATTAAAACTACTTTGGACCATATAAATTTGACATGCAAGCTCAAGAACAGGGTCACCTCAGCAGCAAAAATTTGCAACAAATAAAGCACTAGAACAAAAACTAATTGGACCACTATCCCCCAAAGCAGTTTTGTGAATGGAGCTTTGAGCAAGGAGATCAAAAATGGCAGCAAAATGAGCAAGAACACGAGTTTGAGCTATGTGATGATTTTTTCTAGAGGAAGACTAAGTGGATGGGTGCTGGAATAAGTGGAGGGGAGCCACGTGGGGCCCATGAGGCAGGGGGCGCGCCCAGGGGGTAGGCGCGCCCTCCACCCTCGTGTCTCACTGGTGCATCCCCCTGGTGTGTTCTTAGTGCCAGAAATTCTCAAATATTCTATAAAAAATCATACTAAATTTTCGGGGCATTTGGAGAACTTTTATTTTCGGGGTATTTTTTTATTGCATGGATAATTCAGAAAACAGACAGAAATACTATTTTTGCTTTATTTATTCTAAATAACAGAAAGTGAAAGGAGGGTATAGAGAGTTGTGTTTTCTGAATTCATCCATCTCATGTTCATCAAAAGGAATCCATTAACAAGGTTGATCAAGTCTTATTAACAAACCTCTTTCGAATAACATGAAACCGGAGAATTTTTTAATAACACTATGTTACCTCAATGGGGATATGCATGTCCCCAAAAATAAGAATATCATATTTCTTTTTGACAGTAGGAAGAGGGAATTCAAAGCCTCCAATAGTAATAGTTGAATTTTTTTCCAATAGAATTGATACTATGAACTTGAGGTTGTTTCTTCGGAAAGTGTACCGTATGCTGATTACCATTAACATGAAAAGTGACATTGCCTTTGTTGCCATCAATGACAGCCGCTATAGTATTCAAAAAGGGTCTACTAAGGATGAACGACATACTGTCGTCCTCAGGAATATCAAGAATAACAAAGTCTGTTAAAATAGTAACGTTTGCAACCACAACAGGCACATCCTCACAAATACCGATGGGTATAACAGTGGATTTATCGGCCATTTGCAAAGATATCTCAGTAGGTGTCAACTTATTAAAATCAAGTCTACGATATAAAGAGAAAGGCATAACACTAACACCGGCTCCAAGATCACATAAAGAAGTTTTAACATAGTTTCTTTTAATGGAGCATGGTATAGTTGGTACTCCCGGATCTCCAAGTTTCTTTGGTATTCCACCCTTAATAGTATAATTAGCAAGCACGGTGGAAATTTCAGCTCCCGGTATCTTTCTTTTATTTGTAACAATATCTTTCATATACTAAGCATAAGGAGGCATTTTAAGCATATCAGTCAAATGCACACGCAGAAAGATAGGTCTAATCATTTCAGCAAAGCGCTCAAAATCCTCATCATCCTTTTTCTTGGATGGCTTAGGAGGAAAAGGCATGGGTTTCTGAACTCATGGGTCTCTTTCTTTACCGTGCTTCCTAGCAACAAAGTCTCTTTTATTATAATGTTGATTCTTTGATTGTGGTTAATCAAGATCAACAGCAGGTTCAATCTCTACATCATTATCATTACTAGGTTGAGCATTAACATGAACATCATCATTAACATTATCACTAGGTTCATGTTCATCACCAGATTGTGTATCAGCATCAGAAATAGAAATATCATTGGGATTCTCAGGTGTGTCAATAATAGGTTCACTAGAAGCATGCAAAGTCCTATCAGTATTCTTTTTCTTTTTATTAGTAGGACTAGGTGTATCAGTATTAATTCTCTGAGAATCTTGCTCAACTCTCTTAGGATGGCCCTCAGGATACAAAGGTTCCTGAGTCATTTTACCACCTCTAGTCATAACTCTAACAACATTATCATTGTTCTTATTATTTAACTCATTGAGCAAATCATCTTGTGCCTTAAGTACTTGTTCTACTTGAGTTGTAACCATGGAAGCATGCTTACTAATAAGCTTAAGATCACTTTTAACTCTAGACATATAATCACTCAAGTGTTCAACCATATAAGCATTACGTTTCAATTGTCTACCAACATAAGCATTGAAGTTCTCTTGTTTAACAATAAAATTACCAAACTCATCCAAGCATTGACTAGCAAACTTAGTAGAGGGGATATCACCCTTATCAAATCTATAGAGAGAATTTACCTTTACTACCTGTGTCGGGTTATCAAGACCATGTATCTCTTCAATAGGCGGTAAATTCTTAACATCTTCAGCTTTTATACCTTTTTTCATAGATTTCTTTGCCTCTTGCATATCTTCAGGACTGAGAAATGAAATACCCCTTTTCTTCGGAGTTGGCTTAGGAGTTGGTTCAGGAAGTCTCTAGTCATTATCATTACTCAATATATTATTCAATAGCAAATTAGCTTGCTCAATAGTTCTTTCCCTGAAAACACAACCAACACAACTATCCAGGTGGTCTCTGGAAGCATCAGTAAGTCCATTATAAAAGATATCAAGTATTTCATTTTTCTTGAGAGGATGATTAGGAAAAGCATTAAGTAATTGGAGAAGCCTCCCCCAAGCTTGTGGGGGACTCTCTTCTTCAGTTTGCACAAAATTAAATATTTCCCGCAAGGCAGCTTGTTTCTTATGAGCGGGGAAATATTTTGCAGAGAAGTAATAAATCATATCCTGGGGACTACACACACAACCAGGAGTAAGAGAATTAAACCATATTTTAGCATCACCCTTTAATGAGAAAGGAAACAATTTAAGGATTTAATAATAATAGTGAATTTTTTCCTCATGAGTAAATAGGGTGGCTATATCATTCAGTTTAGTAAGATGTGCCACAACAGTTTCAGATTCATAACCATAGAAAGGATCAGATTCAACCAAAGTAATTAACTTAGGATCGACAGAGAATTCATTAGCCTTATCAGTAACACATATAGGTGAAGTAGCAAAAGCAGGATCATATTTCATTATAGCATTCAAAGACTTTTCTTTCAGCTTAGCTAACAATTTCTTAAAATCATATCTATCATGCAAGCAAAGAAGTCTCTAGCAGTTTCTTCATCCATAACATAATCTTCAGGTACAACAAGCAATTCATATCTAGGGGGAGAATCTTCATCATCAGATTCAATGATATCATCAGTTCCAGTAATTTCATTCTCTCTAACCCTAGCAAGTTGTTCATCAAGAAATTCACCTAGCGGCACATTATTATCAAGCAGAGAAGTAGTATCATCATAAGCATCATGCATAGCAGAAGTGGCATCATCAATAACATGCAACATATCAGAATCAATAGCAGGTGTAGGTGTCGCAAGTTTACTCAAAACAGAAGGTCAATCAAGTGCAAAGCTAGATGGCAGTTCCTTACCTCCCCTCGTAGTTGAGGGATAGATCTTAGTTTTGTTCTCTTTCAAATTCCTCATAGTGATCAACAAATATAAATTCCAAGTGACTCAGAGAATAGAGCTATGCTCCCCGGCAACAGCGCCAGAAAAACGTCTTGATAACCCACAAGTATAGGCGATCGCAATAGTTTTCGTGGGTAGAGTATTCAACCCAAATTTATTGATTCAACACAAGGGGAGCCAAAGAATATTCTCAAGTATTAGCAGCTGAGTTGTCAATTCAAGCACACCTAAAAGACTTAATATCTGTAGCAAAGTATTTAGTAGCAAAGTAGTATGGAAGTAATGGTAACAGTGGCAAAAGTAACAGTAGCAGTTTTGTAGTAATCGTAACAGTGGCAACGAAGAAGTAACTTAGCAAAGATCAATATGAAACGAGCTCGTAGGCAATGGATCAATAATGGATAATTATGTTGGATGGCATTCATCATGCAACAGTTATAACATAGGGTGACACATAACTAGCTCCAGTTCATCAATATAATATAGGCATGTATTCCGAATATGGTCATATGTGCTTATGGAAAAGAACTTGCATGACATCTTTTGTCCTACCCTCCCGTGGCAGCGGGGTCCTAATGGAAACTAAGGGATATTAAGGCCTCCTTTTAATAGAGAACCGGACCAAAGCATTAGCACTTAGTGAATACATGAACTGCTCAAACTACGATCATCACCGGGAAGTGTCCCGACTATTGTCACTCCGGGGTTTGCCGGATCATAACACGTAGTAGGTGACTATAACTTGCAAGATAGGATCAAGAACACTCATATATTCATGAAAACATAATAGGTTCAGATCTGAAATCATGGCACTCAGGCCCTAGTGACAAGCATTAAGCATGGCAAAGTCATAGCAACATCAATCTTAGAACATAATGGATACTAGGGATCAAACCCTAACAAAACTAACTCGATTACATGGTAAATCTCATCCAACCCATCACCGTCCTGTAAGCCTACGATGAGATTACTCATGCACGGCGGTGAGCATCATGAAATTGGTGATGGAGGATTGCTGATGATGACGATAGCAACAGATTCCCCTCTCCGGAGCCCCGAACGGACTCCAGATCAGCCCTCCCGAGGAAGAATAGGGCTTGGCGGCGGCTCTGTATCGTAAAACGAGATGAATCCTTCTCTCTTATTTTTTTTCTCCCCGAACATGAATATATGGAGTTGGAGTTGAGGTCGATGGAGCTCCAGGGGGCCCATGAGGCAGGGGGTGCGCCCAGGAGGGGTAGGGCGCGCCCCCACCCTCGTGGCCAGGATGTGGGCCCCCTTCTGTTGATTCTTTTGCCAATATTTTTTATTGATTCCAAAAAGTGACTCTGTGAAGTTTTAGGTCATTCCGAGAACTTTTATTTCTGCACAAAAATAACACCATGGCAATTCTGCTGAAAACAACGTCTGTCCGGGTTAGTTCCATTCAAATTGGAGTCCAAAACAAGGGCAAAAGAGTTTGGAAAAGTAGATACATTGGAGACGTATCAGGTGACATGTGTTTGCTTCTCATCACCCATGACCTTGCTAGGAGACAACTGCCATGCGATCTCCAATTTGGTGACACTTCCACTGATCATGGTTGATTGGTCCACTGTATTCTTTGCCTTCCGAACGACCAAACGGCACCCTCTAGTGTTGGCATCAATGTGGCAACATCGATCTATCTTTACGATGCTACGGCTGCTACTCTCTGCACCGAGGTGATTAACTTACTCATCAACAACAACCTCGTCTCCTCTACATCCCTACATGTTAGACAAGCTTCGTTCACCATTCTATCAACACTTTCATTGTGCGTTGGATCCAGTCATGCAAACAAAAATGGATGTAGTCCATATGGCACATAACTCCTAGAACAACCAAAGTAGCTATATATGATTCTTAAGGATCATATGGACTTGCTTATTTATCTTGTAATCGTGACTTCATCAAGCTCATCGTAAATTCCTAAAATCAACATACATTATTCTCTCAAATTAATGAAGCACACATTCATGATCTACAAAACTATGTTTTTCAAGATAGCTACTTATACTTTTAGCTCGAATGTTTTCAGTCCATCAAGCTCGATACTAAAACCTTTGGCATGTCATTAGGCATATTATTTTTTGTAGGATTTCGTAAGTGTGTTTTGTCAAATCTAGCTAAAAAACGATCAATTCTTGACGACTAGTGAGATTATTATTTCTTCATGTTTCACACTACTAATTGAAAATTGTTGAAATCGTATAATCAAGAATGTAAATAATGAGTATATTTTCACATTAGTTCCTTTCGGTCCTTCTAAGTTCACCATAATCTCCTAATTGAACAAGCCAACTTTCTCACACGGGAAGAACTCTACTAGCATCACTCATAGTTGGAGCTCCGAAGAAGTTCTTAGAATTCTTATTGTAGGATCTAGTTACTGTACAACATATTCGACATGGGGACGGTGATAAATGGACGTGTTGAGAACCATTGTGAGGGGTGATGTGACACAAATGTTCATCCTGATCAGATTTTCTGGTTTGTTCTATGAGGATTTTTTTGCAGGTTTTATGCTTTTTAGAAGAGGGAGTTTAAATACCGCCTCATGCTGTCCAAGGAGACCTGGAGACTGGTACTTCTATAAGAAACCGTAGCAATTTGGTACCCCCTCCATCCCAAAATAAGTGTCTCAAATTTAGTACAACTTTGTACTAAAGCCAGTATAAAGTTGAGACACTTATTTTGAGATGGAGGGAGTAGTAAATTGTGTCCCAAATTATGTCCATTGCTTTGCATCCTACTATCAATAAATTAGCTACAGATGCTTCATTAGAGCATTAGCGATGTTCTTATTGTCTTATAAAGGCATTGGAGAAAGCAACAATAAAACCTTCCACATGTTCTCACTTAGTTTTGATGGTAGTGTTATGGATGGAAGATAGATAAATAACTATGATTTCAATAATGGTTTGTTTTGCTATTTGGTACTCTGTTCTAGTGGCCCTGCTTGAATTTTTCTTTGAACAATCTTTGACATTTAAAAGGGGAGTGACTTTCAATTTTTTGTTATACTTCAAGTAAGAACTAATCAGGTTCTATTTTTGTGCTAAAGATAACTTTACATAGAGGAACAAGTGTTTATCACTCTGAGTGCAAATTTATGCCCATCACTTATAAATATTAAGGTGCTTCCATCAGCAAATTTGGTTGTATTTTCCGATGTTTTTCTTCCCAATATATTTTAATGTGATTGCTGAGTAGGGCTCTGCATGGCCCTTCTCCAAGTTTGGAACTTCCATGTTCTATCACAATACGTGTTATCTACTTGCAAGAATTAGTTTCAAGTATCGTATTTTCTCTTCTCTTATTATGAATATATGTGTTAATTTTTGCAACCTCGTATAACATGAATGCTCATCAATTTTTCAGCAAACTGAAATTCGTTCAGATCTTCTCACATATTAATTTCCGGCGTCTCATTGTCACAAGAGATGGGCATGACAAACCTTTCACACTACTTCACTGCAAAATGATTAAACTCTCCTCCATCGCTTAAATTTCTGCCATTTGATAACTTACCTTTTCTATATTTGTCGAAATTCTTAACAATCCATTAGAAAAATAGATAGGCCTAAAAAATGATTAGAGTGTTTCCAAGCACAAAGGATGTTAATGTGCCTAAAAAATAACTATAGAATCTTAGTGGTTTGCCTAATGCAGACCTTTCCTAAATTTGAGTTGATAAAGGACATCCTTAATTATGCCAGAATATTTCAAGTAACTGAACATTAGTCAACTCAATGATTTTTTCATAAATCATAAAAACCAACTAGGGTAATATGGATATGTGCTTTCAAGTTGTTATTTATTACAAAAATATTTAGTGCCACTTTATCAATTAATATGGTGTACAACTAGCAAAGCTCGTAATGTTGACACCCCTGCTTAATTGTTGGGAGGCACAAACAAAGTTTCGTTAATATTGTAGAATTAATTATTGGTTTAGGAAATTTTACTTCCTCGGATTGATACTTAGTTCTCGTTGGAAACTTATTTCTTATTACAAACTCTTGCACTTGGGGCACAACTTCCTTACATCCTAATAAGACATCCTTTGGCTGGAAGATTCTCAACCCTTCTATATACTCTAGATTTTTGTATTTTCTTTGATGCTAATTATAGATTAGTGTCATAATATTTCTTATCACGTTCACCATTAGAGTCTCTACTAATATTGTTTAGTTGTCTACTAGTATATTTAAGAACATGCAAAACACATATGCTCTATATTTATGGAAGTGTCACAAACTATTCAAGAAGCATGCTATTTGTCATTTCTTATTACATTTGGATTTTGGTCAATTATGTTTTAAGATAACATATATTGAAATATATAATGTTGCAAAATAAATTTAAAATTATCATGATTCATTATATGTGTTTTGACATAAATAATTTGTAAATAAGTACTAAAGTTCAGTATAAATAATTTGACATGGTGATTTCGAGCTGTCCACTCATAATGTTCTGAAAAAAATCACTTGATACACCCGATATCTTATGAGCTTATGTTTTTCTTTCTCATTTCTGTTGACGGGTTGCTAGTTGTCTGAAACCACTGTGAAGTGATCCACTTGTCTGGTTTGTAAACCACATTTAAGAAAGTAAAGTTGTTATTCAAAAAATATTGAGTACCAGCACATGTAATGTAAATCACGGGAAAATGAATTCTCCACCTACCCCTGCATGTGTGAATAATGTGTTGTCCTTGAAATATACCACTGAACCATCAAGTATGAGGATCCATTTTCCCACTTGGGTTCAACATACTCAGACCACTAGCTTATGAACAGAACATAGGTGGCATCAAACACACATACCATATAGAAGGGGAGAGAAGAGCCACACAAGAATTTGGGAACAAGAGGGAACGGGAGGCATCGGGAACAATGATGCATCAAGTAAGATAAGGGAGATAGGACAAACACTTTCTATTGACACTCTGTAGCCTCTTCACACAACGACGTTGGCTAGTCCACTTAGTTATCCTCTCGTCCGCCGTATGTCTCAATTATGACTAAGAAGATAGGGTATATATGATTTCAATTCTTGCACAACAAAGAAGCCCGTGACAAAATGAACTCCCTTGTCCAAAGTGCTCATCAAAAAGGGAAGGTGTCAATATTAAAAATAAATAACAAACACGCTATACATCTCTCACATGTATACCAATATTAAATATAATTAGTTTGTTGCATGTGTGAACCCAAATTAAGACTAGAACAACAATAAACCACCCACACAGCAAGCAGTCAACAACACACAGAAAGCCAGCCGCCCAAAACATATCACACACACACACACACACACACGAAAAGACTGGGCCATCACGCCAAAACATTGTGAAGTGAGCAGATTTGCATCAACCGGAGAATAATAAATAGGGCAGAGGTGGCCAAGAAGTGAATTGATCATCTGACCTCGTGTGCCTTGATTGACATGCTCATGTCGGCGAGTTGTGGGATCCCCGGCTCCACCATGTATAGGTCATCGGGAACGTAGCTGCAGCTGCTGCGCCACCTCCCCCTCGTTGTCGTCCTCCACCTCCACCACCAGTTGCTCTTGCTCGCTGTCGTCCTCCACCTCCACCACTACGTCCGCACCTGGCTCCTCCTCCCCCTCGCTGGATTCTTCCTCCTCCTCCTCATCCTCCTCCTCCTCCTCCTCCTCATCTTCACTGCTCTCTCCCTCGCTGTCAGAGTGGACAATCACCTGCTTCACTGCAGCTGGTACTACGACCATGACACCGACGAGACCTTACACTGGAGCTAGAGGGGTGCGACAACGGGAGCAGTACTTGTACCACGTAGCACGCTGACGCAGATCTGGTGAGTTTTCTGCTTCATTCATCGCCCTAAGGAAAACAACAACATGAGGAATTCCACGGCCGACAGGGAACATCGTCTTCTTCTCATCATCCGTAGCCACGGTGATGAGGCCCCTAGCGTGGTCGATGCACATCTGCAAGCTGGGAAACCTATTGCAAATCTCCTCTACGTCCGCCCTTTTCTCTGAATCTCCCTTGCAGAATTTGCTGCCAGTCTCCTCCCATCGCTCTTGAGCACGGCGAAAAGCTCTTGCAGACGGCCTCTTCTTGGGCGCCATGGCTGGCGTCGAGAAGCGATGGGAGTGGTAGGATGAGTTGCTTATCCCCTGAATCAATCCCAAGTGACCAAAATGTTATTTAATCTTATCTAGAACAATAAAAGTGAAAGGATCGAGAAGAGGTGTCTAGAGGGGGGGGGGGTGATTAGACACTAGGTGCTAAAAGTAGCAGTTTTTAAATTCTTTAAGTTTAAGTGGACTTTTGGCACAAGTTTAACAATCACAATACATATCAAGCAAGCATGCAAAGAGTATATGAGCAGCGGAAAGTAAAGCATGCAACTTTCAACAATGTAAAGAGAAGAGTTTGGAGATTTCAAACGCAATTTGGAGACACGGTGATTTTTGAGCCGTGGTTCCAATAGGTGGTGCTATCGTACATCCACGTTGATGGAGACTTCAACCCACGAAGGGTAACGGCTGCGCGAGTCCACGGAGGGCTCCACCCAAGAAGGGTCCACGAAGAAGCAACCTTGTCTATCCCACCATGGCCGTCGCCAACGAAGGACTTGCCTCACTAGCGGTAGATCTTCACGAAGTAGGCGATCTCCTTGCCCTTACAAACTCCTTGGTTCAACTCCATAATCTTGTCGGAGGCTCCCAAGTGACACCTAGACAATCTAGGAGACACCACTCTCCAAGAAGTAACAAATGGTGTGTTGATGATGAACTCCTTGCTCTTGTGCTTCAAATGATAGTCTACCCAATACTCAACTCTCTCTCACAGGATTTGGATTTGGTGGAAAGAAGATTTGAGTGGAAAGCAACTTGGGGAAGTCTAGAGATCAAGATTCATATGGTAGGAATGGAATATCTTTGTCTCAACACATGGGTAGGTGGTTCTCTCTCAGAAATGGTAAGTTGGAAGTGTAGGTTTGTCCTGATGGCTCTCTCCATGAATGAAGAGGAGGTGGAGGGGTATTTATAGCCTCCACACAAAATCTAACCGTTACACACAATTTACCAATCTCGGTGGGACCGAATCAATAAACTCGGTTAGACTGATTTAGTAAACCTAGTGACCGTTAGGATTTGTGGTGGGATCGACATGAAACTCGGTAGGACCGATATGGTTAGGGTTAGGGCATAACGTGATCTCGGTGAGACCGATTACACAAACTCGGTGAGACCGATTTTGGTAATAAGTTAACCAGAGAGTTGGTCAGGCAAACTCGGTGTGACCGATTCGCTCATCTCGGTGGGACCGAAATGTTACAAAAAGGAAATAGAGAGTTTGCATTGTAATCTCGGTAGGAGCGATTACTCAAACTCGGTAAGACTGATTTTGATAATGGACATATACAGAGAGATTACAATCCCATCTCGGTGAGACCGAGATCCCTATTGGTGAGACCGATTTGCCTAGGGTTTGTGGCAGTGGCTATGACATCTGAACTCGGTGGTGCCAGATAGAAAGAATTGGTGGGGCCAAGTTGAACTTTAGGTTTAGGTCATATGTGGATGTGGGAAAGTAGTTGAGGGTTTTGGAGCATATCACTAAGCACTATGAAGCAAGAAACTCATTAAGCAACACCTAATCCCTCCTTGATAGTATTGGCTTTTCCTATAGACTCAATGTGATCTTGGATCACTAAAATATAAAATGTAGAGTCTTGAGCTTGAAGCTTGAGCCAATCCTTTGTCCTTAGCATCTTGAAGGGGTTCCACATCCTTTAGTTCATGCCACTTCATTGTTGAACTTATCTGAAAATATACTAGGTAAAAGTGTTAGTCCAACAAGAGATATGTTGACATTAATTACCAAAATCACCTAGGGAGCACTTGTGCTTTCAATCTCCCCCTTTTTGGTAATTGATGACAACATACATCAAAGCTTTAGATAGAGGATATATATATAGTGAATAATAAGTAAAAGCTTTGGAAAAGACATGTAACACGCATAGGCTCCCCCTACATGTATGCAATCATGTAAATATGGAATAGGAGCATGTGAATGCATAATCATGATAGAGTAGGCAATGTGTTACATGTATCTTGGCTATATGCATCAGAGCGAAGAATTTTGGAAAAAGTACCTTCATGCTCATGAGTCCTTCTTGCAAACAGTATGTACATCAGCAAGAATTTCTCATACACGTGATTGTGATGCATATACTTACCTTGTGGTCTT